>NC_059175.1:60985367-61303700 GCF_019923935.1 Bubalus bubalis | reverse complement strand
TCTGAGTGGTAGACACACAGATTGTTGCCTGGCCCTTTTCTGCATATACAAAAGAATGAATGTGTTGGATAATTTTTTGTTGTTGTTCTTTTTTTTTTTTCCCCCCACAGGCATGTTTTTATTTATTGATTTTTGACTGTTCTGGATCTTTGTTGCTGCAAGTAGGCTTTTCTCCAGTTGTGGCAGGCAAGGGCTGCTGTCTAGCGGTGGGGCACTTCTGTTTCAGAGCATGGGCTGTAGGGCTCATCGGCTTCAGCTTTTGTGGCTCCCAGGCTCCAGAGCACAGTCTCAATACTTGTGGCGCACAGGCTCCTTTGCTGGGTGGTATATGGTATCTTCCTGGATCAGGGATAGAACCCATGTCTCCTGCACTGGGTGGAGGATTCTTCACCTCTGAGCAACCAGGGAAGCCTCCTAAACTCCCCACCCCCAGCTGCAGAGTCTTAATCTTTTCTAGTGTGAAGCCAATGAATTCTTTTGCATTTCAAGTTGAGAGCATTGGATTTCTACCAAACTGAAGTGAAGTCCACAAATTTGGGATACAAATCAGGCAACTCCCTTCCAGTGCTTTAGCCAATCACTTCCATACTCACAGGTTTTATAGTCAGGAAATCCAGGACCTCCATTTTGGAAACACATTCCTCCTAAAGTTTTCAGAAAGGCTGGGACTTCTGCTCCTTAGGTGGAATCAATCTGATTTCTCCACCCAAGGAGCGGAGCAGCAGGAGGGCGTAACTTCTTGCTATTGATTTCACTGCCTGTACTTATCTCTCATTATACTGATCTTTCCATCTATTTATAGATATAGCTCCTGCTATATATACAGTGAGCTACAAATGCTGCTGTACAGAGGCATGTTTGTGGCTTTGCATTATTCTTTTTTTCTGAAAAACTGCTTCCAACATTGAGCAAAGGCTTATTTGAAATTGCAGTAAATAATTATGTAGATATTTTATTTTTTATAAGTTAAAACTAACTTGGGATGTTGGGGCTTTACATCTGGGGATTATTTGGTCTAATCTTTTTCTTGCATTTTAAAATCTTATTCCAAAGGCTGTGTTTTATTGTTCTGGAAGTTTTACAATGGCCTCTAGCCAAAAGCATAAAGGATTCAAGTTGATGTTAGCATGCTGATGTACTTTTCCTGATTCAGTATCAGGAAAAACTGATTTTTACAAGAAAATTGAAGTGACACTTTAGGAAGGACTTTATTATTTCAAATAGACAGAATGGGATTCAAAACTGAATATATTCATATATCTCCATTAAGATGCTAGCCACAGGCTTTATCATTGATCAATGAGTCCCACATCACAAGCACAGAAAGGAAGAGGAAAGACTCCCAAGTGTTGGCTCCGGGCAAGGTTTTTGATTTGGGCATCTCCCCTAGACCTTCTGGAGAAGGAAATGGCAACCCACTCCAGTATTCTTGCCTGGAAAATCCCATAGATGGAAAAGCCTGGTAGGCTATAGTCCATGGGATCTCAAAGGGTTGGACATGACTGAGCAACTTCACTTTCTTTCCCAGACCATAATTATGACTGGATAAGCTCAAGATCTTAGGAAAGTCAATTCAATTTAAACTATATTGACCAGACTTTGGCATACTCATCTGCTTTAAAAAAAAAATGAAGCCATATATATTTATAGAGGTTTGGAAAACAGATCTGTGGAAATAGGAAATAGTGGACATAGTGAAGTCACTCAGTCATGTATGACTCCCTGTGACTCCATGGACTGTAGACTGCCAGGCTCTTCTGTCCATGGGATTTTCCAGGCAAGAATACTGGAATGGGTTGCCATTTCCTTCTCCAAGGGATCTTCCTCACCCAGGAATTGAACCTGGCTCTCCCACATAGACGGCTGACTCTTTGCTGTCTGAGCCACCAGGGAAACTCAAGTACCTAATTACCAGAAAAAGTCATCCACAGACACAAGCAAGTAAATGTGATGACTTTGGATTCCAAACAAGTACAGAATTTGGTTAGTCTAGGTACTGACTCTCTGAATGTCTTTTGAATGCCAAGTATAAGACATATCAGCAGATTTTGAAGTAAAATAATATCTAGAACTTCTTTGCTTCATGAAATAATCCACTGACTTTCAAAAAGAGAGTTTTAATGAGCCTGTTCCAGGTGGTGCAGTGGTAAAGAACCTGCCTGCCAGTGCAGGAGGCTCGGGAGATGCAGGTTTGGTCCCTGGGTTGGGAAGTTCCTCTGGAGAAGGAAATGGCAAACCCACTCCAGTATTCTTGCCTGGGAAATCCCATGGACAGAGGAGCCTAGCAGGCTAGAGTCCAGGGGGTTGCAAAGACTTGGACATGACTGAGCACACACACACACAATGAGCCTGTTAGATATAACATATGCCAAGTTTCATTAAGAGCTTTATAACCTACTTAAGGAAGACAGAATTTCTGAGTTCATTTAAATACTCCAAAGTCAAACTGCAGATGGAACTACTCTGAAAGGCATTCAACTAAAGAAAGTATGCTGCTGCTGCTGCTAAGTCGCTTCAGTCGTGTCCGACTCTGTGCGACCCCATAGACAGCAGCCCACCAGGCTCCCCTGTCCTTGGGATTCTCCAGGCAAGAACACTGGAGTGGGTTGCCATTTCCTTCTCCAATGCATGAAAGTGAAAAGTGAAAGTGAAGTCGCTCAATCATGTCCAACTCTTAGCGACCCCATGGACTGCAGCCTACCAGGCTCCTCCATCCATGGGATTTTCCAAGCAAGAGTATTGGAGTGGGGTGCCATTGCCTTCTCCGAAAGAAAGTATAGCATTTACAAAAACAAAAAAAGCACATGATACGCCATACACATACTTGAAATGGGAAATAAACCAATCAGTGTCACAGAATTAAAGCTTGTCATCCATAGCATCTACTCCCCTTGTTTTAATTTCATAATCTTATTTTTGAAACATCCACCAGCATGGCCAGCAGAGACTTATCTAAATGGAACCTGTGTTCCTCCAAGTGAGTAAAGATATTTTGAATCCAGGAGGGGGTGGGGTGGCCTCTGTTTGGCAACTGCAGAGGAATGGGAGGAAGGGAAACATAAGACAGAAACCCTGAAGAAACTGCAGCAAGCCTCAACACCCCATCTTCTCTCACATCCTCTGTGTAAGCCTAGCCCTCTCCAACTTTTATCTCTTTTTATTTGTTTATTCTTTTCCCTTTTATATTTTCTGCTATCTTTCAAATCATAGGTGATCCTGAAGAGATTTTTAATGTAGCATCAATCAAAAATTTCCCCTGTGAATGAAACACTTGTAAATTCACTAAATATGACTTAAAAAAAAAATGGAACCCATGCATGACAGTTTTCAAGGACTTACATAAATGACCCCTTTTTCTCTATCACCTTTCAGGTAGACAGCTTTCTAAAGTAGTTTTCTACCTAGGGAGACAGGCCTTAGATGTGGTAAGAAAGTCTACATTATAGCTGAATGTTGCCATGATTTCTGGGTCTTTCTGAAACAGGTCACAATTATTAAGAGGTGGGAAGTTCTTAGAAAAGTCATAAAATATGGAAGTGAAATAAATGTTTCACACATCTTCAGCATTGTTGATCCTGGGCTTTTAGAGCCCAATATATGGGGTGAGGAGTCAGGGAGAAGACTGCAGAGAAAATCAGTGATTAAATAGAGTAGGGAGAAGCTCAGAAATTGGAAATGAAGGTATATTTATGAGCGATGTAAATCTCCAAAGTTTTAGGGTAGCAATTAGAACACTAAACGAAGTCTAAATGGTCTTTGGATGCACAAAAAAGTTAAAGAAAACTAGATGTAACTCTTTCAAGCCTCTTTCATACTTGGAAAAAAAAAAACTCTTATAATCTCAAATCTATGCCATATTTTGGAGGCTCCCAGGTGGCACATTGGGAGAAGGCAATGGCACCCCACTCCAATACTCTTGCCTGGAAAATCCCATGGATGGAGGAGCCTGGTGGGCTGCAGTCCATGGGGTTGCTAGGAGTAAGACACGACTGAGCAAATTCACTTTCACTTTTCACTTTAACGCACTGGAGAAGGAAATGGCAGCCCACTCCAGTGTTCTTGCCTGGAGAATCCCAGGGACGGGGGAGCCTGGTGGGCTGCCGTCTATGGGGTCGCACAGAGTCGGACACGACGGAAGCAACTTAGCAGTAGCAGCAGCAGGTGGCACTAGTGGTAAAGAATCCACCTGCCATACACAGGTTCAATCCCCGGGTCTGGAAGATCTCCTTGGAAGAGGGCATGGCAACCTATTTGAATACTCTTTCCTGAAGAAGCCCATGGGCAGAGGAGCCTGGTGGGCTACAGTCCTTGGGGTTGCAAAGAGTCAGACATAACAGAGCACAAATTGTACTTTTTGTTTACTAAGGTTTTCTGCTATTCTTCTTGATTTCAAATACGTTTTTTAATGAATTTATTTTTATTCATTTATAGTAATACTGTGTTAGTTTCAGGTGTACAGCAGAGTGACTCAGTTATACATACATATGTATATTATTTTTCAGATTCTTTTCCCATATAGGTTATTATAAAGTATTGAATATAGTTCTCTCTGCTATACATGTTGTTTATTTTATATACAGTAGTGTTTGTATGTTACTCTCAAGTTTCTAGATCATCCCTCAATTCCCTTTTCCCTTTAGTAACCATTAGTTTGTTTTCTCTATCAGTGAGTCAATTTCTATTTTATAAATAAGCTCATTTGTATCACTTTTTAGATGCCACAGATTTAACTGCAAATTCTTAATCCCAAGACATTTCCTATGAAATGTACTATTCCAATTAATTCTGAATCTGTTTCCCTTTTATGTAAATTAATTTATTACCAGTAAATGATATAAAGTTGACCAAATATTCCATTTTTTCAAAATTATCTCATCCTCTCTAAAAGGATAGTTCTCAGTTGGTTGCTTCCATCATAAACCAATCTTCATTTTCTACTTAATTGACTGTCTGCTGATCTTTTTGGTTCTAAGTGGTTTTCCAGTAAAGTAACACCAGAGAGATTATTATAGTGATGGCCATTCCCTAGAAACAGAGGTTAACATGAAAAAAATATTGACAGGCAGAAAGGGCTTCTAGTGGAAATATTTACAACTCTGATGCATAATAATGTATTTAACAAATGTGAGCAATTAAAAAAAGTGTATATGTTGACATACTCAAACTTATGCATTCAGGTAGCTGTATTTTTCCAATTATTGTTGTTCAAAAATGTGAAAAGAATATTTTATGAGTAAATTCTACTATGATCATAGGTACATGTCATTTCCTCACCTAATACTTATTTAGATTTTGATGGTGCTTGTCCAAGACATTTCTAACAAGGAGTTCAGATTTGCAGCAAATATCAGGTTAATCTGATTCAAGACGTTTCATGGAGAACACTTTAGGAGTCCCATTTATGTTGGGAATGTTTTTTTTTTCCTTATTTTCTACCCTATCAAAATATTATTTTGATCCAATAATGTATACATACATTTCAATAATATATACATATAGTCCATATACACTATACATTCCATAAATGTACAGTGAATGAAAAAGAGAGAGAAGGATTCCTTCATCAGAGCAGAAAAAAATGTCCACTCCATCATAAATCACTGATGAGCAGGAAGTTTCAATAATAAGAAGTTAAAAATTAGTTGGCATTGACAATGAAGCAAATACGTAATGTCGGAATTCCCTTCTCTGTCAGGAAAATAATCCAGATAGCTATTTCTATATCACATCAATCCTCTGCAAGCCAGCTTGGAGTTACCTCCTACTCTGATAGAAATGTGCTTTCATTTACCGTTCAAATAACTGCAGCTTAACAAAATATTCATCAAGGGGAGCCAAGATTTTCTGTGTGGTGACATCAGAAGTTCAAGACTGTATTTTACCTGAATAGAATTGGCTAGAGCTATATGCAGTTGATACCATCCTAATGCAGAAAGTGAGGAGGAACTAAAGAGCCTCTTGGAGAAGGTGAGAGAGGAGAGGGAAAAATCTGGCTTAAAACTCAACATTCAGAAAACTAAGATCTTGGCTTTCAGTCCCAGCACTTCATGGCAAACAGATGGGTAAACAATGGAAACAGTGGTGGATTTTATTCTCTCGAGCTCCAAAATCACTGTGGACAGTGACTGCAGCCATGAAATTAAAAGATGTTTGCTCCGTGGAAGAAAAGCTATGACAAACCTGATGCTACTGTTAAGTCACTTCAGTTGTGTCCAACTCTGTGTGACCCCACAGACGGCAGCCACCAGGCTCCCCCGTCCCTGGGATTCTCCATCCAAGAACACTGGAGTGGGTTGCCATTTCCTTCTCCAAGGCATGAAAGTGAAAAGTGAAAGTGAAGTCGCTCAGTCGTGTCCAACTCTTAGCGACCCCATGGACTGCAGCCTACCAGGCTCCTCCATCCATGGGATTTTCCAGGCAAAGTACTGGAGTGGGGTGCCATTGCCTTCTCCAATGACAAACCTAGACAGTATATTAAAAAGCAGGGACATCCCTTTGCCAACAAAGTCTGTCTAGGCAACGCTATGGGTTTTCCTATAGTCATGGATGGATATGAGAGCTGGACCATAAAGAAGGCTGAACGCCAAAAAATTGATGCTTTTGAACTGTGGTGTTGGAGTAGACTCTTGAGAGTCCCTTGGACAGCAAGGAGATCAAACTAGTAAATCCTAAAGGAAATCAACCCTGAATATTCATTGGGAGGACTGATGTGGAAGCTGAAGCTTCACAATTTTGGCCACCTGATACAAAGAGCCGATTCACTGGAAAAGACCCTGAGGCTGGGAAAGATTGAGGGCATGAAGAGAAGTGGGTGACAGAGGATGAGATGATTTGATGGCATCACCAACTCAACGGACATGAGTTTGAGCAAACTCTGGGAGATAGTGAAAAACAGGGAAGCCTGGCGTGCTGCAGTCTGTGGAATTGCAAAGAGTTGGACACAACTTAGCGACTGAAGAACAAAAACCACATGGACCTCTACTGAGTCAAGAGTTAAAAGGAAACCCAGTACTCCTTTCTCTGGACAGCTCAGGAGGCCACAATATACGAGGCAGATTCTATGAAACGCATTCAAATGAACTAGAAAGCACTGTAATGTTGTAACAGCCATCAACTTCAGTTAGGAAATTACATATTATTAAGGCATAGCCCTCTGACAATACTGGATATTGACAGGAGCAGTGGATTAAGTTTAACATGAGATTATGATACTTTGATCCACTCCATAGCTTAACCTGGTTAAAATAATGTTAGCCAGGCAGATCATGAAGAGAGTTAAGGTTGTTCTTCCTTCAGTAAAATGTAGCAAACATTATTATAATATATTGTGATAATAAGACTGTGGCACATTATAGATTAGCTTAAAAAAAAAAAACACTAAAATGTTCTGACTCCTATAAATGAAAAGTCTGGGCACCTGAGTTTCAGGCACAGCTGGTTCTAGGAACCAAGAAGATATGTCTTTTTGATCTTTCTTTCCCCCAAACACTCACTACCATTTCTTGTCTTTACTGGTCTGTGCTTGGTTCCATTGACAAATACACATATTCCATGTGGTGTCAAGGCGAAGACCAATGTTTCTGGGGTTACAATATTCTAGAACTTTGAGATGATATAGCAGGAGTGGGTAACTTCATCTGTTCAGGATGCTACAACAAAACACCAAAGTCTGGGTGGCTTATAAATAACAGAAATTTATTTCTCACAGTTCTGGAGATTGCAAATTCTAAGATTAAGGTTCAGCAGATACAATGCCTGCTGAGACCTGTTTCCTGGTTTGTAGATGTCAGTCTTCTCACTGTGTCTTCACATGGCAGAACAGATAAGGAAGGTCTCTTGGGTCTTTGTTATAAGGGCACTAATTCAGTTCATGAAAGGTCCACCCTCATGGCCTAACTACCTTCCAAAAGCCCTGTTGCCAGATACTATCTTAAGAGGATTAGGTTTCAACATATGAATTTGGGGGGGACATAAACATGTATTGGGTTGGCTAAAAAGTTAATGCAGGTTTTTCTGTAAAAGCATATGGAAAAACCTGAACGAACTTTTTGGCCAACCCAATAGTGTCTCAGCATCCTTATATTCACATTCCATGGAAGGACTCCGATTGGCCCTTCATGGGGTGATGTCCATCCAGAAACCAACCACTGCCATCAGGGCAATGAAGTCCTAGATTGGCCAGGCATGAGTCATATCCCTAGCCTTGACAACTGGAATCAACCATTCCAATAGAACCACATGGAATGAGTCTAAAATATACATTATTTTTTCAGTCAATTTTGTTGTTCAGTAACTAAGTCATGTCTGACTCTTTGCAACTCCATGGACTGCACCATTCCAGGCTTCCCTGTCCTTCACTATCTTCTGGAGTTTGCTCAAACTCATATCCATTGACTCAGTGATGCTATCCAACCATCTCATTCTCTGTTGCTCCCTTCTCAGTCAATTCAGATACCATTTCCTGAGCATCTGGTATGTGTCAGGCCTTGTGTGAAGCCCTATAAAGTCAGAAAAATGGGAATTAAAAATGATGCTGATATCCATTTCTATCCCAATGAAAGTACTATAATTAATTGAAGTCTAAAACCAAAGTCTAAAACTCAGTCTGCAATAAGGTCAAGGAATTTTGATCCAGGCTGGATCTCACTCTCTCACGTGCTAGTAATATTAACTACAATCCAAAGCTCAAAGCTTTAGGGCTGGACTTTGAAATAACTGCTTCACTGGCTTCTTTCAAATGGGATAACTCAATGGTCCCTTTCTTTTACTAGTCTCATCAGCTTCCTTACTTTCTGTACCTACATATGCTCAAGACTCTTACAAACTATCTCTTTAAACATGCCAAAAAATAGATGTAAACCAGCTTCACAAAATATGTCCTCCTGAGCTGATGTCATGTTTCTTTCAATCTTGCCTTTGTTGTCAAATATTTTGAATCAAGAGTGAATTTTCATTATTTTCAAGATCTTGCCTCTGTTTAACCTGATTTTTGGCTGAGTGGGTAAAGAATCTGCCTACAATGCAGGAGACACAGGAGACATGGGTTTGTTCCCTGGGTCAGGAAGATCCCCTGGAGGAGGGCATAGTACCTTACTCTAGTATTCTTGCCTGGAGAATCTCATGGACAGAGGAGCCTAGAGGGCTACAGTCCACAGGAACACAACTGAAGCGGCTGAACCCAGCATAGCAAGTTGTCCCTACCCAGTCACTGAAATGTCCCTTCCCATTTAACCAATAACCTTCTTATCACCTTACTTTGCACCATTTCTCTGGCACCTGGTACTGCTAAACAGCTTTTGAAACTCTCATCTGCCGGGAGCCGGCATATTGCATATTGAGTGCAGCACTTTCCACAGCACCATCTTTCAGGATCTGGAATAGATCAACTAGAATTCTATCACTGCTGGGAGCCAGCGTGAGGCACTCCACCCATGACAAAGGTCATGAGGAAGGAGGCTCGGCATACGCAAAGGCGGGATTCAGCCTCAGGAGTCCCCCTGGAAATTCTCGAGCATCTACCCCCAAAACCAGAGTCTGCCTACTTTCTGCTTTGTGCTTTCACCTACACCTCTGACTTTATGGGGGGCTGTCCCCCACTACCTCTCTCTGAAAAAAGAGTTAGCTTACAGCTCCAGTTAATAATTCCTGGGTGTGACAGTGTTTCAACCTACAAACTCCTTTGGAAATCCTCTAGCCTGCCTGAATAGGTTTTTCCCGCCACATGTGATTGTTCAGAGCCTCCCAACTGTGAGAGGCAGGAGATGTTCTAAACTGTCTAAACACAGATTCCTTTGAGTAGTTAAAAGATTGATAAGAAATTGTATTGGTGAAGGGTTTTTCACTTATCGGGCCAATGTTTGCTGCTAAGTCTCCATACTCCTTACCTACTGTGTCCGTGGCAGTGTATTGATTGATATAATGGGTGTATAAGTAGTAGCCTCAATGTTTGTAACCTTGGACCCTTGAGTTAATTCTTTTCTTGATTGAGCCCACCTCACCTTTGCCCTATAGGAATGCAGCTTTGTCCAGTGCTTTTTTGGAGGCTGGTGCCTGACTTTGGAATAATCACCTTTAGAGAAAAATAAGTTTCTTAAAATGTTAACAGGCCTCCTGGCCAGAAGATGATGTCAATCACCTGAACTTTTGCATATGATAAGTTTGAAAGCCTGGCTTCGATTAGAACCAGGAACTGCTGTCCTTGCATGACTCCACCCCTTACCCCATTATCCTCTATGCATAACTTAAGGTATAAAAACTACTTTGGAAAATAAAGTGCGGGCCTTGTTCACCTAAACTTGGTCTCCTAATGTCACTCTCTCTCCCAAATTCTGGCTGAGTCTCCATCTGGAGTGCGGAACCCGCCATGCTTGCTAATTATGCCTGGGCTTCTAAGATCTGACCGGGGAGGCCTCAGTGTCTCCTCTCCTTCGGGAGAACGGAAGGATGCCTGCGGCCTACGTAAGTGGTGCAAACTTCTTGTCTTGAAGTTTTATTGGTCTCCCGCATAAACCAAGCTACTCAGCCTCTTTTCTCCACTGAATTTTCCTACTGAGCTATCCTCATTGTATTACTCTTTATATCTTTGATAAATATTTATAAATAAATAGGTCACCTATGCCGTCTCTCCTTCAAACACCCTGGATCAGCCAGGGCTGGTCCCCGGCACTCATCTATTTGATGAAGTGGTGTCTTTGCTTTATTCTTAACTAACTTTTCTCTCCATATTTGCCTAACCTGTTTCTCATCCTCCATGCCCTTCCTAATATCACCATGCCCAGAGCAGACAGTGATGGCATGCTTACCAGATAACAATTCCTCCCCAGGACCAGGATTCAGTCAGGAGTCTACTTTTCCTGTAGGTCAGTGCGTGTTGAGGGGGTAATTAGAAAGGTGAAGGCAGGAGATCAGGAAGGCTCTACCAAGCAAATCATGGTCATCCTGGTCACGTTGACAGTGCCTGATTCATTGATGTACCACTTTGAAACTGGAGGGCAGATGTGTGAGGGGTGGGCGAGGCTTCTGTGATATGTGGTCTTGCTACTAAGAAAGAGACCTTTGAAGAGCTAGCTTCTTCTCCGTCTGGAAATTGTCACATCTACATGTGCTGCAGCCTGCTTCCCGCCTGCCTGAATACTGAGTCCAAAGCAGAGGACAGCAGGACTAAAAGAAGAGTGGAGAGGCAAGACTTGGGATCCAACCTATCTCTATGTGCCCTGCTATAGGTAATAACACATTATCTTGAGGTTTAAGCTAGACTCTTGTGAGTCCCTTGGACAGCAAAGAGATCCAATCAGTCCATCCTAAAGGAAATCAGTCCTGAATATTCACTGGAAAGACTGATGCTGAAGCTAAAACTCCAATACTTTGGCCACCTTATGTGTGAAGAACTGACTCACTGCAAAAGACCCTGATGCTGGGAAAGATTAAAGGTGGGAGGAGGGGGGACGACAGAGGATGAGATGGTTGGATGGCATCACCGACTCAATAGACATGAGTTGGAGTAAACTCTGGGAGTTGGTGATGGACAGGGAGGCCTGGCATGCTACAGTCCATGGGGTCGCAAACAGTCAGAGACGACTGAGCGACTGACCTGAACTGAAGCTAGCCTGAGTGAGCCTCAGCTCCCAGCCAGCCACACAATCACCAGGGTCAACAAGCCACACACCAACAACCATTAGGAATCCATACTGCCATTCTGTTTTTCACTTTCAGTACAGTATTCAACCAATTACATGACACATTCAATACTTTATTATAAAACAGGCTTTGTGTTAGATGCTGGTGCCCCACTGTAAGCTAACATAAGTATTCTGAGCACACTTAAGGTAGAATATGAGCTTCCCAGGCAATGCTAGTGGTAAAAAACCCATCTGCCAAAGCAGGAGATGTAAGAGACATGAGTTCGATTTCTTGGCTAGGAAGATTCCCTGGAGAAGGGAATGGCAACCAACTCCAGTATTCTGGCCGGTGAATGGCATTGACAGGGGAGCCTGGTGGCCTATAGTCCACAGGGTCACAAAGAATTGGACACAACTGAAGGGGCTTGGCATACACACACGTAGAATAGGCTATGATGTTCAGTAGGTTAGGTGTATTAAATGCATTTTCAACTTAGCATATTTTCAGTGTACTGTGGGTTTATTCAGATGCAACTTTTTTTATGGTGTACCATTTCTTTTTTTTTGTGGTGAGAATGGTTAAGATCTCTCTTAACATCTTTCTAGTACAATGTTATTAACAACAATCACGATGCATGTACATTGTTGTGTACAAGTTGTGCCTGACTCTTTGAGACCCCATGGACTGCAGCATGCCAAGCTTCCCTGTCCTTCACTATCATCTGAAGTTGGCTCAAACTCATATCCATTGAATTGGTGATGCTAACCAACCAGCCCATCCTCTGTCACCCCCTTCTCCTTCTGCCCTCAGTCCTTCCCAGTATCAGGGTCTTATCCAATGAGTCCGCTCTTCATTCACATCAGGTGGCCAAAGCATTGTATATTTAGATCCCCAGGATACATTCATCCGACAGTTGGAAGTTGGACGACCAGTATCTCCCATTACTCCCCACCCACTTACCCTAGCTCCTGGTAATCCCCATTGTAGGCTCTGTTTCTATCCATGGGGCTTTCTTAGATTTCACATACAAGTGATATCATATAGTGTTGGTGTGATTTCCTTAGCGAACCTGACCTTGTGCCTGATAGCTATTCCACAGCACCTCCACTGTGTTCTTGTTAAAGGACTCTCTCAGTGATCTTGCCTCTTGAGTAAACAAACCATTCTTTTTCCATTTCCATCAAGGTAAGTTCAGGAAGGGAGAAGAAATGCAACAGAAAGTTATAAAGACTCACTTCTTTGTACAAGCCAACGCTTTTTGTTACTACACAGTTATCTTAATTATAGAGTCCTCTGTCACCACTGACCATTCCAGAATACATGTTACAAGAGTTTTTGCATAATTTCTTTAAAAAAAAAACAAAACAAAACTGGCTTACACCCCTCAGAAAGGAAGATCTTGCCAGCTACCTGCAAGTTTACTAATTACCTGATAGGAGAATCTCCTGACCTGTCAGGAAAGGGTTACTTTTTCTCAGCAGCCTCCCCCTAGCCACCTTTGGAAGTAATTATCACCATATAGCAGGAAACAGACAAGCTGTCTCCATAGAAATGACTGCAACAGCTTGCCGTCCTTCTGTGCAGGTAAACGCACTGCTTACTCTCCCCGCGGGCACCTGGGAGCAGCACAGTGGCCTCTCTGTAGCTTCCAGACATTGAATCACAGCACAAAGTCATGTAGCATCTGAATTCTCTCTGATTTTCAGGGGGAAGACACACAGTGGCAGCACGTTGGCTTAATGTACGGCAACCTCACATTCTCTTATGAGACAAGTAGATCTTTCTGTGAAAGTTATTCTCCCTATGTGAAGCCCAGGACCCTTCTGCTGGGCTGGTGATAGTATTTACTAGCAAGCAACAGATGGAAGTAGGATGACAGAGACAGGGCCAGGTGCCGAGGACTGCCCGCGCGCCCTAACACACAATATTCCATAGCTGATCCGAACACAAGTTACTCAGGGCTATTTGCACATTATACCCCAAACATCTGGGTACACTCATAAAATGTGAGCATGTGTAGATAGTGAAGGCATTCAAAATCAAAGGATTCCATTTGAATGTACATGAGCACACTGAATAAACGTGGAGGAAAATAAATGAGAGTCCTTCTTTAATTTCTTACTTAGTTCTTTTGCTACAATTATAAAGGTCAACAAACTCAGTGCGATGTGAATCCAGACATGTTTCACAATAAACAGAAGGCGAAAGGTAGGAGAAGACACTGACCTGGGCCCAGTTCCTGGTACCTTGCCAGGTGTTCAAAGATTCAGTTGCAGGTAATCTAAGGGACCTTAACTTTGGATAGAAAGGCAACACGCAGACCAAGAAGCTAAATACACTGGCACATATTCTGCTGTTCAGAATGGGATTAAGGAAAACAACAAAACACATATCACTGAAATAAACACGTATGAATGACAAGGAAAAGAAAGGGAGAGGGAATTAGAATGCACAAATGAAACATGTGGAAAATGTAATAATTGAATACAGATAATTATTAATTTTCTTGGATTAGAATATGTGTCCTCACAACGTAATTTAAACCACATTTTCCACACTATTTATTTGTCGGTCAATCATGCATTGATTTATAAATTCACCTTTTTCTTAAGGTTCAGTTTGCACTGCTACCAGTCACATCCTTATGGCTTATCTCACTCGTTTATAGTTTCTAACATATCTTACTTACCCTTCTCTGCACATCACTTAGAAATTCACAGACACATAGTGGAGACTCCAGACGTTTAAATTCTCTCTTAAATGCAGTGCATTAACCAGAATATGAAGCTTCCGTGTCAGAAAGTAAACTCCAACAAGGTGTCAAAAATTTCACCAAAACAACTTGAAGTATTCTCAGCATTGCACAAACTCCGTGTCAAACAGCGGCAGAAAATCAACAAGTTTCATTTGCAGCTAATCTGTACTTTCTCCTAAGTCACATATTTAAACCTGGGTTTTAAAATCCATGGTAAAATCATCAGTAGAATATTCATAATCCAGTATAAAGACAATTATTTCCCAAACCTGTATTTATCTTTTTTAATGGTTTGTAGACAAGCTAACTCAATGACTCCTAATTATTGCAGGCTGTCTTTGCATTTACATAGTATTTTGCCAATAATCAGTATTCCTCATCTCTTTTCTATAAGACTGCACTTTATAAAGTGCTCAAAGAGAAAAGGAATGCATATCTTCTTAAACTTGCTTCTTTGGTTGGATTTTTTGGCCGCACCGTATATCATGCAGGCATGCCACAGGACCAGGCATGGAACCTGTGCCCTCTGCAGGGGAAGCATGGAGTCGTAACCACCAGACTTACCTTTAAGAAGGAAAGGGCCCTCTTAAACTTTAAAATGAAGGGAAATATGCTCTGGGAAGTGGAAATGTCATGGCTTAAATGGTCCAAGGGACAGATTACCCTGAGCAGCTGCAATGAGTTTCCAATCACACTCCTTTAAAACACAGCTTGAAAACACACAGCGTAAACTAGAAGTCTCTGCTGCAATCCCGCAGAGCAACAGCCTACAGAGCTCCAGGCAGGATGACGGTGTCATTCCATCATGATGACTGAGCGACTGCCTCCAGGTCAAAGCTCCAAGTCACTGCATCCTGCCCACGTCTCCACTTCCTCATGGGTAACATGAAGGGTTTGGAGGAAAAAAACTGAGCTCTCAACAGTTCTAAAGTGTTGTGATGGTAAAAATGCTACAGTTGCGTGATTTCAGGGACGAGAAGGACACATTTTTACAAGGTCTCTGCACATCTGGGGAAAGAAGCAAAGAAATGCCACCTCTTTGTTTCCATTTGTTTCACAGTGACTTGTGTTCATCACACTAATGAGCATGTCCCAAGAGATGACAGGCTTTTCAGGGCAATTTTGCTTTCAGAGAGAAATCATGAGCTCAGAATCTGTGCTTGATGCCAACAGAACTTTAAATCTTAAGACAGATAGGAATATCCGCCACCCCTTCCCTGTCCCTGCCCCAGAAAGATCCTTTCTAATTTAAATGTGAAGATGGCTCTCAAAACTACAGTTACATTTACTATATTAACAACTTTTATAGGTTGGTAGTTTTTAATTTTATAGGTTGGTAGTTTCACAGAACGATGGAAGATTGGAGGCGAACCCTTAGTAAAGAAACAAAAACTTCATAAAGGCTACAAAGAAAGAAGAGGACATTAGGCTTATTGTAAATATCCAGTTTTTTCTGATTCTTTGCCACACCGTGGACTATGGCCTACAAGGCTACTCTGTCAATGGGATTCTCCAGGCAAGAATACTGGAGTGGGTTGCCATTTCCTTCTCCAGGGGATCTTCCTGATCCAGGGATCAAACCCAGGTCTTATGCATTGCAGGCAGATTCTTTACCATCTGAGCCACCAGGGAAGCCCAACATAGGTGGATTCTTTACCAACTGAGCTATGAGGCAAGCCCCCAAACAATTTAGTATCAGCAATTCCATGAGGTTCACCATAAGCAGATTGTTACCTTTAGACAAAACCCAGATAAATAGCAAATACGAATATCAACAACATGCTGACTACTAAGACCTTTTCTTCACTAGACCTGGCGCCACTCTTTCAAATGGAGGGCAACCGATGAAGTGTATGTGTGAACTTGATAAGCATAAAAACTCAGGGAATCATGAGGACCAAAGTGACCTGCATAACCCATGCTCTGCCAAAACTGGCTGCATTTCTGTAAAATAGAAATTAAAATGACAGCCATCACAATGAACACACGAACAGTTCACAAGCTCATCTTTCATGACTTTCTCATAACAAATTTGAATTTTCTGGTAATTTGAGTGTCAGGTTGTGCTCAATTGTATGTAAACAAACAAATCAGGGTCATATGATCTATTGTGCACGCATGCTCAGTAATGTCCAACTCTTTGCACCCCTTGGACTGCAGCCCGCCAGACTCCTCTGTCCATAGGATTTCCCAGGCAAGAATAGTGGAGTGGGTTGCCATTTCCTCCTCCAGGGGGTCTTCCTGACCCAGGAATCGAACCCAGGTCTCCTGTATTAGTAGGTGGATTCTTAACCACTGCAGCGCCTGGGAACCCCTATGCTAAGTCACTTCAGTCGTGTCCGACTCTGTGCGACCCCATAGACAGCAGCCACCAGGCTCCCCCATCCCTGGGACTCTCCAGGCAAGAACACTAGAGTGGGTTACCATCTCCTCCAACGCAGGAAAGTGAAAAGTGAAAGTGAAGTCGCTCAGTCGTGTCCGACTCTTCGTGACCCCATGGACTGCAGCCTACCAGGCTCCTCCATCCATGGGATTTTCCAGGCAAGAGTACTGGAGTGGGGTGCCATTGCCTTCTCCAGGGAACCCCTATATGACCCGGTAATTTGCCGCAAGATAGATATTGGGTTCTAAGTGTAAAAATTAAATAAAGCAATTTCTTCTAACCATAGCTTACTTTACCAAATAAAACTATTTTCTCCAACTTAAACTTTTACTTCTTAATAAAGACAATCAAGACAGCCAGCTTTGCAGGTAAACACCGGAAGGTTTTTCTAGGTAAAATTACATGGATAAGTAAAACAATAATCATTTTAATGATAATACTAATCCTCTTACTCCTAGTTTTCATTTGGTGAACACTTGCAATTTTATTGCTCTCTGTTCCAAGAAACTCTACAGACATTATCTCATGTATTTCCTACACACCACACCTACATGGGAGCTATTCTCCCTGGTTTAGAGATGAGGCGATGAAGATCCGAGGGGCTTATCCTTAATCCTCTCATTCTCTAAAAAGAAGTTCTATTAACATTCACATCTATTATATAAACAAGCTTAACAAATTAAAAAAAAATCGTGAAGCACTGAACTTTGAAACATACTTCTATAGCACAAAAGATGAAATAATAAAGAGACTGTGGATAACTCTGCCAGGCATGATGAAAGAACCGTTAACAGCAGGCCACTGCGTTGGCTATAATCAGCAGCAGTCCATCTTCATATTCAGGGAACTTACTTTTCCAGTCAGAGTTAGGGAAGCAACCTTTTGGAGGGTGAGCTGTTAGTAGATGGGGTGGAGGGGAAGGATTGTTATTAAACTGCATAGTAATTTAGTGATAATTCTATTGTTGTTCAATCACTAAGTCATATCTGACTCTTCACAACTCCATGGACTACAACATGCCAGCCTCCCTTGTCCTTCCCATTCTCCTGGAGTTTGCTCAAATTCATGTCCATTGTGTAAGTGATGCTATCTAACCATCTCATCCTCTGCCGCCCCCTTTTGTATTACTAGTGAATAAACTACATTTATTGTTTATTTTTTGCCATACTCAAAGGGCTCTCCCGGGAGCATTTGTGATTTCCTGACAAGCATTCGCAGAACCAGTATCTCTGGCTCCTTCTCATGAAACAAGTCCTGCCGATGAATGTGCAAGGGTGATACATCCCTAAATGTTAGCACATTAAAAAAAAAACCTCATAGTTTTTTTTTTTTAATTGACAAAATTCTCATTTAAAAATCACACAAATGGTTTCTTAGTGGAATTCATATATATATATATATAATATTTAATATTATATAACCCTGGAATAGGATATGGCAACCCACTCCAGTATTCTTGCTTGGAAAATTCCATGGAGGAGCCAGAGGAGCCTGGCAGGCTACAGCCCATGGGGTCACAGAGAGTCAGATACAACTTAGGGGCTGAACAACAACAACAGTACACTTTTAATATAGAGAAAAGTAGAAAAGAGTCGATAGGGTAAGAAAACAGAATTTTTCATTACCCATCCTTCCTAGAAATGTGTCTCCCAAGACTTTTTTTCACATGCTCTCCATATCTACTTTCACTACAATTCAGTCCATTTTGCCTTAAAAGTCTTTTGAATTCACCCTCCCTCTCCCATTTCCCCTGCCATTCACCTGGTTAAGGTCTTTGTCAATTTTTTTTTTTTTTTTTTTTTTGCCTGGGCTACTCTGATAACCTCCTAACTGGCTTCCCAAACACAACACTGATTTCTTTCAATTTATTCATCCTTTAGCTGGAGTGATCTTCCTGAAACCCAAGTCTAATCACATCACCCCCTGCTTCGCATCCTTCCATAGCTGTCGTGTATAAAAAATGAACTGCATCACAAAGCCAACAGAGGGCCTTTATCATGGCCTCCTGCCAGCCTCACCGCCTCAATTTCTGACACTCTCCACCTACAGTCATCACACCCCCATCACCAGAAATGATTCCCAGAGCCCCCAAAACATGATATTCTCTTTCCTGTATAGATTTAAGGATAAAGAATCAGCGTGTAGACTCCAGCAGCATCTACTGAGATTCAAAATTTGCTTGGACCACTTGTTACCAGAGGCCTGAGGAAGTGGCTATACGCTCTGGAAGCTGCAGTTTCTGCTGTAATGCTGCTGCTACTGCTGGTAAGTCACTTCAGTCGTGTCCGACTCTGTGCGACCCCATGGACTGCCGCCCACCAGACTCCTCCGTTCATGGGATTTTCCAGGCAAGAGTACTGGAGTGGGGTGCCATCTGCTGTAATAGGGAGGAGCTAATTGGACCTCACAGAGCTTATTTGTAAGGATCAAATGAGATAATGCATGGAAAGTTTCCATACAGTGCTTGGCTCATGCACTGGTAATCCTTACAGGGCCCTATTCTGAGAGCTCAAAATTCATTACACTTAACAGAACAGGCAGGGGAAACCCCAGCCCACATAGAACACGTATTCCAGTGCGTGCATGCATGCTGAGTTACTTCAGTCATGTCTGACTCTTTGAGACCCCATGGACTGTAGCCTGCCAGGCTCCTCTGTCCATGGGATTCCCCAGGCAAGAATACTGGAGTAGGTTGCCATTTCCTCTCTCAGGGATCTTCCTGACTTAGGGATTGAACCCACATCTCCTATGTCTCCTGCATTGCAGGCAGTTTCTTTACCCACTGAGCAATCAGGGAAGCCCCATTACAGTGGAGAGAGACAGTTTTTAAAATTAATGAATATTTTATACAGTATGCTGGAGGTTACAAATTCCTACAAAGGACACCAGGGCAGGGTTAGCAGAAGTGTCCTTTTAAGTAGGGAGGGCAGGGAAGACCTTATTGATTAAATAGCATTTAATCCAAAATGTAAGGGAGGCAAGGAAATGAGCCCTGTGGACCTCTGGGAAGAAGATTCAGGCAGAGAAAAGAGCTGGGAAAATCCCTGCGGTAGGAATGGGCCTGGAGAGCTTGTGGCTAGCAAGGGGACCCATGAGGCTGAAGCCAGGCATGCCTGGGTGACAGTAAGAATAGACTCAGAAAAGTCATGGTGAAGCAGATTGTGCTGTGGTCTGGGGGCCCTGTTAAGGAAGTTAGTTTTACTCGATTCATCTTTGTGGGAAATTTTACCCAGTCTTCCAAGCTGGGTCAGAAGCTGTCTGTCCCTACTCCCATAAAGCACCCAGTACCTTCACCATGGCATTTATTACAGCAGCCCTCCCAACCCTCCAACTTAGCCAGGCTCTGCCATTCATCCCAGTGTCCCCAGCCCTCTTCTGGGGGCTCATCAGGAATGGTCCAATAAGAAACAAAGGAAATGATGGTGAAGGAACCAATGAAAAATAAGCAATGCACTTTCAGAAAACCAACAAAAAGAGTCCATGCCACGGTGAGTTGAGTATACAATTTAAGATTCTGAAAAGAGTGATAGAAAATAAGCATATATCGCCCACAAACATCATGTTCAAATTTTCAGCAATTTCAGCAACGAGGTTCAGAGCACTAGATGACTTTGCTAAAATTATTGTTTTATAATTTTCCAGATTCTTGCATGTGTTTCTCAAAAATAACCCTGTGCTTTTTAGACTGAAGTATATCCGTTCTCAACTGAGGCCTAAAATAACAGGTGACCGAAGGGCACAGAAACCCACTCCAGTATTCTTGCCTGGAGAATACCATGGGCAGAAGAAGCTGGTGGGCTACAGTCCATAGGGTTACACAGAGTCGGACACGACTGAAGCGACTTAGAAGCAGCAGCAGCAGAGGCAGACTCAGGCCTAGGACTCAGGAACCCATGCCCCCTGAGAAGGATTTGGTTATGTGCACTGAATAGCATTGCTTCTTACAGCATAAATGAACCCAGGAGAATATCCATATCAGAACAGAACAGCTGCAGCAGAGGGAGCTAGGAGGAGGCAGAAAAACTGTCACAACCATCTGAGACAATGGAACAAATCTTGAGAGTGAGGGAGTAGAAGATAAACAGGAAATCATTTCATTCTGCACCCACTAATCACAAATGGAGTCAGCCTTCTGATGAATGACACAGTGGGGACCACAAAGCTAGGGGCACTGACAATAGCTCCACGGTGACTTGATTCAACAGTATTTACACCAAAACTACTACTCCGCATAGTGTCTATTCTCTATAGTGCTGTTTTATCATACTGTACTTTTATCAATTCTAATGCTGGCGTAACAGTATGATCTGCAATGCATTAATACAATGTAGAGCAGCTACGTATGCATGCTCAGTCGATCAGTCATGTCTGACTCTTTGGGACCCGCCAGGTTCCTCTGTCCATGGACTTTTCAGGCAAGAACAGTGGAGCAAGCAGGCTGCTCTTTCCTCCTCAAGGGGATCTTCCCAACCCAGGGAATGAAGTCCTGTCTCCTGTGTCTCCTGCACTGGCAGGCAGATTTTTTACCATTGTAAAAATTTTTTACCTGGGAAGCCCAGGAGCAGCTATAATAAAGACAAATGAACACTGTATGTGGACTCAGAAGAGACTCTTCATTTTCTACCCATGAGAGCTTTGACAGGCTCCTTTATTTTAATTCCAGACTCAGTTTTCCAATCTGTAAAATGAGGATGACAGTATCCATTTTAAAGGCTTAGTTATAGGACAAATAATATGGTAGGGTATTAAAAATGATGATGTGTCCTATGAAGGAAAGAGATGATGTAGATCTCCCCCTCCATATATATTTGTGGATTAACTGTGCTGCCTTAAAATTACATGAAGTTTTACTATGATTTTACTTTATTATAATTATAAAGTATATATATGAAAGAATTTTCCTACTATCTAGATAACTAGCAGAACCTAAAACCAGCATCACACTCCACTCTCATTCCTAAATTTTGAGTAAAAAAATCAGTTTGTAAATGTCAACTGTAGAAAGTGTTGAGACATACTAATCTTTTTCTCATATAATGTGCTACATTTTCAGACAGATAATAATCATGGAATTGCAGAAATTGTCTAATAGATCTGTAATTCAGCAATACCACTTCTAAAATGTACCATGTGACATTTGACAAGGAGTAGTTATTGAAGCTTGTGATCATTAAAAATAAGGAATGAGTTACATCGAACTACCTGGAAAGTTAAAAATAAGGCAATGTATTTCCTTCAACATGATAGGATCCTATCAACTCTTTTCAACAAAATATATTGTCATATAACAGAAGTTACTTTGTCAAAGCATTATTACAATTCCTGGCCTCCAAGTAGGACAGCAAATGCACAATATGAGTGAATTCCCATTCTTCCCTCCTACACAAAATTGTGAAGAATATTTAGCACCAGTCAAACACCAGACAGAAATATATCTTGTTCTTTGAAAAACAATACCCTGAGTATAAGTCTTAAAACATAATCATTCCAAGTTTGGCAATTTTCAAATTGCTGCAATTGTAAAATGACTTAAAAGTGACAAGTCAAAGCAAATTACACTTTGGCAGGGAAATAAAAGCAGCACCAGAAGTGGGCTGGAAGAGCATAGGATCCAAAGTATCAGCTCACTGGCACATCACAAAATCGTGTAACTGTTGACCAATACTACTTAGCCATGGAGCAGCTTAAATGTACAACTGAACAAAAAAAAAAAAGAAAAAAATCTGTCAAAGTTACAGATGAATAAGAAAGCATATTTATTCAAGACCACATGGTCCTCAAATGCTGCCTCATTTTTACAAAAATACCAAGAAGTGAAACAAAGGGGAAAAGCACAAAGGATTCCACAGCCCTCTTTATTCACTTAAGGTTGTGCGGGCTCTGATTTAAGAATGGGTGCTCTCAACAAAATACTCTCTTTTCAAAGTAATAATTTTGATTGTTTATAATTATGCTACAAAACATTGCTGTATGCACTATGGGTTAATATGAAATTAGTAACTCCACATACAAGAATCATAGCATACTAAGCTGAAAATACATGGAGAAGAAAATGTAAACCTTTAGTTAAAAAATATATAAGAAAGCTGTGGTGCATATACACAATGGAGTATTACTCGGCCATTAAAAAGAATACATTTGAATCAGTTCCAATGAGGGGGATGAAACTGAAGCCTACTATACAGAGTGAAGTAAGCCAGAAAGAAAAACACCAATACAGTATACTAACGCATATATATGGAATTTAGAAAGATGTTAACGATAACCCTGTATAAGTTCAGTTCAGTCGCTCAGTCGTGTCCAACTCTTTGTGACCCCATGAATCGCAGCAAGCCAGGCCTCCCTGTCCATCACCAACTCCCGGAATTCACTCAAACTCACGTCCATCGAGTCGGTGATGCCATCCAGCCATCTCATCCTCTGTCCTCCCCTTCTCCTCCTGCCCCCAATCCCTCCCAGCATCAGAGTCTTTTCCAATGAGTCAGCAAAAGAGACACAGATGTATAAAACAGTCTTTTGGACTCTGTGGGAGAGGGCGAGGGCGGGGTGATCTGGGAGAATGGCATTGAAACATGTAGATTATCATATGTGAAACAGATCGCCAGTCCAGGTTCAATGCATGATACAGGATGCTTGGGGCTGGTGCACTGGGATGACCCAGAGGGAGGGTATGGGGTGGGTGGTGGGAGGGGGGTTCAGGATGGGGAACATGAGTACACCTGTGGCGGATTCATGTCTATGTATGGCAAAACCAATATAATATTGTAAAGTAATTAGCCTCCAATTAAAATTAATAAATTTATATTAAAAAAAAGAAAAAGGAATAGTTAGAACTGAAACTAAAAGATGGGAAACATCAAGTAAAGTTGGGGATTTGTCCTTCCCTCATTAATGGTAATATATATATATATATATATATATATATATATATATATATATATGCCAACTGAGGTCTCACTTTAAGTTAATCAAGATACATGAAGAAGTTTCAAGAAAAGAGATAAAGATCACTAGGAAAAGCAAGAGCAAAAAAAAATGTAATGATTCTGACAATGTCAACAGCCTCATTGTTTCATTTTTTTTTTTTAATCCATCAGACAGGATGTCTCCACAAGATAAAGACAAAAGAATGTGAATGAAGTAAATATCTTGACAGAAATGATATGTTTGGTTAATAGATCACAGAATGTAGTATTTAGGGTGAGTTTCGAAAATTATAGTTTCCCCAAACACACAAGTACTCAACAGAAGCAATGCTTTGAAAAGTGACTTTCATCTTAAAGATACAAAGTTCAGATACATTTTCTTTTACTGTTTTTGAAGGAAATTTAAATATAAAGAAAATAAAGAAATATTCTGGTTGTCAATTATACAACTTATTGTTAAAATGTGCTCAGTACCTTTTTCCACACAAAACATTAATCTTGTCTTTGAAGTGGCTCTCTATAACCTAAAGGTTCTGTAGCTAATAATTCAAAAAACACAGTTGAAACTTTAGTTTAAAAAGTTTACTTAATATCTCAAAAGCATCATAAATATATTTTTGAATAATGATTCTATCATTAAAACCTTGTATTTTAGCAGATTATTATTTAATCATTTGGAAATATGGCTGAAATATAGTTTTTAATTTCAATCTTGGATAACATTGAGTGTGTAATTGCTAGATATTTTAATTTTCTCCCTTGTATTCTTTCTTTTTTTCTAAACTCTTCTGCAAAAATTAAAAAAAAACAATGGTATTTTTAAACTAAGGGATATGATTCCTAAGTGAAAGTGAAAGTGAAGTCGCTCAGTCGTGTCCGACTCTTTGCGACCCCATGGACCAGGCTCCTCTGTCCATGGGATTTTCCAGGCAAGAGTGCTGGAGTGGATTGCCATTTCCTTCGCCAGGGGATCTTCCCAACCCAGGAATCGAACCCGGGTCTCCCTCATTGCAGGCAGACGCTTTACCGTCTGAGCCACCAGGGAAGAATGATTCCTGAGCCATCTTAAAAAATATAAAACTTGCCCTGAAAAAATATTGGAAAAAGGATAAGGTATTAAAATGAAACAAGCCAGAAGCACATGAGACTGCCTCCACAGACACAGCTTTGCTGAAAACTCATCGTCTAGACTTTGTTTTATTGGGTAGCGTGCAAATGTTGGAAAGAGGACATAAAGACTGAGAAGGGACCCGAGGATGCAGAATGGCTCAAGAGCAGTCTGGAGGCATAAGACAGAGAAAAGATGATGCTGCTGCGATGGTAAATGCCACTGTGAAATTTAGGAAAAGGATGCAGACATTGATGAAAAGGTTTTTAGAGGTTTAACTGTGAGATGCTTGATAAAATCTCTTCTTCCTATGGCTCTAAAACTTTAGAAAAAATCTCCAACCCTCTTCAAAGTTTAATCCTAAAAAAGTCTGGGTCATTCATCTTTATATATTGCCACTCTTAAACTCATAGTCCAGAAACCAAGAACATTTTAAAAAGGTAACTCCAATTTTCACAGAACAAGATGAAAAGGATCTACCAAAACAAAATTAGTACATGATGAAATAGTCACCTAAATTACTAAAGCTGAAAGAACGCTATTCTGTAGCATTTATTAATGACATATGAAATAAATTTTCAGTAGTCATGTGGATTTTGTATAACTATATTCTCAGCATGTTATTTCCACTAATTTAAAAATAACTGGGGACATAATAGCAAAGAATTAAGAACATGGATTTTAGATTAAGTCAACTTGCATTTGAAACTCAGTTTTGGAAGGTAGTTTTATTTATTTGAATTACAGCTTCTTTTTTTTCAGATGGGGTTAAAATACCTGCTTCACAGTACTGTTGAAGGGATTATATGATACACATGAAGTGCTTGACACAGTACATTATAAAGCATTATAAAGCAAATCTTTTAACATCGACCAAATATTTCTTAAACCAAGAAGTCCACTGAGGACAGGAACTTGTCTTGTGATCACTATAGTTAGTCTAACACATACAAATGCTCAATAAATATTTATTGAATGAATAGCTATTGTTACTATCAATAATTATTCTAAGAATTTTCCCTAAATGTAGGTACTAATCTAAAAATATTAATAATACAGTAAATTATTTTATGTTTTAAAAAATCAATGAGAACACTTAATTAGTGACAATTGGACCACTGTTCCTAGAGGAGATAAAGCATTAGATTCCTGCAAGGCTCTGGGACATAATGTTTTACAACAAACTATCAATATATCACCTTGAGCTTTCCTGGTGGCTCAGTCGGTTAAGAATCCACCTGCAATGCAGGAGACCTGGGTTCAATACCTGGGTTGGGAAGATCCCCTGGAGAAGGGAATGGCAACCCACTCCAGTATTCTTGCCTGGGAAATCCCATGGACAGAGATGCCTGGCAGGCTACTGTCCATGGGGTCATAAGAGTTGGACATGACTTAGTGACTAAACAACATTCGATATATATTGTGGATTCATTAATCTTGAACTTATGCCATAGTAAACTCAGGCCTGAAGCTTAATTAATACATGTATTTTCTCCATACGGCATATCACAGCTTTCTTGAACTTAGGAATAGTAGAGAGCACTTAAGCACTATGCCTGGGAGCTATCTGAAACAGCAAAATAAAAACAAAAAAAGCACAACAGTCGAAAAAAGGGCACTAATTAGACTGCAAAAAGACACTCTTTTATAGTATAAGTGCTGGGGGAAAAAAAAGAAGTAGTGTATCACCTTGTTTGACCTCAGCTCAGAAATTGCATGTCAGGTGACTAAAAGTTTTCATACCACAAGATGCAAGTCTTGCGGTTGACCATAAAAGAAACACTGATCTTGATTTGCAAGTTACAGATGAATGTTATCAAGTAGGAAAATTTCACAAATATAAAATTTCCCCAAAATGAGGATTGAGTATATACCTAAAAAGGAAGATGAGACTTAACTAGGATTCAGTTCAGCTAAGTTTAGTTCAGTTGCTCAATCGTGTCCAACTCTTTGCAACCCCATGGACTGCAGCATGCTAGGCCTCCATGTCCATCACCAACTCCCGGAGCTCACTCAAACTCATGTCCATTGAGTCCGTGATGCCATCCAACCATCTCATCCTCTGTCGTCCCCTTTTCCTCCCGTCTTCAATCTTTCCCAGCATCAGGGTCTTTTCACATGAGTCAGTTCTTCACATCAGGTGGCCAAAGTATTGGAGTTTCAGCTTCAGTGTCAGTCCTTCCAATGGACACTCAGAACTGATCTCCTTTAGGATGGACTGGTTGGATCTCCTTGCAGTCCAAGGGACTCTCAAGAGTCTTCTCCAACACCACAGTTCAAAAGCATCGATTCTTCAGTGCTCAGCTTTCTCTATAGTCCAACTCTCACATCCATACATTACTACTAGAAAACCATAGTCTTGACTAGACGGACCTTTATTGGCAAAGTAATGCCTCTACTTTTTAATATGCTGTCTAGGTTGGTCATGACTTTCCTTCCAAGGAGTAATCATCTTTTAATTTCATGGCTGTAATCACCATCTGCAGTGATTTTGGAGACCAGAAAAATAAAGTCTGCCACTGTTTTCACTGTTTCCCCATCTATTTCCCATGAAGTGATAGAACCAGATGCCATGATCTTAGTTTTCTGAATGTTGAGCTTTAAGCCAACTTTTTCACTCTCCTCTTGCACTTTCATCAAGAGGCTCTTTAGGTCTTCACTTTCTGCCACAAGCGTGGTGTCATCTGCATATCTGAGTTTATTGAGATTTTTCCCAGCAATCTTGATTCCAGCTTGTGCTTCATCCAGTCCAGCATTTCTCATGAAGTACTCTGCATATAAGTTAAATAAGCAGAGTGACAATATACAGCCTTGATGTACTCCCTTTCCTATTTGGAACCAGTCAGTTGTTCCACATCTCGTTCTAACTGTTGCTTCCTAACCTGCATACAGATTTCTCAAGAGGCACGTCAGGTGGTCTGGTATTCCCATCTCTTTCAGAATTTTCCACAATTTATTGTGATCCACACAGTCAAAGGCTTTGGCATAGTCAATAAAGCAGAAATAGATGTTTTTTTCTGGAACTCTCTTGCTTTTTCAATGATCCAGTGGATGTTGGCAATTTAAGCTCTGGTTCCTCTGCCTTTTCTAAAACCAGCTTGAACATTTGGAAGTTCACGGTTCACGTATTGTTGAAGCCTCACTTGGAGAATTTTGAGCATTACTTTACTAGCGTGTGAGATAAGTGCAATTGTGCAGGAGTTTGAGCATTCTTTGGCATGCCTTTCTTAGGGATTGGAATGAAAACTGATCTTTTCCAGTCCTGTGGCCACTGCTGAGTTTTCCAAATTTGCTGGCATACTGAATACAGCACATTCATGGCATCATCTTTTATGATTTGAAATAGCTCAACTGGAATTCCATGGCCTCCACTAGCATTATTCGTAGTGATGCTTCCTAAGGCCCACTTGACTTCACTTTCCAGGATGTCTGGCTCTAGGTGAGTGATTACACAATTGTGATTATCTGAGTCATGAAGATCTTTTTTGTACAGTTCTTCTTTGTATTTCCACCTCTTCTTACTAGGATTACACTTTTGCAATCTTACTAGGGTTACACTTATTAATTTTATATTATTTCTCCCTTCCCCCTTCTCTGTTCAGTAATATCTTGAACATTGCTTTTTCAAGCAGTAAACTCTCAATCAGTGCTTGCTAAATAGGAAAATTAGCCCACGTTTGGGAAATTTTAAGTCCAGTGGAAACTAAATACACAACAGAACTAAGAATCTCACTACTTTGCTTGGCATCTTAAATATTTACCATAGAGTTTTCATCCAAAAATATTATATTCAGCAGGTCATTTTGAAAGATGTTACCAACAGAGGTATGGCCTTAAACAAAGACTACTGGGGTTGTGGAACAGTTAGAAGAAACTGACAAGTGTTAGATGAGGCTGAGTAAAGAGGAAGTTGCCAGAGAAAATCCTAGCTTCAATCAGAGACTATAGAAAGTTACAATCATAAAAGGTCAGATGTGGAAGAGGCAGCTCGGAAGAAGAGATCACACAGAAGAGGAAGTGGGTCTAAATGCCATGTTATTAAAAATGTTGATTCTGTCACATCTTGTCACATCCCTTATTGTTCAGGACAAAGTCTAGTGGCTGGCTTTAGAGGAAATTAATACCCTATCATAATCTATTCAAGCTATTGTTCCTGACAAGCAATGAGGGGAAAAGATGTTTTGTCTTGACAGCTCTGTGACTTATTTGTGTGTTGGTTTAGGACTTCTGACTCCACTGAAGCTCCAGAGTCAAATTATTCTCTAGAGAATCATTAAGAATTACAGAAAGCATCTGCCATCTCTCCTTCCTCTTTTATAATGGGATGGACAAATAACAAGCAATTCAGAGATGTTTCCTGTTTATAACAATGCTTTCCTATATCTTGAGAAAACATGAAATATTTTAATTTTGCTACATTCACATTTACTTCATTCATAAAAAAGACAATGCAAAGTTCCATTTTCTTTACTTGGCATGAGTTTGATGTTTTATATTATTATGCAGTCATTATTTTAAAGCTGATGCAGGCTTATTTACAATAAATATGGGTTTATTTAGGCAATAAATACAGAAAAGTAAAATCCACATTCCTTTAATCTGTTCCCATTCTTTTTCATTAAATAAGTAACATTACATATTTAATACATGTTATTATTAACATTATGATAAAAATATATATATGTAGTTTTGCATTATTTTAAACTCTTTTGTGATGCCATGAACTGTAGCCTGCCAGGCTCATCTGTCCATGGATTTTCTCAGGCAAGAATACTGGAGTGCGGTTGCTGAACTTTCCTCCAGGGAATTTTCTGGATCCAGGGAATCTTATGGACTCAGGGATCAAACCCACATATCCTGCATTGGCAGGCAGATTCTTTACTACTGTGCCACCTGAGAAGCCCCAAGGATATATGGGAGTTTTTGCAACAAAGACCAGGCGATCAGACCATCAGGACCAGGTAGCTGGAACATCAAAAGATTACTGTTAATTAAAGAAAACCAGATATCTTAAGTTAATGTACTTAGCACTTCTATGTATTCATTCCTTTTGACAGGCACTTCAGCTACCTGGGCCCCACATCCTGTGTTTTCTCATCCTGAGTTTCATCAGGGTGTACTAGGGAGGCTCCAGTGGCTGGTATCCGCAACATCCTTTGTTTCCTGATATGGCAGGCAACATTCTTAGGTCACGCCTGCATTGCCTGAGATATTTAAACACAGGCCACATTTATCATAAGCAATAAAGGGCTTCCCTGGTGGCTCAGTGGTAGAGTCCACCTGGCAATGCAGGAGAGGCAGGTTCAATCCTTTGGTCGGGAAGATCCCCTGGAGAAGGAAATGGCTAGCCACTCCAGTTTTCTTGCCTGGAGAATCCCATGGACAGAGGAGCCTGGAGTGTTACAGTTGGCCCATGGGATCACAAGAGTCAGACCCAACTTAGAGACTAAACAACCACAACATAAATCTTGGTATGCTTTTTATGGATATCTATAATTTGCTTTAAAACATTGAGAATGGATACCTGTGTTAGTTTAAGCCACAGTCAACAAGCTTTTTCTGTAAAGGTGAACCAAGCAGGACCCTATGGGCCCTTCCCTGGCCAGATCCCTGCCCCCAAGCCCTCTGCCTGCCTCTTGTTTATGGAAAGTTATGTTCTCCCAGCCCCTCCCCAACAAGTCACAAAAGCATGGCTCAAGAATTCATGATGGAAAGTATGTGAACATGGAGTGACAAAAAAACAGCAGTTGGACCAGGAGAACTGATAAGAACTTAAACAGTAAGTCAGCCATATGGTGGTCACAGAAATGTTAGCTCCTCTCTGAAGGACCAAGATATGAGTATCTGACACACCTTTTCCTGAGTCATTTTACAGATGCTAAAATCCCCACCATCAAATAGTTAACCATGGAAAAAGTTAACTACTTGATGACTGTGAACACACAGCTCCCAGACCTTCTGGAGCCTGATGACTGATAATGTTAACACCTGTGGACATGGCTCTGTTACCTCATCATCAACCAACCAGAGCATTGTGCATGAGTTGACCACACACCCCGCAACCCCCTCCCTCCTGCCTGCCTGCTTAGGTGCTGAGTCGCTCACTCATGTCTGACTCTATGTGATCCCATGGACTATATAACCCACCAGGTTCTTCTGTCCACAGAATTCATCAAGCAAGAACACTGGAGTGGCTTGCCATTTCCTCCTCCAGGGTATCTTCCTGACCCAGGGATCGAACCTGTATTTTGTGTCTCTTGCATAGGCAGGCAGATTCTTAACCACTGAGCAACCAGGGGACCCCCTCCACCCACCCCCAAAACTCCTTACCTAGCCTTTAAAAATTCTTTCCTGAAACATATTGGGAGTTGGGGTTATTTGAGCATTAGCTGTCCCAGACTCCTTATCTGGCACCTTACAATAAACACTTAACTTCCCTTTACCACAACAGCAGTGGTGAGTGTAGACTGTGTTAGTAGACTGGCTTTACTATGAGTGGTGTGGTTATGGGTGAGAGGACCGAAGTTTGGTTTGGCAATATAGGTATGTGCTGTGCTTAGTCACTAAGTCACGTTTGATTCTTTGTGACCCCATCGATCGTAGTCTGCCAGGTTCCTCTGTCCATGGGGATTCTCTAGACAATACTGGAGTGGTTTGCCATGCCCTCCTCCAGGGGATCTTCCTGACCCAGGGGTCAAACCCAGGTCTCCTGATTGCAGGCAGATTCTTTACCATCTGAGTCGCCAGGGAAGCCCAATATAGGTATAAACAGTAAATACTTTTGGATTTCTGGGTCACAAGGTCTCTGTCCCAATTACTCATCTCAGTTGCAGTAATGCCAAATTGTGATACACGGCTCATAAACAAATGTGTTCAAATAAAACCTTATTTATAGATGCTGAGAGACTTCGCAGGTGGCACTAGTGGTAAAGAATCCATCTGCAATGTAGGAGACACAGAGACCTGGGTCGGGAAGATCCCCTGGAGGAGGGCACTGCAACCCACTCCCGTATTCTTGCCTGGAGAAGCCCATGGACAGAAGGGCCTAGTGGGCTATGGTCCATAGGGTGGCAAAGAGTTGGACAAGAGTGAAGCAACCTAGCATGCATGCACACATAAGAGCTGAAATTGGAATTTTACATAATTTCACATCATAGAATATATTCTTCTGATTTTTTCCCAACTAATAAAAAAAAAAAAATGATTCTTAGCTAATAGGCCATAGAAAAATCACCAGCAGGCTGGATCTGGCCCTCAGGCTGCAGTTTGCAGATCCCTCGTTTAAGCCATACCACACATTTAGTCAGTTGCCCTGTGGAGAATTTCATGTTCCCGGGACTGGTCAACTCTCTTTCCAATGAGAAGTCCCTGCCCTAAAAAGGAGGCTACTGCAAAGGTGCCACAGATCTTTATATGCAATAGGCATCAGACATTTTAAATAGTTTGCATCAGAATGAGTTGTCATGGGTGAATTGGGTGATCAGCTAGCATAAGAGATGTTAGAAATGAGCTCTCACTCTTGAAACTAGAGGTCTTCAGTGCCAGCTTTTAACCCTTTCTTTGGCATTCAGGTTCGGCTTCTATAGATTTCAAAAGAGGTCAGAGGAACTCTGGGAACCAGAGAGGAATTATATATTATCTACCCATCAGGAACAGTGGCTCCAGTGGTAAAGAACCCCCTTGCCAGTGTAGGAGACATAACACACATGGGTTTGATCCCTGGGTCAGGAAGATCCCCTGGAGAAGGAAATGGCAACCCACTCCAGAATTCTTGCCTGGAGAATCCCCATGGACAGAGGAGCCCGGTGGGCTATAGTCCATGGACTCACAAAGAGGCAGCCATGACTAAAGTTGGGAATGTTAGGTAGTTAGAACAGGAAAAAGGAGTCCAAAATGGCAGTGGCTAGAAGACAAAGGAAAAAGCCCACGAAAACGGAACAAAAGAAAATCCGAGGACCAGAGTGAGAACTTCAGGTAAAACAAACATGCCCCTTTCTTGGCTAGCCCAATTTGCATAGGGCAGGCTCAGGGAGGAGGAGACAAAACATATAGAAAGAGGAAGCCAAGACAGATTAGGGTATCTCCTTTGGGGTCTGCCTGCCCTCACGCCTCAAGGGTGTACTTTACTTTGCTTGTGGAATAAAACTCTGAGCTGTAACCGAGTTGTAACACTAGTCTGCTGTTTCAAATCTTTGCAGCGGTGAGACAGAACCAAGGAAATTACACACTCCTGGTGTAATTGACATATCTGGTGCCATGACTCAGATGTAACCCGGCTAAAACAACCTCGGCTCGGCGCCGTGAGGCAGAGGCCAAGCACAGCAGAAGCTGAAACTGGCAAAAGCTCCCATGGCGGAAGCTGAATGCAAAGAAAACCCAACACAGTTGAAGTGGCAAGAAGCCCAGCATGCTGGAAACTGGGACAGCGATAAACTCTACAGAAAGCTCACGCAGCTCAGTCTCAGATTCCAGAAGACCTCTGGTTAAGGTAGGAGGTCCTTGCTCCTATGGCTGAAAGGACATATTGCTAACAGAATCTTAATTCGTTTACAACCTCTCGTTTCTTGCTTCCTCGAACCCCCTGTGAACAGGCAGGCAGCAGTGCGTAGAACTGTGGGACTCTGGCAGGGGCTACTCCCCAGTGTGTCCGTAACACTCCTCTATCTGCTGTGCCCTAGTAGCTCTTGACCAAGTGGGTGAGGGTTCTTCTGCCCTTAATCTCCTTTGTGTCAAGGATCAGGCCAATGAACATTGCGGACAGAGGTCAGGTATTTAGCAGATTTTCCAGCAGGTTATGAAGGGGATTCCTCAGCACATTTTTCCCACTGCTTTTCCCTCCCATCCTTCAGCTCCTTTCTCCATCTATGCCACTGCTTACAAAGTTTTGGGCAGGTCATCATCTTTCCTAAAGGGAAAAGTATGAAACTGCTTACCTAAGATTGGAACTCAAACCCACATGACAGGGACTCTGTGCTATGCTTAGTCACTCAGTCGTATCTGACTGGGACTTGAGCCCAGCCAGAACCTATGGTGCCTGGTTTCAGGACCTAATGAAGCTCAGGTCCTTGATGTCTCATTGCAAAATAATTCAGTGAGAGACACAGTGATAGGTAAGAGGTAGGTTTGTTCAGATTCAGAGAGATGCACACTCCACAGGGTGTGGGCCATCTCAGAGGGTGAGTGTAGCCCTGAAATGTGGTGTGGTTAGTTTTTTATGGGCTGGGTAATTTTATATGCTAATGGGTGGCAGGATCATTCTAACAATTGGGGGACCACCCACTCTTTGGTCTTTTGATAGTGCCTTGGAACTGTCATGGTGCCTCTGGGTGTGTCATTTAGCTTGCAGATTAAGGATCAAGGTTTAGTTGAATTTGACTTGTCTGCCAATTTGGACCCATTTGATTTTAATCAGCTTATGTTATGCCTTGGCTATGTCATTCTTTCAACAGTTGTGCCCTGCCCCCTTCCATCCTGCCATCCTGTTTCATGCTCTTTTCCTGAGCCCGGTCCGGGCCCGCAATGTTGCCTCTAAAATCTTCTGGAGGGACAACCAGAAAATAGCTGGCCCTTGTGAGGGAAATATTGAATAATATCCAATCCCTCTAGATATTCAGGCCTTCATCTTCCATGGCATTCTTTTGCATATCAATGGGTAAAGAATCCCAATATCTTTTTGCCTTCGAGTGTGAGGCTCCAGGAGAAAAACACCAACAGATGACTTGGATGGTATTACCTCAAGGGTTCAGAGATAGCCCCTACCTATTTAGGCAGGTTCTTAGCTGAGATTTCCTAGATCTGGACCTGGGACCTAATGAGAAAATATAATATGTAGATGACCTACTAATCTGTTCTCCAGATGAGAAAAGTGCCTAACAACATGCAATTCAGGTTCTAAACTTTTTGACAGAGAGGGGATAAAAAGTCTCCCATGCTAAGGCACAGATGGTCAAGACACAGGTCACTTACCTGGGAATTCAGATTACACTCGGGTCCAAGAGGCTGTCCTCGGTTCAAGTACAAGGAATCCTCCAGTTGCACTCTCCCACAACTCAAAATCAATTGTGAGCTCTCCTGGGGCTAACTGGGTATTGTAGAATCTGGGTACCCAACTACAGTCTAATTGCCCAGCCCTTATATGAAAGCTTAAAGGGAGAGGATGATTCAGTCCCATTGATGTGGGGAACACCTCAAAAGAAGGCAGAGGCTACACTAAAACAGGCCTTAACTCAAGCATCCGCTTGAGGTTGCCAGGCCCAGAAAATCATTCCAACTTTATGTACAAAAAGGAAGGAATAGCCTTGGGAGTGTTAACTCATATGTTGAGACCTGAGCCCCAGCCTGTAGCTTACTTTTCCAAGAGGCTCGATCCAACTGCCTGAGGCTGGCCTCCCTGCCTTTGAAATCTTGCAGCTATTGCAGTCCTGATAGAAGATGTTTTAAAACTCTTGGTGGCAAACTATTTTTACCAGCCACCAAGTGAAACAACTCCTGAATGGCAGAGGCCACTTATGGATGTCTGATCAAAGGATCCTCAGATGTCAAGTAGTGCTGAGGGAAAATCCAGGCCTCACTATATCCCCTTGTGAGGTTCATAATCCAGCCACCCTCGTGCCTGCCCCTGAGGGCTATCTCCACTTTCACTCTTGCCTAGAAACTTTAGACCACTGGACAAAACCCCGAGAGGGATTGTCAGAAGATCCTCTGACCAATCCTGAGGAAAACTGGTACACTGATAGAAGCAGTTTTGTCTTGGATGGAAAAAGAAGAGCCGGATATGCAGTAGTCTCAAATTTCGAGATCATAGAGGCTAAACCTTTGCCACCAGGCACTTCAGCCCAATTAGCTGAGCTCATAGCCCTGACTCAAGCTTTAGAGACGGGAAAAGGAAAAAGAGTAGCCATTTACACTCACTCCATATATGCCTTTCTGGTGCTACATGCACATGCTGCTATTTGGAGAGAAAGAGGCCTTGGACTGCAAGGAGATCCAACCAGTCCATCCTAAAGGAATCTGTCCTGGGTGTTCATTGGAAGGACTGATGTTGAAGCTGAAACTCCAATACTTTGGGTACCTCATGCGAAGAGCTGACTCATTTGAAAAGACCCTGATTACGGGAAAGATTGAGGGCAGGAGGAGAAGAGGACGACAGAGGATGAGATGGTTGAATGGCATCACCGACTTGATGGACATGGGTTTGAGTGAACTCCAGGAGTTGGTGATGGACAGGGAGGCCTGGTGTGTTGTGGTTCATGGGGTTACAAAGAGTCGGACACGACTGAGTGACTGAACTGAACTGAGGCCATTTGACCACCCAAGGGTCCCTAATCAAATATGGTGATCAAATCCTTAGACTCTTGGAGGCAGTCCATCTGCCTTCTGAGGTTTCAGAGATGCCACTGAGATGAGACCCAGCCCATCCAATGGCATGGGACCTACCCAGGAGAGGACTGGCAGATGAACTTCACCCAGATGCCACTTTCTCAAGGGTATAAATACTTACTACTCATAATAGATACAGTCACAGGATTGATTGCAGGTTTTCCCATCTGGATTAAGAAGGCCAAGGAGGTGGAAAAAAACTTCTCCATGAAATCATTTTGAGATTTGGTCTGCCCAGGTCATTACAAAGTGACAATGGGACATCATTTATTTCTAAGATCACCCAAGAGGTCTCTAAAGCATTGGGTATTACTTATTATCTCCATTGTGTCTGGAGGCCTCAGTCTTCAGGAAAAGTAGAAAGAGCCAACCAATTCTTAAAATCAGTGATAAAAAGATAACCCAGGAGACCTCCCTCAGATGGAAGGAGGCTTTACCAATAGCTCTCCTCTGCATCCATATTGCCCTTAAGGAACAGGTTGGTCTTAGTCTTATGAGATGCTATACGGGAGACCTTTTGTTTATGTCAATGACCTCTTCCTAGATCCAGAGGCTCAGACCCTCTGGTCTTATACCATGGCCAATGGGCAATTCCAACAGGATATACGCTTGTGGGGTGTCGACCAGGACCCAAAAGATTCTTAAGAGCCACCACTATATACAGCAAGGACTCAAGTCCCAATTAAAGTCTGGAAAGATGGGTCCCCAGAGGCTACACTCCACCCCACATGGAAGGGCCCCTACCCTGTATTACATTCTACCCCCCAGAAGAGTCAGGGTACCAGGACATGACTCCTGGATTCACTACTCATGAGTCAAGCCATGGAAAACAGAAGAGGATACTCAGTACACCTGTGAGCCTCTGGGAGACCTCAGATACATATTTAGGACTACAAATGAGTGTCATTCTAATGAATACCCCCAAAATTAAGTCTCTGGGGATAAGATTTCTCAGGATAGCTCTAAAGAGCCAACACAGTTTGACAGGGGTTGTACTCCAAAATAGACAGGAGACAGATCTCCTGATCCCTGAACAAAGAGGGACTTGGGCCATCTTGAATGAGATGTGTTGTTTCTGGTTAAATACCTCCAGCTAAGTTAAAGAAAGTCTCACAGTCCTCAAGAAAACATTCAGATCCTACAGGATCTCAAAGAAGGAGCTGGAGATCCAACCAGTCCATTCTAAAGGAGACCAGTCCTGTGTGTTCTTTGGAAGGAATGATGCTAAAGCTGAAACTCCAGTACTTTGGCCACCTCCTGCGAAGAGTTGACTCATTGGAAAAGACCCTGATGCTGGGAGGGATTGGGGGCAGGAGGAGAAGGGGACTACAGAGGATGAAATGGCTGGATGGCATCACCAACTCGATGGATGTGAGTCTGAGTGAACTCTGGGAGTTGGTGATCAACAGGGAGGCCTGGTGTACTGCAATTCATGGAGTCGCAAAGAATTGGACATGACTGAGCGACTGAACTGAACTGAACTGAATGCCCCTACTTATTCCTGTTTTGACCATATTGATACTTCTTATGATTCCTCCATGTATTATCAATTTGTTTAACTCATTTTGTCTCTTCCCAGGTCAACAAGCTACAAAAATGTAGTGCTAGTTTAACAAGAATATATAAAATTACACTTAACCATGGAAAATATCACTCACCCTTAGACGGTCACCGCTCTAAGGACTCTGAGGCTTGAGACTAGCAAGAGGGGGAAGCTTATTGCCCCTTACCATCTCAGCACAGCAGGAAGTAGCCAGAGAGACCTTGACACCCCTATTCCCAAAGAATTGGGGGTCCCATCTCTTGAGGGGGAAGGTTAGGTAGTTAGAATAGGAAAAAAGGAGTCCAAAATGGAGGTGGTTAAAAGACAAAGGAAAAAGCCCATGAACATGGAACAAAGAAAATCCAAGGACCAGAGTGAGAATTTCAGGTGAAACAAACACACCCCCTTCTTGGCTAGCATAGGGCAGGTTCAGGGAAGAGGAGACAAAATGTATAAAAAGAGGAAGCCAGGATAGATTGGGGTCTCTCCTTTGGGGTCAGCCCACCTTAAGCCTCTAGGGTGTACTTTCCTTTGCTTGCAAAATAAAATTCTGAGCTGTAACAGAGCTGTAACACTGGTCTGCCATTTCAAATCTTTGCTGCAGTGAGACAGAAATGAGGAAATTACACCCTCCCCTAACAGGAACAACTAGTATTTAACAGGCTCTTCAGTGGGGCCAGTGCACTGGAGCTGAAATCAGATCTCACAGACTGAAAGATGCACTGTTTTTGTGCCTGCTTGAGAATCAGTTTGCCTTCCTACGTTCCTTAGGTGTGGCAGAATTCGTTTTGAGAACTGCTTCTACTTTTAGCTATTAAAAAAAAAAAAAAAAAGGATTGTGCCTCAGCAATATGGTTTAATTTAATTACAAAAGTCTGAATTCACACATCTTCAATAAAATACGTGCTGAACTTCTCCTCCATGCTAGAAATGACTGGGGAAACAATCAGATAGTATCCCTGCCCTGACACTGGTATTATTAAGGAGGGAATAAAAAAAATAAGCAAATAAAATACATCAAATATTCTTTATGAGATAATAGCAATGTATCACAGTAATCACTAAAATCACATAATTTCTTTTATAACAGAAATCATGGTAGGGATTTCTATGTGCCAAACATTGGCATGACATATATCGACTGCATAACACATATTCAAAACCTCTATTAGGTAAGTTATGCCTGACGTTACTGCCCCCATCTTTCAGATGAGGAAGCTGAGGACATCTTCAAGGATAAAGGAATCTCTAGACATAATACAACCTTAAGGGGGTGATTTGGGATTTTAACCTGCGGTGGTGGAGGCTGAGTCTGTGCTCTTAATTTCTAAACCTCCAGCTAGAAGAACTTTGGGGTGGGAAATGTTGCTGAGGTGGGCCTTCAGGGAAAGCCTACCTTAGCAGGGATCATTTAAACTGAAGCCTAAAAGGTGGGAAGGAATGAGCCATGAAAAAGGCAAGCATTCCAATTGGTACCTCTCGTATGCTGGAGGTATTTTCATGACTGCAGTCACCATCCACAGTGATTTTCGAGTCCATGAAAATGAAATCTGCCACTGTTTCCACTTTTTCCCCTTCTATTTGCCATGAACTGATGGGATTAGATGCCATGATCTTCATTTTTTGAAGGCTTGTGTGCCTGGGAGACCAGAAGCTGTGGTTAGGAGTTTGGCTTTCATGTTAAGCCAAAGGTAAGTCAATGCAGAGTAGGAAATTCACAAATCACATTTAATTTTAAAAAATCACTCTAGTGGCTGCAAAGAAACTGGATAAAGGGAATTGGGGGCAAAAACATATAAGATGAAATGAGCTAGTCGTTTTGAAGATAAGAAATGGTAGCGGGTTAGACTTGGATAAATGATGTAGAGGCAGAAAGTGCCAGAGACCATTTAAGAAACAATTCAAGCAAAAAAAAAAGAGGAACAGTTCCAAAGCTCCAAAACAATGATCCCCACCCTAACTCTCCATGAAATCAACTTGATGCTGAGGATAAATCACTGTATTTCTCATATTAAAGGAATACATTTTTCCAAACTAAATTACACATTTCCTTTTTGTCTTCTGCTTGGACCCCCCTCTCCATGGAACACAGTAATAAGGGACTGAATTTAAATAGGAAGAAAATGTTCTGTCTTAGCCAATTGAGACACACATAAATTCATTTAAAACATGACAGAAGCAATGGCTCTATTTCACAACAAAGTGTACAGTAAAAACTGTCAAATGCAATCCATTATGCAGATCACTTTTGGAAAACTGAAGTTTTAGAGAATGTATAAATACATTCTAAACTATAAATATAATTAATGAAGCATAATTCATATCAAGACACATTTCCTGTCTTTTACATATTGCCACAATATTGGTGTGCAATTTTTAAAAGTAATTAAACTAGACTTATTGTGATCACACTGGAATGTAAAAAAACATCAAATAACTACAGTGCTCATGAGGAAATACTGTAGTATTATAGGTCAATTATACTTCAAAAATTAATTCATAGCAAATGAGATCAGATTTGGGGTTGCCAAAGGCAGGACTTAAGGAATGGGTAATTGATGAAGGTAGTCAAAAGGTACAAACTTACAGTAATAAAATATAATACTAGGGATGTAATGCACGCCCTTTAAATATAAAGACCACTGCTGTTTTGTTACACAGGAAAGTTGTTAAGAGAGTAAATCCTAAGAGTTCTCATCACAAGGAAATTTTTTTTCTATTTCTTTCAATTTTGTATCTACATGAAATGAGTGGGTAGCCTATCCCTTCTCCAGCACATCTTCCCTACCCAGGAATTGAACCAGGGTCTCCTGCATTGCAGGCAGATTTTTTACCAGCTGAGCTTCCAGGGAATCCCTCATGAAATGATGGCTATTCACTAAACTCATCTTGATAATCATTTTATGATGCATATAAGTAAAATCTGTAGCTGGACACCTTAAACTTATACAGTGCTATAACTGACTTTCATCTCAATAAAACAGGAGAAAAAGATAAAATTATTTTAAAAGTGATTAAAATATATTACAATTTATGTTGTAGTTAACTGAATATATAATTCAGTATATAAAATATTCATGCATGTTCCTGTGTGCTCAGTTACTTCAGTTAGGCCTAACTCTTTGTGTCCCTATGGACTGCAGCCTGCCAGGCTCCTCTGTTCATGGAATTTTTACAGCAAGAATACTGGAGTAGGTTGCCATTTCCTTCTCCAGGGGAATCTTCCTGACCCAGGGATCAAACCTGCTTTGCATCTCCTGGATTGCTAGGCAGATTCTTTACCACTGTTCAAACTGGGAAGATCATAAAAATATATATATACACACACACACATATATAAAATTAGTTATTTACTCATTCTTTTTGTATTTTTTAAGACTTTATGTTTTAAGAGCAATTTTAGATTTAAAACAAAATTTAGAGGAATATGCATAGATTTTCCATATACTCTCTATCTCTACACATGCATTTGTTGATGTTGCTGTTCAGTTGCTAAGTTGTGTCCAACTCATTGTGAACTGATGGACTGTAGCACACAAGGATCCTCTGTCCTCCACTATCTCATGGAGTTTGCTCAAATTCATGTCCATTGAGAAGTGAAACTATCTAACCATCTCATCCTCTGTCATCCCCTTCTTTTGCCTTCAATCTTTGCCCACATCAGCATCTTTTCCAATGAATTGGCTCTTGCATCAACTGGCCAAAACATTGGAGCTTCAGCTTCAGCATCAGTCCTTCCAATGAATATTCAGGGTTGATTTTCCTTAAGATTGACTGGTTTGATCTCCTTGCTGTCCAAGGGACTCTCAAGAGTCTTCTCCAACACCACAGTTTGAAAGCATCGATTCTTTGGCGCTCAGCCTTTTTGTGGTCCAACTCTCACATCCGTACATGACTACTGGAAAAACCATAGCGCTGATTACACAGATCTTTGTTAGCAAAGTGACATTGATGCTTTTTAATATACTGTCTAGGCTCATCATAACTTTCCTTCTAAGGAGCAAAAGTCTTTTAATTTCATGACTGCAATCACCATCCATAGTGATTTTCGAAACCAAGGAAATGAAATCTGCCACAGTTTCCACTTTTTCCCCTTCTATTTGCCATGAAGTGATGGGACCAGATGCCATGATCTTCATTTTTTGCATGTTCAGTTTCAAGCCAGCTTTTTCACTTTCCTCTTTCACCTTCATCAAGAGGCTCGTTAGTTCCTCTTCACTTTCTACCTTAGGGTGGTATCATCTGCATATATGAGGTTGTTGATATTTCTCCCAGTAGTCTCGATTCCAGCTTGTGATTCATCCAGCCTAGCATTGCACCTGATGTACAATGTATGTAAGTTAAATAAGCAGCGTGACAATACACAGCCTTGTACTCCTTCCCAATCTGGAACCAGTCAGTTGTTCCATGTCTGGTTCTAACTATTGCTATAGTTTGCACTTTACATTTAGGTGTATGATATATTAAGTTATTTTTTGTGAAGTGTGTAAGGTGTATGACTTATTTTTTTGCGTGTTAGTGTCCTGTTGTTCCAGCACCACTTATTATTTTTTAATATAAATTTATTTTAATTGGAGGCTAATTACAATATTGTTTTAGTTTTGCCATACATCAACATGAATCTGCCATGGGTGTACACGTGTTCCCCAACCTGAACCCCCCTCCCACTTTCCTCCCCATACAATCCCTCTAGGTCATCCCAGTGCACCAGCCCCAAGCATCCTGTATCCTGCATCAAACCTGGACTGGTGATTCGTTTCATATATGATATTATACATGTTTCAATGCCATCCTCCCAAATCATCCCGCCCTCGCCCTCTCCCACAGAGTCCAAAAGACTGTTCTATACATCTGTGTCTCTTTTGCTGTCTCACATACAGGGTTATCGTTACCATCTTTCTAAATTCCATATATATGTGTTAGTATACTGTATTGGTGTTTTTCTTTCTGGCTTACTCCACTCTGTATAATAGGTTCCGGTTTCATCCACTTCATTAGAACTGATTCAAATGTATTTTTTTTAATGGCCGAGTAACACTCCATTGTGTATGTGTACCACAGCTTTCTTATCCATTTGTCTGCTGATGGACATCTAGGTTGCTTCCTTGTCCTGACTATTATAAACAGTCTAGCACCATTTATTGAAGAGACTATCTTTGCTTCATTATGTTGCCTTTGCTCCATTGTCAAAGATCAGTTGATCGTATTTATTAGGGTCTGTTTCTGAGCTTTGTATTCTGTTATACTGATCTATTTGTTTGTTTTTGTTTTTGTTTTCTCCAAACCACACTGTCTTCCTTACAATAACTTTATGCTGTCTTGTATTCTGGTACTGTCAATTTTATTCTTCTTTAACATGTGTTGGCTATTCCAGGCTTTTGCCTCTCCATACAAATTTCACAATCAGTTTGCCAATATCCACAAAATAACTTTCTCAGGTTTAGATTGAGATTGAATCAAATCTACCCACCAAGTTGGGAAGAACTGACATATTGACAATATTGAGTCTCCCTATCCATGAACAAGGAATACTTCTCCATTTATTTAGCTGATTTTGCTCATCAGGTTTTCTAGTTTTCACCACATAGATCTTGTACATAATTTGTTAGATTTATACCTAAATTTTTCTTTTTTTCTGGGTCCTAATGGAGATGGTACCATGTTTTAAATGTCTAATTCCACTTTCTCATTGCTGTTATATAGGAAACCAATTGACTTTTTATATGAATCTTCTATCCTGGAACTTTACTATAATCACTTTTTAGTTCCAGGAGACTTTTTTTAATAGATTCAGATTTTCTACATATATGATCATGTCATTTGTGAAGAATGACATTTTTAAGTTTTCCTTTCCAATTTGCATACTTTTTATTTTGTTTTCTTCTCTTCCCACATTGAAGTAGCAAGGACTTCTAGTACATATGTGAAAAGAATGGTGAGAGGAGACATCTTTGTCTTGTACCTGGCCTTAGTGGAGAAGCTTCAAGTTTTTACTATAATTAAGTAAAACATCAGCTGTAGGTTGTTGTTGTCTTTTAATAGTCTTTATCAATTTGAGAATCTTCCCTTCCATTGTTAATGCACTGATAGCGTCTTATCATGAATGAGTGTTGGATTTTGTCAAAGGCTTTGCTATATCTGCTGACATGATTTTCATTTTTTTTTGCCTGTTAACATAATGGACTAATTGATTTTCAAATGTTGAACCAGACTTGCATAGCTGGAATGAATCTGATTTGGCTATGGTATATAATTTTTATATACCTTTATGGAAATCAAATTGTTAATATTTTATTGAGAATTTTTCCATCTATGTTTATGAAAGGTACTTGTCTTTTCCAGAAATTTGGTAGTTTCCTTTCCTTACAATATCCTTGGCTGCTTATGGTATTTGGATAATGCTGGTCTCAGGATGAGTTAGAAAGCACACACTCTGCTATTCTCTGCAAGAGAAGAGATAACTGCCACAATTTCGTCCTTAAATATTTGGTAGAATTCACCAAAGAACCCATCTAGGCCTGGCACTTTCTGCTTTGAAAGGTTGTTTATTATCAGTTCAGTTCTTCAATAGATACAAGTTTATTTGATTCATCTTTTCCTTATGAGGTTTGGCAGACCATGTCTTTCAGGGAATTGGTCCCTGTTACAGGCTAAAAAATCTGGGGGCACAGAGTTGTTCATAGTATTACTTTATTTTTCTTTTTATTTCTAGTCAGTCTGTGGTGGTCTCGCTCTTTTATCTCTGACATCAGTAGTCTGTGTCCTTGTTCTTTCTTTCTTAGTTATTCTGGCTAGAATCTTATTGGTTTTATTAAAAACTGCTTTTGAAAGAACTAGTGTTTGGTTTTATTGATTATTTTTTCTATTGATTTCTTGTTTTTGATTTTATTGATTATTGCTCTAATACTTATGATTTTTTTCTGACTTTGATATAATTTGTCCCTTTCATAATTTCTTAAGGTAGAAACTGATTATTCATATTAGATCTTCCTTCTTTTCTAATATATGCATTTGAATACTATAAATTTCCCTCAGAGCACAATTTTTACTGCAATCTACAAACTTTCACAAGTTTTATTTTCATTTTCATTTACTTAAAATGATTTAAAATTTCTTTTGAGATTTCTTTTTAAACCAAACTATTCTTTAGTTGTATGTAAGTATTCTATTAAAAAGGAAGCAAATTTTTAAAAACTGCCACTAATCAATTCAATGAGCTTCTGACTCCCTGGTGGCTCAGATGGTAAAGCATCTGTCTATAATGCGGGAGACCTGGGTTGGATCCCTGGGTCGGGAAGATTCCCAGGAGAAGGAAATGGCAACCCACTCCAGTACTCTTGCCTAGAAAATCCCATGGACGGAGGAGCTTAATGCAGGCTACTGCCCATGGGGTCACAAAGAGTCAGGCAAGACTGAGCAACTTCACTTTCACTTTCAATCAAGTCAATACTTATCAATGAATATCTGTAGAATAGGTTTGCCCCATTAAATCATAATATTAAGAACTGAAATGATATTGTAAGTTTTGTATTTCAAATATTGTGCTCTGTTATTGTATGAATGTGTATGTTCAGTTGCTCAGTCATATCCCACTCTTTGTGGCCCCATGGACTGTAGTCTGCCAGGTTCCACTGCCCATAGGATTTTCCAGCCAAGAATACAGGAGTGGGTTGCCATTTCCTCCTCCAGGGGATCTTCCCCAGCCAGGGATTGAACCCATGCCTCCTGCATCTTCTGCATCAGCAGGCAGATTCTTTACCACTGAGCCACCTGTGATACCCCTCATTGTATGGATGCCATGACATGTCAAGTTGTATGCCAAGTTGCTTCAGTCCTATCCGACTCTCTGTGACCCCCTGGACTGTAACCCACCAGGCTCCTCTGTCCATGGGATTCTCCAGGCAAGAATACTGGAGTGGGTTGCCATGCCCTCCTCCCAGGGATCTTCCTGACCCAGGGATGGAAACTGCATCTCTTATGTCTCCTGCATTGGCAGGAGGGTTCTTTAGCACTAGCACCACCTGGGAAGCCCAGTTACATAGGTACAATTTATTAAATACAGTTTATTAAATACATCATTGGCCATTGATGATTGAACTCAATCTCCAACCCCTCTCCCCTTTCCAGAGATCAGTGGGTGTAACTGAAACTTTCAAACCTCTAATCACTCTGTTGGTTCCCATGGCAACCAGCCTTCAGCCCTCATTATCTAGGGACATTCTCAAAGTCATCTCATTAACATTACAAAAGATACTTTTACTGCTCTTACCACAGGAAATTTCAAGGGTTTTAGGAGCTCCATGCCAAAAAAACAGGAACCAAATATACTTTTTTTTTATATTGTCAATCACAGTATTATAACATTTAAAATCTGTACTCCTCTCCTTTCTAAGAGAACACAGCTAAAAGACCAGGATTCCAAAGCCTCTCTTGTGCTAAATGAAGTCCTGTGACTAAGTTCAGATCAGTGACATATAATCAAAAGTGATGGTTTAGAACTGTGGAAAACTGTTTAAGGGAAGCTGACTCAGCTGAAGGATGGGATGTTTGTCTTCCTACCCTTTCTTATTTTAGGTACTTAGAATTGGGGAGTAGTGTCAGGAGCACCAGCAGCCATTCTGGACCATGAGGTGGCCTTGAGAATCGAAGCCAAGTATTAATACTATGGATACTAGAGCAGAAAATTAGAATGTTAAAATATGTATGGCACCAGTATGTATCAGGTTCTGTTCAAAACATTTCTTATATGAGATCATTAAATCCTCAGCAGTCCTGTGAGACAGGTACTTTTATTATCCTCATTTTACAGCTGAGGAAACAGAGAGAAAAGATAACTTCTTCACTGTCTCATGTCCTGAGAAAGATTAAAACCCAGACAGTGTGCCTCTGGAGACCATGCTGTCAGGCGAGTGTATGCTCCTCGGTTCTGTCTCATCACAACAAAGATTTGGAGCAATGGACATTAAAGCCCTGGGCACGTCACAGCTCTCGGGTCTTGGACAGACCATGTTATAGCTCTCAGGTCTGGAACAGACTGTGTTATAGCTCTTAGACAAATCAGTGTTATAAAGTAGAACACACCAGAGTAGAGGTCAAGACAAAGGGGAAAGTAAGGAGTCACAGAAGCATAAACAAAGTGGAGGTAGAGATGGAGGGAAGGAGATATTGAAGAGGTAATAGAGAAGAATGTGGGCTTGATAATGAATTGACTTAGTGCAGACAAGGAGTGCACATCACGGCCTTGGGCCTTTTGCTTGGGAACTGGGATGATAACTGAGGCATCTGAGGATTTAGATTGAGAATGACAAGAGGGAAGATTGGGTGAGTGGAAAATGAGGTTAGTTAAGGGTATGCTGAACTCACAATGTCCCTGGGGCATGAGTAACTGAATTAAAAAGTCTAAATAACCGAAGAAAGTGTTGAACAAAACTTTAATGCTTTTAGCAATGTAAGTGAAAATGGGCAAAAGAAAATATTCTTCAAAGATACAGTGAGAGGGATAGAAAAGAGCCAAGAGGAAAAAAAAAATAAAGGACAAGAAGAGAAAGAGGAGCCTCCAAAGGGCAGGGAGGGCGGCGGGGGGGAACAACTCTGGCCCACGTTCCCTTTCCCTTGTTGGCATCTCTAAATTCTTGACACATGGACCTGTGTATAATCCACAAGCTTCTTTACAAAATGAAAATACTTGCTTAAGCAACATTTGTATCCATTCTCTGTGAAGTTAGAAATTATAAGGATGAGTGTGGAGACTTCCCTGATAGTCCAGTGGTTACGATTCCTCACTTCTACTGCAAGGGGCATGAGTTCAATCCCTGGGCAAGAAACTAATATCCCACAGGCACACAAGGCAAACAAACAAACAAAAAGGATGAAGTGCTTTGTAGAAATTCCATTTTATTGATTTTAAAGTCTCTGTCAAGTCACTTATACACTGGGTTTTAAAATGTTTGTGTGTGTGTGTTTAACATCATTTCAGTATTTACTGAAAATTACTTTTTGATTCAAAGATTTAATTACTGAAGATGACGGCCCCTAACATTACGCTTCCAGTTTATTGTGGGATGAATGACTTAATGAATCAAATCTCCATTTGGTTTCATTAAGTGTGACTGGAAAGTAGCGTGCAGTGAAAATCTACCACATAGTGATACTCATCTGTGAGCTTTTAGTCTGAACTACATGATTATATCTTGTGTCATCCTCTTGCACAGCATCTTTTGTCACCTGTCTACTCACTGAGGCCAACAGTCAATACAAATAACAATATAAACTTGCTGCTGCTGCTGCTGCTGCTGCTAAGTTGCTTCTGTTGTGTCCGACTCTGTGCGACCCCATAGACAGCAGCCCACCAGGCTCCCCCGTCCCTGGGATTGTCCAGGCAAGAACACTGGAGTGGGTTGCTAGAATTTCTTAAAAACTCAATAATGCCTATAGGCTTAAAAAGAGATAAGAGATGTGATCCTCAAAACAAAAGTCCAAATGAACAACTGAGCTAAAGAGAAAGGCTTTTTTTTTTTTTTTTTTTTTTAAATGATCTATTTGTTGTTAAAACAAGCTGACCTACAAAAATTAGAGGACTGGGGCTACAATATAAACTTATTCAGTTGAAAAAATACTTAAATTGGTGAAGACAGAATCTGGGTGAATTCCAGATTATTCAGAAAAGATTATGTTTCATCAATATCATACCTAATCAAATGTGACTTTTGTTTTTTTAAACAAATGTTTATTTTGGTTAACTATTCCATTATCACTCCAGACAACTCTGTATAGAATAATCATCTAGGGTGTTTAGCTGAGTTGTCAAAATTCTGAAAGGGGGTTTCTAAGATAATCATAAGTCACAAGGAGATATTTTTCCTCTTACATGAAGGCACAACAGGCTTCCTGAGTGTCTATTTCTGCTTTAATAAGACCTTCCTCTCCATGATGGAATCTACGAAGAGAAGCATCCTGCATTATGACATCAGCTAGGAACTTTCCAGGTAAGCAATTCCATCATCAGACGTCAGAGACAATGGTTGCATTTCAACAGATCTGCAGGACAGACACAGGCAACTGGCAGTTGATGCTCAAGACAAAACTGTGTGAAGTGTAAAGATACCCAAATTTAACTGACAGCTCAACAGCAACATCAAATTCATACATTACACATCTTACACAAAAGTTATACATTCAATATTTATATTCATTTTACTATTCCAGCTAAGCAACTGGAGATATATTATGAGATACTGAATTACTGTTGTTAAGTTTTATAGGTCATTATATTTGTGATGACAATGTATGAGGATGTAGTTTTACCCACGTCATTTACTATAACATAATCTGTGTATTTAGCTTCCCTCGTGGCTCCATGGCAAAGAATCCACCTGCAGTGCAGGAGCTTCAGGAGACTCGGGTTTGATCCTTGAGTCAGGAAGATTCCCTGGAGGAGGGCATGGCAACTCATATTCTTGCCTGGAGAATCCATGGACAGAGGAGGCTGGTAGGCTACAGTCCATGCGGTCACAAAGAGTCGGACACAACTGAAGTGACTTAGCACACATGCATGCAATCTGTGTATTAACATTCACAAAAAAAAGAAAACCTGTGCATAAATACAACAATGAAAGCATAAGATAAAAAGGAGTGATATGGCATACTCCTTTAATAAGTTCCCTACTGCATAAGTATGTTATCTTCCTAGGTGGCACTAGTGGTAAAGAACCTGCCAGCCAATACATGAGAAGTAAGAGATGTGGTTCGATCCCTGGGTCGGGAAAGTCTCCTAGAGGAGGGCATGACAACCCACTCCAGTATTCTTGCCTGGAGAATCCCATAGACAGAGGAGCCTGGCAGGCTGTGGTCCATAGGGTCACAAAGAAGTGACTTAGCACACATGCACATACTAGAAGTATAGGATTTTCATCATAAACTCAAAAAATGTATGGGCATAGATATTTGACATTTATAAAATTTTCATCTGTGATAATAAAAACAATGCTGAAAAAATATCTAACAGTTCTATCAGTCAAGGTAGCCTGGGTTATGCTACAGTAAGAATACCCTAAAAAACATAGTGGTTAACTCAACAAAAATTTTTAATGAAGATTAATTTTACAGTGCCCTTCCACTCTGTCTCTGAGTTTGCCCAAATAATGTATAATGGCAAACATGACGCAGAAAAAGCTTGAAAAGCACTTCTATGGTTGGGTTTGTCCTCTCTCTTGTGCTCCAGCCACTGCTATGAAAATATGCAAAGATGAGCCTATGAGACTCAGAGAGAAGACCTGGGTGCCCAGTGGCTTCAGCTGACATCCAACTGACCTTAAGCATTTGAGAAGTTCAGCCAAAATCAGCAGAACTGAGCTAACATCACAGTGTGAAAGGGAAAGTGTTAGTTGCTCAGTCGTGTCTGAATCTTTGTGATCCCATGAACTGTAGCCCACCAGGCTCCTCTGTCCGTGAAATTGTCTAGGCAAGAATAATGGAGTGGGCTGCCATTTCCTCCTCCAAGGGATCTTTTTAACCCAGGGATCAAACCCGGGTCTTCTGCACTGTAGGTGAATTTTCTACCATCTGAGCCACAAACGCTTCTTATTATGTACCTCTGAGATTTTGTGGTTGTTGTTACACAACATTGTTTTGATAACAGATGACTGATAAATCAATTGGTCTCCTGGTATCTGAATGTATGTCCCAGTTTATTTTCCTGTCCTGATGGACACCATTTAAAATCAGTTTCAAGCCTACATCTATATGTCAGTTTCCACAATCCACAGACCAAGAGCTACATAGAATGCACAAAGGAATACTTTGTGAGGACCCTTTGCGTTACGGTATTCCTTTCCAAGATATCACCTGTTAACATGAGTCATTGTCCTTGAGCCAGTGGAGCCCTACTTTCTCCACAGTGTTTAGTGCTTCTGTCCACTGGCATCACCACTTCTCTTCTCGTCCTCCTTCCACACACAACTGCAAAGGTAAACATGTGTCATCACCTCTAAGCCACCCTCCAAAGGTCAAGGGCTATTATACTGGATCCTGGACATGAAAATCCAAGGGGAAGACTTGCTTGCTCTTCTGCCTAGATGTGAATACAACCCCTTCTTATATGGAGGGCTTCCCTTAGACATTCTTCAAGAACACCCAAGTTGCTAACTCAGTTTTTCTCTCTCTACTCAGAAGTAGCGAGTCCCTCTTTTCCTGCAATGCTTTCATATCTTCTTGCTCTACTCTGCAGATTCAAATAAGGCCTGACTAATGACCCCATTCTGAGCCAGACTCCCAAGCTCCCTACTTAACATCCAGGAGAGGCTGGGTACTGCATCATGTCAGCTTTAGATACAATGTTACCTGATGTGAAGACCCCACTCTTGCGGAAGACCTGACTCATTGGGAAAGACACTGATGCTGGGAAAGATTCAGTTCAGTCAGTCATTTCAGTGGCTCAGTCGTGTCCGACTATTTGCAACCCCATGAATCGCAGCTCCCCAGGCCTCCCTGTCCATCACCAACTCCTGGAGTTCACCCAAATTCATGTTCATTGAGTTGGTGATGCCATCCAGCCATCTCACACTCTGTCATCCCCTTCTCCTCCCTCCTTCAATCTTTCCCAGCATAAGGATCTTTTCCAATGAGTTAGTTCTTCGCATCAGGTGGCCAAAGTTTTGGAGTTTCACCTTCAGCATCAGTCTTTCCAGTGAATATTCAGGATTGATTTCTTTTAGGATGGACTGGTTTGATCTCCTTGCAGTCCAAGGGATTCTCAAGAAATACCAAAGTATTTCAACTCAATGGACATGAGTTTGAGTAAGCTCTAGGAGTTGGTGATGGAAAGGGAAGTCTGGCATGCTGCAGTCCATGGGGGTGCAAAGAGTCGGACACGACTGAGTGACTGAACTGAGCTGACAGGATCCGGTAAATAATGCACATGAATGCTGGGGCTGGCTGGGGCTAGAGTTGACTGAGTGAGTGAGTGAAAGTCACTCAGTTGTGTCTGACTCTTTGTGACCCCATGGATTATACAACCCATGGAATTCTCCAGGCCAGAATAGTGGAGTGGATAACTTTTCCCTTATCCAGGGGATCTTCCCAACCAGAGATCAAACCCAGGCCTCCTGCATTGCAGGCAGATTCTCTACCAGCTGAGCTACCAGGGAAGCTCTCAGAGGTGACTTAGAGTCTGCTATTAACAGTTGTATCCAAACAGTTAAGAGCTACTCAAACTCTTGTCAGTCCTTCCCAAGAAAAATGTTTCAATCCTTCAAATGCTCAAAAGAAATAATATATCTAGTTGTCCAGTAATTTTTAAAGACAATCTTAACCTGGTACAAACAAAATATATATTTATGCTAACCCTGATGCTAGGAAAGATTGGAGGCCAAAAAGAAGAGGGCAGCAGAGGATGAGATAGCATCACCGACTCAATGGACATGAATTTGAGCAAACTCCAGGGGACAGTGAAGGACAGAACAGGCTTGTGTGCCTGCAGTCCATGGGGTCATGGAGTCGGACATGAACTTAGCGACTGAACAACAACAACAACAACATAATTTTGTTACCTTTGAATCAGGAAATGGCAACTAACCAAAGGGGGCTGATCCAGTTAGAGGATATTTTCATTGAAAAATAGCATCTTTAGAATAGGAAAACCTGAGAGGTACCTGAACCACGCTGTTTATTGAAAGCTACACACTCCCATCTTACCATTAACTGAGTTTTGCTGTTAGAGTGTAACACAGGGGCACTCACAGGCTACCTAGGCAAAACTGCATTGTTATTGTCAAATTGCAGCTTCTGCCAACGTAAGTATGTACTGAAATAGAATCTTCACCCTCATTCTAATGCTTATTGAGCAACTGTTATGCTCAGGATATTGCTTCAGTTGTGTAAGGTATTTGGAGTGGAAGAAAACATTGTCTCTACCCTCAGGAAATAGGTAACCACACAGGAGAGTATTTAGTAAACAAAGAAATTTACGACTTTCAGATTTTTGCGTCTGGAAAAGGCAATTAAAAAAAAAAGGATTTGAATTATTTATCTGGGTATCTTGTATATTGGCCAAATAATTTGAATTTGGAATAAAGATATAAAATATACTTTGATTAGATCAGAACCAGTTAGTACCTGAAATAGTTAAAAAGGAATATTTTCCTGGAGGGAGAAAATAAAAAAGAATGGTTTCTTATCTGAAGGATTTTTATAGAATCTTAAGAAACAATATATAGCATTTAGCACTTTTACTTGGATCTTCATCTCAAAGCATCATTAGTCCACAATCCTACAATCTTTGCATGTTTCATGAGGAGGAGAGAAGAGAAGAAAGAAAATGATTTCTGAATCAAACATTTGAACATGCTGTTTTAATAGCCATGACTAGAAGACTAGATATAGTCAAACTCCTTTTAAATTAATTATCTAAGAAGTCTCAAGAGCACCCTTCCTATCAATCTTGTTTGAGCTTGACCTCAAAGGACCACCTACAAAGGTGTGAAGAAGGCTCACACTTCAGAGCAAATCCATGCCTGGCCTTGGCTGACATTCACTACATGAAGATTAATTAAGAAGGCTTCTCAGAATACAGATGCCTACCTAATGAGGACAGAAGTGACACATACCATTTTTCACTTTGGTTAAGACACAGATGACAGAGTAGCAGATGGCTAACTTTAACATGGACTTGATGAAAATACCAGCGAGTGCCTCAGTCCTCACGTGGTAGAGTGTTGAGGGCACCACAGTCACGCAGAGGGGTCCTGGATGCCAGCTCTGGGCATCACGGATGCAGCTCAAGTTCTGTTTTCCAGATAACAGTGCACATCAGTGGAAGGCACTGAGGTTTAGAACCGAACGTGCTGGTTTGAGAGGAGTCCATTTATATCAGCTCTAATGGATGTATCCCAATTTTTAACCCAGAATAAGATGAATGCACTTAAGCTCACATCTAAATGAATACACATTCAGCTTATTCCTTTAGGACCTTCTGTCCAGCTGAATTATGGGGCAGTTTTTGCAGTTAAGTTGTAGCTTAGTGTTAGGAAAAGGGGAAAAGCTGCCTAAGTAAAGTATGTCCTCAGTCTCCTTCCCTGGAACCTGCTAGAATGAAGGAAAGTAATGGATATAATCACATATACTAAAAAACAGAAAATATCTACAATACAAATGCAAAGCAGTGAAATTCAACTAAAGGTACACAGAGCCTTAAAGCTTCTCTCCAAAGCTTGACCAGAAAGTAGATTCCTCTGGAATTAAGAAAGAGAATTCTCAGAGTCTCAATCAATGATCCATTTTCAGACAATTAAACTAGAGAAACTGAAAATGGAGCCAGAAGAGAAAGAAAAAGAAAATAACTACAAGCATTCAAAGAGATGGCATCTGTCAATGGAATGGAAATAAACCATATCCAAATGACTAATCAAATACAATAAGGGGAAAATATGACACCAACCTCTTCCTAGATGATCCAGTCCTTTACCTGGAGATGGGTCTCCAGTCCAACGAATGGTACAGATTGTGGATAGAGAAATACACACAACATCTCTGAGCAAGTACACCAGGCAAAAACACTTCCCCCACTCAGTTTCATTCTTGAGCAAATTGTGGGCAAGATCTCCCAAAGAGAGCTTTATTAGAAAAAGAAAAGATGAAAGCAGCATAAAATGGAAAAATAAAAGATGAGAGAAATAATTCAATAAGCTACAAAACTATTTATGTAGCCTGATCCCATTTGCATAAATATGTATGTATATGTGGGCATAGGAAGGCAATACCTTCCATGAAACATTTGAAAATATAAAGATATCTGAGTCATGAGCTAGAGGAAGGAAGGGGAAATTTCTACTCTTTTTCATATAGGTTCATTTTGATTCTCTTGAAATATTAAAAAAAAAAAAAAAAAAAAAAAAGATCTGAGTTGACCTTAGCCTCTGGAGAGAATGGACAACTTTCCAGGGAAGTACTGCAATGCTGCATCAAATCTGAACCTTTACCCTATCCAGCCCCTGCCAAATGCTCATCCTCACGTGCTCAGTACTCCCCTGGTCCTTATCCAGCCCCCACTGTGCCATGCCCTGAACTGCTCCCCTACAGTAACAAGCAAACTCTCCTCTCTCTTTTCACTACCCCCCAGGCTATGGTAGACTTTTGGATATACCCCCTGATATATGTCTTGTGGTGTTCACATTTCATGCAATACTTTCCTCTTGAGCATGAGTAGCACATGGAACTTGCTTCTAACCAAAAAAATATGGCACAGAGAAGGTATGTTCTCTCTGTGACCACACTATATTACTAAGACTCTTCTTGCTAACAGGCTTGCTCAAGAGATTCCTGGCTGACTTGATGAGGTAAGCAGTCACATTGAGAAACTCGCCGTGGCCAGAACTGCTGGTGGCTTCAAGGAACAAAGGCACCATCCAGGCTCTCACTGACTGGTAAGTAGTAATGGACTCTCAAACCCATAGGTATGAGGAAATTAATTCTTCCAATAACCTGAGTGCTCCAATACTTTGGCCACCTGATGTGAAGAGCTGATGGCCAAAAACGCTGATGTTGGGAAACATTGAAGACAAAAGGTGAAGAGGGTGGCAGACGATGGGATGGTTGGATAGCATCACCAACTCAATGGACATGAACTTGAGCGAATTCCAGGAGATACTGGAGGACAGGGAAGCCTAGTGTGCTACATGGGATCACAAAGAGTCAGACACGACTTAGTGACTGAACAACAGTGATAACCTGAATGAACATGGAATCAGATTCTTCCTCAGTTGAGCGTTCAGATGAGAACCCAGCCCAGCTGATACTCTTATTACAGAGATGTGAATTTCTGACTAGAGGACCCAGTTAAAGCATGCATGAACTTCTGACCTGCAGAAACTGAAGTCATACATGTACTGTTTTAGTCAAAAACAAAGTAAAAGCAAAATGCTGAAACTGAAATTGTTTCCTTTGGTATGATCTGAATCATGGTGCTAAAACATGAGCAGGCCAGGCAAGAAGAATAAGGAGGACTTTTCAAGATCTGTGCTCCCCAAACACTTTTAAAACATCAAGTTCATTGATGCAAATTTTATATTCAGTAAAATTAGTTCTTTTTAATAGAAAGATTAAGCAATGTTAACAAACATCCAGAGTTGTATAAGGACCACCATAATCAAGATACAGAATACTGTTAGCACCCCAAAGAGCATCCTTCAGTCTCTCTATCACCAGGACTCCCCAGTACCCAGGTATCCACTACATGTTTTCCATCTATAGTTTTGTCCTTTTGTGAATGCCTTGTAAGTGGAATCATGCATTATGCAGCCTCTTATGTCTGTCCCCTTTCACTCAATCTAATGCTTTTGAGATTCATCCAGTTGTTTCATGGATTAGTAACTCATTCCTTTTTCATTCTGAATTTGTTTCCCAGGAAGTTCCTAAGATAAGAAGGTGAAAAGTAGGCATTCCATCACTTTTGACAACTGTGACTTCAGAAACAGATCAGGCTTGCAGCCCCCTCCTCCTCCCGATATGCAGAAGCCTAATGAGGTCTTGTAGAAAATCCCCCATCTCCACTCAGAAGCAGAATGATACCTCCCACCTCTGCCGTCTGAGTCTCAGGGAAGTGATCCAACTGGTAAAAAAAAACCTCAAACAAATCCAGAATTCTAATGAAAAGCAGTCTGGAAAATGTATCTTTACCTTTCCAGCCTTAGAAGTCCAGAAAAAATTCGCTTCCATTTTTATCTTTACTTCAAATATGGTCCAAAGCTCAAAACGGGGAACAAAGGCTATGTGAATGACATAGCACATAATAAATGTTAAAAGTTCAAGTTTTTAGATTCATCTTAAATATAAATAGATATTTTAATGTTCTCTTTCCACTCTCTCTGTTATGGAAGTCACATATTTTTAAACCCATATTTTAGATTGGTAATAATTTGTGATAACAAAGTCTATAAATTTAAAAGGGACTCTGCCTAAAAAAAGAAAGAAGAAAAGCGTCATAAAACCTTGAAGGTCTTCACATGCCTTCACTGTAGATAACTCTCACTGTCTGACTCTCATTAACCTCTTAGAGCCTTTGTTTCTACATCTTAAATGTAAAATGATAGAGTTAAATATTTCTAAGAACTTCCAACTGCAAGTTTCTCTATTTTGTTAATTCTAGGACACTAGTTAGGACATTAAATGATAACTTACATATGTCCAGAAGAACTACATGAACATGATTAAAAATATGTTTTAAAGGGTGACTTTTTTTTTCTTTAACCTAAGGAATAGCTGAGTAGGTTCATCAGTGGTAAATGCGAAAATAAGCAGTGGCGAGTAATCAGCTATATTTCTTTTCTAGAATAATACAAAACGTGCCCCAGCTTCTTAAGGAAGGAAAGCCATTAAACATTACCAAAGGAGGCTGAAAACTCTCCTACAGCGAAAAGCTTTGAGTAAGAAAAGATTACATCCTTCTGCAAGGGTTTAATTATGGCTCTTTCCAGACATTAGAGAGATTCTAGTACTTCTAATAATTATAATAACACTAACTGTGATTCTTTCATTTACATACTGATATATCTGCTGGAATATGTTCTTCTGAACAATCTAAACAGCAATATCTAAAAACTAGAGGTTTATTTTCCTTGCATGATAAGGCTGGAAGTGTTTCATCCAGAACTCCATGCTGTGGCTCAAGGATGCTGAAGACCCAGACTCTACCTTTTTATTATTATTATTTACGAACTTATTTTTGGCTGTGCTGGGTCTTTGTTGGCGTGAGGGCTTTTCTCCAGTTGTGGTGAGTAGGAGCCACTCTCTAGTTGCAGAGCACGGGCTTTAGGGCACGCAGGCTACAGTAGGTGTGGGCTCACTAGTTGTGACTCCTGGGCTCCAGAGCACAGGATCAGTAGTTCTGGCACTCGGGTTTAGTTCCTCAGTGGCATATGGGATCTTCCAGGATCAGGGATCGAACCCATGTCTCCCGCCTTGGCAGGTGGATTCTTCACCACTGACAGGCTTTATCTTTCTTGACACTTTCCTATCCTGGGGGTGCTGCTGGCCAACCGAGAGCCATGAGCTGCTGCTGTAGTTCCAGGCATCGGTCCACAGCTGAGGCAGGACTAATGGGCAAGGGCAGTACCCTGACCATTATAGGGAAGCAAAAACTGTCTCAAAAAACTCAGCGCGTTTATGCTGTTATTTCTTAGATATATGTCAGCCTCACTACAGAGGATTCTGGAAGATAAAATTCAGCTTTCCCATTTTGATAGCAAAGGATAAAAGGGGAGAAGGTGGTGGAACTTGGGCTATCGGTAGTGTCTGGCAGAGACCTCAAAACTTCAAAGAGTTTTTACATTTTTTCAGGCCATCAGCAGCTAGGGTTAACGCCCGGTTATATATAGGCAAGAATTATCTTTTATTCAATGATTACTGACTCTGGGAAAATGCTCAGCTACATTGTGACATGGCGTGTCTGTGTTTCTTTGTATAATTTAATCATGTAAAAGCTTCTCTTTTCTCTGATGTGTTAAGACACTTGTCGAAACGTCAGATAAAATAAGATGATGAACTAATACTGCATTCCAAAATGGTACACACTAATGCCAAGCACTTTTGGAGTTATTTTTGTTTTTCTTCCTGCTTAGGAAGAACATGCAGTGAGCTGCAAAAAAATGTTCAAAGTTAAAATTCATACAGAAAGGAGAAAGAGCAGCCCAGACAGAACTGTTTCCAGCATGTTTGAAATGGTATTCAGATTATGTAAAAGAACACAAATGCTGTTGTCAATTAGTATAAGATGGGCTCTTGTTAATTTAAACAAATTTTGTAAAGAACACTATTTTAATATTAAATTCATGTTCTGTAAGCTAAAACATTCTGCAGTGAAACTTCTATCTATGTATATTTAAAAAATAGAAACTATGCTTATTTCAATAAGATTAAGCAGAGATACTATGAAAATCATACTGGTAGATTATAACCAAGAGGAGCTTATTCAGGAAAACGCCTGTAGTATTTCACTTAAAATCCATGAATGCTGTGTATTCTGTGACACATGGAATATAGATAAATCTTCCTTGTAGAATTAACCTAAACCCAGAGGGCTCTTTCAAGCTGGTGAGAGAAGAGATATACGCAGATAAGGCAAATACCAATTAGAAAGTACCATGGGTCCCAAGAGGGCTGGAGGCAAAAGAGAGATGATTGTTCCTTGGGGAGGCTTTGGGGAACAATTAATTTGGATCTCAACCAGCTTTGCTCTCTGTCTCTATTTCCTAAATCACCTGGAGATTTAGGCTAAAAGGATGCACTAACCCCTCCTCTGGTTAACTGGTTGGACTGTTAACATCCAACCAGTGGCCAAATCCCATCACCTTCAGCTCTCTCATCCCACTTCACTCCCCAGGCTACTTCCTTGGGAGAGGGTATTATTTTCTCTCTCCTGGAGTTTTGCAACAATCATATGCTTCTCAGTAAGGGCCCTGGGGTCATTTTTTCCCCAAAGGAAAATCTGATTATAGTACTCCCTTTCTTTAAAACACCACCACCACCATGACCACCACTATCACCTCTATTGTGATTTGTTCACTGTCTACAGAACAAAAGGACAAATCCTTGTGATTGAACACACTGTCTTACATGATCCCTAGGGAAATGGCCCAGCTCTCAAGTTGGAAGGATGGAAAGGATGATCTGGAAAAATAAAATAAAAGCCCTGAGCCTTTTGATTTCCTTGGTAATCACATCTTTCTGGTCCTCATGGCTGCCTGTTGATACCAGGCAGCACTCAGTGCATCATCTGGTCCCAGAATTCCTCTGATGTCAAGAGCAAACAACCCTACTAGTGCCTGCTGGCAAATTTAAACCCATTGCTTGCTCTCCAGGGACCACAGATTTTGCCCTTGGATGGCCAGAAGGAGTGTGCCACACTGGTTCTAGTCTGGAGACCAGACACAGAAGCCTGAATGACTGGACAGAAACAAGAAGAGGGGGTTATTTGGAGACACTTTCACAGTCAATCAATTCTACTTCTAGGGGAACATTATCCACCAGGGACACATAGGGCTTCAATAAGTAAAAGTAATAAACCTTGTCTTTGAATAGTATTGTTAGGATTATTTCTTTGATTTCAGCAAACCCACAGAGAAGCAAAACCAGTCTATATGATCCACATAGCACATTTGTGACAGTTTTTATCCTACAATGCTATCAGTCTTACATACTATTATATACTTCTTGAAAGAGGCACGCATTCTCACTTGTCTTTCCAGTTCTGGCATATAATATCGCAATAAATGTTTGCTGACTGGTTAAGTCTATATATATTAATAGTTGAATGAACAAATAAATGACTTTTCTCAGGACCCCGTGTATACCTAATTTTCTGTTTCTTTTTCTATATGATGTAAAAGTACAGCACATTTCTTATAAAGCTCCTCAGTTGTTCTCAAAATTCCAGCTCAATAAATCTGAAGAGATACACGGATTAAGTCTAATTTTAACTGGATGAAATCTTTCAACAGTTCTAAGGTTGAGAACTCCCAGGTTTATCTCCCAGGTTTGAGATACAAAACCAAGGTTGTGTAAATAGATTAAATACTTCTTGGAAGTTAAAAAAAGATGGAGTTAAAGGTTAAATAGTTGTGAAGAAGCCTAAAAGAGTTTTCCTGCATACTGACCTCACACATAGCAAAAGCAACATGAAGGATGTCTGAACTTTCTCCTTCATCAGTTTATCCCTGGAAATTCTCTAGGGCAGATCTTGTGGGGGAGGGGAGAGAATTTGAAGAATATCAACCACAAACTTTAACTTTATGTAATTAGTGTTTTCAGCAAATACCTTACGTTGTTCCCCTCTCCAGCAACCACAGCTGAAGCTTGGGACAGTCGGTCACCATAAGAGCATATAGTCAGTGGACAGAAGAAGGGTAAGGATGTGATGTTAGCAGTAAGGTTTTTGCAAACTTACTCTTTTATTCTTTGCCATGGCAAAACAAAATACAATGCCATCTTATCCATTGGTGATTAACTTTAAACATATGAAGGCAAACAAGTTCTCATCCCTGGTCACTCCATGTAACCCATACAGATGCTACTCTTTACATTTAAATGTCTTTCTCATTGACTTAGTTCTCAAAGTGGTACCCTTGAGATTCACATTCTTTTTACCCACAACTGGTCCTATTTGATGATACTGTTTATAATGTAATTGGCATAATCCTAATTTTAACCTGGAGAGCATTTTTATCACTGGTCACTTACAAACAAAAATGTATTTTTGTCCATTTCAATTGGTTTAATGCCAAGTTATATTACATAAACACTCAGGTTTTATTGTCTTTTAAATTAAAAGTGAAAGTAGATATTCTGAGGCTAATATCACATAAAAATAATATTTCATATTTCTGGTGTATTTACTACATATCATGCACTGTTTTAAGCTCTCTACAAATTAACTTTGAAATTCTCACAACCTCTTATGAGGTAGATAGTATTATCAATATATGAACAGGTGAGGAAACTGAAAGAGAGAGGGGTTAAATGAGGCAATAAAATATGCATTACAACACTTTTAGTTATGGATAACTGTTACATCTTGAGCATTCAGGCTTTGCTACATATTAGCCACATGGGATTAGGCAAATTATCTTACCTCATTAAACCTCATCTGTCAGATGGCCATTACAATTGTATATGCTTGTAACTGGGGAGGATTAATAAGATAATGTGTGTGCACAGTGCCTGGCCCAGAATAAGTCTTCAGTGATTTTCAGTTAACATTGTCATGACTAGGAATTCAAGCACTGATCTCTAGCCTTGGATCTGAACTAGTAATTGGTGTAATTTTGGAGAAGATACTTAAGCCCTGTGTTTCCCAGTTTCTTTACCTGTGGAGTGAAATGAGCTAAGCTTCCTCCACTGACCACATCAGGAGCACAAAATCACATCAAACAATGTTTGCAGAAGCAGTCGGTCATCTGTAAAGAACTATATCCATACAAACTATCACTTTTATTAAATCAGCTGGAAGAAAATTGCTTTAACCTTTCATTCTACAATTACCACTTCAGAAAGTTTCAGGGTCCCTGAGCTCACACAGCTAAATGTTTTCACAACATTTTTAATGGCAAAGTGGGAGATGATTCAAAAAAAGAAAAGAACAGCTTTCCAGAATACATTCAACAAAGCAACTCTCTGAGTTTGTCGTGGGACACAGGTCTGTCTCGTCAAAGTTTTACAGCCCTTGTTTCTATAATGATGGGTGAAATTCAGTAAATTTAATGATCCTACAAATAACACGCAGACATCAAGAAAAATTTGAAATACTTTCAGTGCTCTTAATTCACTAAAGGAAATAAATGTTAAGATAAAAATAATTTTATAAGATAATTTAAATAAAAACATAATAGTGCTGAGAAGATCAAACTATGATTAAATATGCTATGCTAAGTCACTTCAGTCGTGTCCGACTCTGTGCGACCCCATAGACGGCAGCCCACCAGGCTCCCCTGTCCCTGGGATTCTCCAGGCAAGAAAGAACGCTGGAGTGGGTTGCCACTTCCTTCTCCAATGCATGAAAGTGAAAGGTGAAAGTGAAGTCGCTCAGTCATGTCTGACTTTTAGCGACCCCATGGACTGCAGCCTACCAGGCTCCTCCATCCATGAGATCTTTCAGGCAAGAGTACTGGAGTGGGGTGCCATTGCCTTTTCTGAATTAAATATAAATTCTCTTATTTATTTTAAACTCATTTTCTGATAGTGTTGAGTAAATGGGTAAAATTTAATATTTTTAAAAACTAGAGATAAAAGCATTGTTTTTCTATATAGCAACCAATAAAATAACACTAAGCAGTCATTCATTCCAGAAACTAGAGTTTAGTAACTTCCCATAGTTGTCATATTTAATGGCTTAACGTAGGTTCAAAACAAATCCAAAATATATTGGTTTGAGAAGAAAAGTTGTATAAAGTTAATTTTTGATTAATTATATGTAGTAGTGAAAATGAGGAAATGGTACCAAAACAGTGTATGAAAGTAAGATTATTTCATAATAATTCCTTCTATATGAGCTTTATATCATGCTGAAGATAAATAAAAATAAAGGCATCATCTCAGTCACTGCAGAAGAGGTATGTACACACAGTTGCAAATTAGATTAAAAGAAAGAAAAAAAAGTGAACTTTAGATATTTTATATCTTTCTGTGAAAAACAAAATACGACCAGGCAGAAATAGTAAATATAGTCAGTATCTTATTTTCTTATTTTAGAATGAAGAAATAGAACATGAATGGGATATCTCTCCAACACCATTTGCTGTCTACGCTATTCTTATGAAGGCTGAGTTAAAAGTTATTTACTTCTTGGAGAGATGGTTAGCATGTAGATACAAGATACAAGCACTAAGATGTCCAAATATGCACGTATCCAGGAGGGTTCTTTCTGTAGTATTTTCATCAGAAAGATAAGCCCTCTATACCAACAGTCACAGTATCATTAGAATATCTGAAAACAGCTCCAATCCAATAGGGAGAAATAAAGTTTAACACAGAGTGACAATTTTGCATCTTTCCTAGGGCAAAAATTAGAAGAAAATGTGTGATGGATCTGAAGACTAAAATGGTCTGAAAAGCACAATCAATAAAAAGTAAGCTGGCCATCTCGACCTACAATTCTCCTGCAGAGGGGACCCAGGAAGCACCCTGAGGATTTCAGTTCAGTTCAGTTCAGTCGCTCAGTCTTTTCTGACCCTTTGTGACCCCATCAACTACAGCACGCCAGGCTTCCCTATCCATCACCAACTCCCAGAGCTCACTCAAACTCACGCCCATCAAGTCAGTGATGCCATCCAACCATCTCATCCTCTGTCGTCCCTTCTCCCACTTTCAATCTTTCCCAGCATCAGGGTCTTTTCCAAGGAGTCAGTTCTTCCCAACAGGTAGCCAAAGTATTAGAGCTTTAGCTTCAACATCAGTCCTTACAATGAATATTCAGGACTGATTTCCTTTAGGATTGACTTGTTTGATCTCCTCTCAAGAGTCTTCTCCAACACCACAGTTCAAAAGCATCAATTCTTCGGTGCTCAGCTTTCTTTATAGTCCCACTGCCACATCCGTATATGTCTACTGGAAAAACCACAGCTTTGACTAGAAGGATCTTTGTTGGCAAAGTAATGTATCTGCTTTCAAGTTAAACACATTTAAAGAGGTCAGGTCTGTGACCAAACTGTAGGTCTAAGAGCAAGCTAAATGATAGTTTAATTGTGCAATTTACTCCCTCTATTTAATTTTGTTATACAGGAAATATATGTTTGCTGTGAGTGATGGCCTAATTTATTTTTAAAGAAAACTCAAAAGATTTTTCTTGTGATTATATCTGAAAACAAAGTGAACAAATCTTAAGTAAGAGGGTTCCTATGGTGCTAAAACTGGTAGAAAATAAAAAAGGAAATCCCTGCAAAAATGCACTGGTGTCCATCTTTCAGAGAGAGAAACAAATGCTTCAACAAATCTTTAAATGTTTTCATCTTCTTAGGAATGATGACTTAAAAAAAATTTTTTTTTAATGAACATCGCTGTATTTTTTTAAAGATCATTACCTGAAATTCTATTCAGGTAAGATTACAGAGCCCAACACCTGTTGCTCCAATTTCTTATTTAATTTAAACACATTATAGAGCAGTGTGGATGTGAACTTGCTCCCAAGGCAAGAAAATTTAGATCGGAATCCACTCTGAAATTTAATACAATCTGAGCAAGTGGCTAAATCTATCACAGTCTTGTCTTCAACATGGGGATAAAGCAACCATCTTCCCAAATACGTTGTAAGGATTCAGAAAGCTAAAGAGTGAAAATTTCTCTGAATTATGGTACATAATCCTTAACTGATTACACTATTATGATTATCATGTAAGAAGCAACAATAATAGCTATGTAAAAATAAAATATCTTAAGCTTTTCAGAGAAGGGTTTTTGTCTTAGATTGAATATCCCTCTGCTGCCATAAACCCAGGCAGACAGAATTTTTTAAAGATTTAATATCCAATACTCACTGGGCAAGACTTTATTTCATGGCCAGTGAAGATGCGAACTATACTGGCATGCATAAACTCTTCATTCCCTCATTTTACATAAGAATATCACAGGAGACTTTCAAAGGCTTTATTGAACTCAGAAAGCATTACATCTTCAAATTGTCACTGCTCGTATCTGTATGGGTACAATCTATTTTTTGAAAAGGAAAAAAAAAAAAATTAAAGGCAGTTTGTAAAAGTTCCTCCTTAATGAATCTTGATTGGCACTTTGTGATGACTTTTTTTGTTTTTTACAAATATTCACAAATAATTGACTTAATAGTTACTTTCCAAACTCTCCTCTTAGTCAAACAAGTCTTTTTACCCAAGAAAGGATCCTTTCAGTTCAGTTCAGTTCAGTCACTCAGTCGTTTCCGACTCTTTGCAACCCCATGAATCGCAGCACACCAGGCCTCCCTGTCCATTAATCTGCTTCCATTATTTTAAAATTAAATGTGAGGTAGTACTGCTAATGACATAGTCACATCATGACCTCATAATTCTTAGCTCTATCTAAAACTATTAATTTGACCTACTATTTTCTTTCTACATATAATTCCTAACAGTTGTTATTTACTTGATTATTTATTCATGCATTCCACCAAAAAATGAAATCATTCCCTGTTATGAAAACAGAAAGCACAGGAGTCTTGATACCAAGAATTTTCCTATCAGATAAAAATTTTTGGAAAAGGAATAAAATATGTTTCACTAAACTCAGCTATTATCACTGTAAGTATGCTGACAATTTGAATGAAATAGGTGGATTAATTTCATTTACTTCTATAGAACAGTCCAATAGCAATAAGACATCAGAACTCTTAGAATGAATTTTACACAATCAATTCAACCTTGGTGGTTAAGAATGAAATCTATTACTGCTGCTACTCAAATTATTAACTAACAAAATAAGGCCAATTTTCTTCAATGTAACCACTGAGCAAAGAGCAGCCTTTACATGCCAGGTATTATGAAAGGACCTTCATATAGTAAACAGAGGAAGGAAGACTGGATCACTTCCCAAAATATAATTCAAATATTGCTAATGTCCTTGATATTTAAGTAGGACTACCTGGGTTCCTGATTTCATTTTGTGAGAATCCCCATCAGTCTAAGACTTATGCAAACTCTGAAAGTCTTCATTGCTCAGTTGTGTCCAACTCTTTATAATCCAATGGACTGTAGCCTGCCAGGCTCCTCGGCTTATGGGATTTCCCAGGCAAAAATACTGGAGTGGGTTGCCATTTCCTTCTCCAGGGATCTACCTAATCCAGGGATCAAGCTCACATCTCCTGCATTGCAGATAGACTCTTTACCATCTGAGCCACCAGGGAAGTCCAACCTTAGGGCCTAACATTCTTCCAAGCATCTTTGGCTGAACTCCCACTTTTGTAGGAAAGATCTCCCTCATCTCTTAAATACAACAACCACTCCATGTGTAGACCAAGATGAAGAACATAACTTTCTCTTCATGATTTTCCCCAGACTCCTTGATGTCAGACACTGGCTCTGCTGGGACTTCCACAGGCCCGTGGTTTCAGAGGATTTTAAGTCACAGCAACACGAAGGACCTAATTATCAGGAGCTCTAGACACATGTTTCTTTATTTTTTTGAAGAGTTTGACTTAGAAAAGTGAGAGAAAAGATGATCTACATATTCTACCAGAAAGTTAAAATTTAACATAGTTAAGTGTAATCAAGGAGCTTCAAAACACTTCCTACACTCTCTTTTCAGCATTATATTTATAGACCATCTCATGTAATAATCTGGCAATAAGTAAAACTCTAAAAGCTAATTTAATATATATTTTCTTAGCCAAATATCCTCCTCTCTCTCAATTTCTTAAGTAACTAAAGACACTCCAGACTTACTTTTGGGTTTCAGGAACTCATCCAAAGTTTGAGAGGGCATATATGTTTAATTACCAAAGAAAGACTGGTGGAGAGCAATTTACCAAGTCCATATACACTAATTAAGACTATACATTTCCATGAGATCATAATAAACTAACATGTGTTTGTACAAGCTATGTTATAATTTGCACACATTTCATCATAATTCAGATACAAGATGGTCCTTATTTTATTAGGTAATCAAATTTAGTTTTGGAGATTTGTTACATATCTTGACCAGAGCTATTCAATAAGCAAGTGATGGAAGAATCTGAAGCATATCTACTGTGCCAAGTATCTTGCATTCTTGCACCATGCCAAATATGGAGCCAAACCCCATACTGATTACAAGTAAATCCTTAAAACAAGATGGGCTTCCCAGGTGGCTCAGTGGTAAAGAATCTGCCTGCCAATGCAGGAGACGTGGCTTTGATGCCTGATCCAGAAAGATTCCACATGCCCTGGAGCAACTATGTCCATGTACCACAACTATTGAGTCTGTGCTCTAGAGCCTGGGAATCATAACTACTGAGTCCACACGACACAACTCTTGAAGACCGCGTGCCCTAGAGCCCCTGCTCCTCAACAAGACAAGACAAGCCAAGCCACCAAAGAAGAAGCCCACATACCCCACCAAAGAGTAGCCCCACTCGCTGCAACTAGAGAAAAGCCTCACAACAACAAAGACTCAGCACAGCCAAAAATAAGTAAAATCATTTTTTTAAGAAATGAATACTTCGCCTCCTGGAGCCACCACTCACTCACGCTGTGCCATGACACAAGCTCTGAGATTTTAACTTGTCCTTGAAAGCAGCAGAAACATTTCTAGCCTAGTTATGACAATTGCCTTTCCTCTTAATTATCAAAGTTCATCAAATGTCTTAGCTAAGTCTTTACTGGACTTGCTATGAAGGTAATACTTTCTAAAGCCACACAATAATAATTGGTCTTGTTGCAAGATGCCATATATGTAAAAGTTTAGACTACTTGAGACCAGTGGGAAATATTTCTTAGCAGGTATGACAAATGTGCATATATTCAAACTTGGCCAATATTTAAAAATTACTTGTAATATTTATCTTTAGTGATGTAACACTAGTAAGAAGAATTTATTTACTAGCAAATTGAAAGTCAGATTTCAAAAATAATTAATACCTGGAGAAGCCTTCAGATCATTACAGCTCAGTTCAGTTTAGTCTCTTACTCATGTCCGACTCTTTGCAACCCCATGGGCTGCAGCACACCAGGCTTCCCTGTCCATCACCAACTTCCAGAGATTGTGCAAACTCATGTCCCTTGACTCAGTGATGCCATCCAACCAGCTCATCCATTGTCATCTCCTTCTTCTCCTGCCTTCAATCTTTCCCAGCATCAAGGTCACTTCCAGTGAGTCAGTTCTTTGCATCAGGTGGTCAAAGTATTGGAGTTTCAGCTTCAGCATGAGTCCTTCCAATGAATATTCAGGACTGATTTCCTTTAAGATTGACTTACTTGATCTCCTTGCTGTCCAAGGGACTCTCAAGAGTCTTCAACACTACAGTTCAAAGCATCAATTCTTTGGCGCTCAGCTTTGTTTATGATCCATGATCTATATGATCTTTAAGATCATGGCATCTGGTCCCATCACTTCATGGCAAACAGATGGGCAAACAGTGGAAACAGTGACAGACTTTATTTTCTTGCGCTCCAAAATCACTGCAGATGGGGACTGCAGCTATGAAATTAAAAGACACTTCCTCCTTGGAAGAAAAGCTATGACCAACCTAGATAGTATATTAAAAAGCAGAGATATTACTTTGCCAACATAGGTCCATCTAGTCAAAGCTATGGTTTTTTCCAGTAGTCATGGACAGATGTGAGAGCTGGACCATAAAAAAGGTTGAGCACTGGAGAACTGATGCTTTTGAATTGTGGTGCTGAAGAAGACTCTTTGAGAGTCCCTTAGACTGCAAGGAGATCCAAACAGTCCATCCTAAAGGAGATCAGTCCTGAATATTCATTGGAAGGACTGATGCTGAAGCTGAAACTCCAATACTTTGGCCACCTGATGGAAAGAGCTGACTCACTGGAAAAGACCCTGATGCTGGGAAAGACTGAAGGCAGGAGGAGAAGGGGACGACAGAGGATGAGATGGTTGGATGGCATCACCGATTCAAAGGATATGAGTTTGTGCAAGGTCCATGAGATGGTGAAGGATGGGAAAGCCTGGCATGCTGCATTCCATGGAGTCATAAAGAGGCAGACATGACTGAGTGACTGAAAAACAATGCTGCCACCCATTTTTCAAAAGGGCTGCCATTGATTTTTGCTTGCTGATGGATCTCCTGAGAAGGCAGTAATAACTAGTTGTACTTTTTGATACTGTCCTAAACTTGTCATTTGCCAGCATCCCTGATAACATTCCTTCCATTTTCTAAAAATTACTGCCTTTTGAAACCATCCCCAACGTAGACTTGCAAGAAAACTGGCCATCATCCTTAGCAATATGAGTCCCAAGTCTGACTACTGGGATCTTCCACATATGTCATGAGTCACCTATGTCTTTGAGATATTCCTTTTCAGCTTAAAGTTGCCTAAGTTTGCAAGCAAGAATCATGTCATAAAAAACCAAAACGTGCCTCCTCCAGATGTTGATCCTTTTTTCTAGCTCTCTTAGATGTACAAAACCTATTCAGTAGGCATTTCCTCCTACTTTTCCATAACGAATATTTGATTGTGTTTTATTTTTTTTTAATTATTTTTATTTGGAGATGCACCAGGCCTTAAGTTTCAGCATGTGGCATCTTTGATCTTTGTTGCAACAAACAAGATCTTTAGTCCCGGCATGTAGAATTTTCTAGTTGTGGCACAAAAAATCTTAGTTGCAGCATGTAGGATCTAGTTCCCTGACCAGGAATCAAACCTCGGTCCACTAAAATGGGAGCTTGGAGTCTTAGCCACTGGGCTACCAGAGAAGTCATGATGGCAACTCTTACATTCCTTCTTCTTCTTCCCATCTTACCCCATCCCTCCCACCCTCCAACCATACTCTGCAAGCCAGACATCATTGGTTCTTCTATCTGAAATTAATATGACTTGGCTTCTGGGCTCTTTATAGGACTGGGAATGCTGCCCCAGAAATACTGGGGCTTATACCAATTCATGTTTGGGAACTTATCTTTGTCTACAGTATAAATGTACTGTTAAATATTTTTTTTAATATAATACTTAAACATTTAAAAATGTATTATTGATCTGCCATAGGACTGTCTGGTGTGTGTCCTCAGGTTCTCATCTAGCAAATCATTTTGGAAAGTTGCCTCAGCCCATGAGGATGGCTCAAATAAAGAAGACGGACAAGAACAAGTGATGGCAGAATGTGAAGAACTGGGAGCTCCAGTAGATACAGCCTTTCTGCAATACAGTTTGGCAGTTTCTCAAAATGTTGACCTTAGAGTTATCAGATGACCCAACAATTTCCCTTTTTAGTTATTTATCCAAGAGTAATAAAAATATATGTCTAGACAAAGCTTACATACAGGTTACTCATATCAACCTTATTCCCAATAGCCAAAAAGTAGAAACAACCCAAAAGTTTATCAGCAGATGAATGGGAAGTGAAATGAAACATATCCACAGAATGGAATATATTTGGAAATAAAAAGGAGTGAAACAATGATATATATTACAATATGGGTGAAACTTAACATTATGAATTGTGAAAGCAGCCATTCACAAATGATGATATATTTATGATTTTATTTATATGAAATGGCCAGAATAGGAAAATCTATAAAGATAGAAAATATATTGTTTCCTAGGGCCATGAGGTTTGAGGAGAATGGCTGTTAATGGTACAGGAATTATCTTTTTTTTTTTGGTAGTTGGAGCATTCTTTTTTTTTTTAATTGTATTTTTTAACTTTACAATATTGTATTGGTTTTGCCATGTATCAACATGAAATTATCTTTGAGGGGACAAAAGTGTTTCAAAATTAAATGGTGGCAATGGCTGTACAAGTCTGTGAATAAAGCACTGAAACAGGTGAAATGTATGGCTTGTCAGTTACATTTCAATAAGCTGATCTCTTAAAGATACCTCAGGATGTACATAAACATAAGATTTAGAAGCAGAGAAAAGTATACAGATGGCCTAATACAATGATTTTTTTATAAGCACAGGAAAATGTCTGAATTGGTTATCTACTGCTATGTAGCAAAGCAGCCCCAACCTGGCTTAAAACCACAATGATTTATCTTGGTCATCAGTGTCCAAGTATCAGAAGGCAGCCTGGGCCCCTTGACAGGGGACTCAACAGTAGATGGCTCATTGGAAAGGCTGGCAAGTTGACACTGATGTCGGCCAGAAGTTCAGACATGGCTATGAGCTCAGGGACTGAGCATTTGTGCACATAGCCACAATCCACTTTATGGTGACTGGTTTCTAAGAATGAGGATCCCAAGAGAACCAATGAACAGGTGTACCACCCTTAATGCCCCAGTCTTAGAATTCAGTGTCACTTCCACCATAGTCTCGAGTCATAAAGTGAAGGACAGGGAATATTGAGACCATTTATCAATGGGAGTTAGTGGTAGACTCACATCAGAAGAAGGTCAAAGACAGGGGAAATAGTGTTGTAGACACTTTTTAAGGGTCAATATATTGTCACCTGTCTTAATTCACCATGAGCCAACATTTATATAGGGTCCACATTTCTCACAAGAACAACCTGTTCACTTCTGAAGTTGACATGAAAGTATATTCCAAGTTTATGTTTCCATGAAGTGTTTTAAGGCCATCTTCACTTGCAAAGTTTTCTCCCGAGAAAGTGCTGCAAAATAAACCTTCACATGAGCTGGGGACATAATAAGGGATTTGCAACAACAGCATTTATGATTATTACTGCTGCATTTCTTATAGGAAATCCTTAGAACATTTTCATATGAAGAATATTTCCTGTAACCCATAGATAAGACTGAAATTATTCTTCTATAAAGTTGTGGACCAGTAAGAGTCTTATGTGTCCAGAAAAGTGCATATAAAGAAGCTCATGATGAAAGGAGGGATAAATTAGGAGCTTTGTTAGGATAAGCCCACACTACCATATATGGGCTTCCCATGTGGCGAGAGTAGTAATCTGCCTGACAATGCAGGAGATGCAATTATCACAGGTTTGATGCCCAGGTTAGGAAGATTCTCAGGAGTAGGGAATGGCAACCCACTCTAGCATTTCCACTCTGGAGAATCCCATGGACAGAGGAGCCTGGTGGGCTACAAGGGCCATGGGGCCATGAAGAGTCAGATATGAATGAGCAACTGACCACATATCATTATATATAAAATAGATAAAAAACAGGGACCTACTGTATAGCACAGGGAACTATACTCAATATTTTGTAATAAGCCATAAGGGAAAAGAATCTGAAAAAGAATATATATCTGGAAAAAGACATATATATAACTGATATACATAGCATATGTTAATCAGATATACTAGATACATATATAACTGAATCACTTAGCTGTGTATCTGAAATTAACACAACATTGTAAATCAACAATATTTCAGTTATAGTTTTTAATTTAATTTTAAAAAAGATGATGTATCTTTTTTTAATATAAATTTATTTATTTTAACTGGAGGTTAATTACTTTACAATATTGTATTGGTTTTGCCATTCATCAACATGAATCCACCACAGGTATACCTATGTTCCCCATCCCAAATCCCCCTCTCTCCTCCCTCCCCGTACCACATGATGTATCTTATGCAAATATATTAAAAAGCCAAAAACAAAAACAAAAAGCCCCACACATATGCAATACATATGGCATACCATCATTAAACAAACATTCAAAATAAACATACAGAACAACACACATCAAAATCTGTAATAATCAGAAGATTTTATTATGACCATATTGAGTTCCATCAGGTGTGAAATGGTGAAAAACCTCCTAAACAGAAAAGAAATATGAGACCAGCAGATGATTATAGTAGTTGGATTGCTCTATCCTCTGGGAAAAGTATGTTTTCAAAGAACAGTTAAAAATGACTGAAAGAGACACTCAACAAATATGAAGAACTTGGTATAGTTGCATAGAAACAAAAGGAATTAGATGTTTGTGTGTTTTTTATGAGTGAAGCTGCTGATTTATGTTCTAACAGGGGAGTTGATTGCTTTTAAAATTTTAGATGAAATAAGGCACACAAGTTTAGTTCAAGAAAAAAAGATTTTTGTCTGACACTCTGCAACCCCATGAACTAAGCCCTCAAGGCTCCTCTGTCCATGGAATTCTCCAGGCAAGAATACTGAAGTGGGCAGCCATTCCCTTCTCCAGGGGATTTTCCTGACCCAGGGATTGAATCCGAGTCTCTCGCATTGTAGGCCGACTCTTTACTGTCTGAGCTATCAGGGAAGCCCAGAAAAAAGACAATCACCTATATATTTCATGAACGGAGGTTATGTTTCACTTAACATGCCTCCTTTGAAATTGAAAATATCTCACTCCACCCGGTTAAATGAGTTTCAGTTTGGGTTGTTTATAGAGGAAACTGTAATTTGGGGGCCTGGGATTCATCAGAGTAAATGGACTAATTCTGAAACAATATGCAGGTAGCCCACAGGGGAAGACACAGATGCAACACAATCATTCAAAAAAGGATGGAAAGACATGATCAAGCTAACAATGCAGATGAGATCCCTGAGCCACACAACTAAACTAATGGCTCCCATTGCAATTAGATGAAGCATTCACTTTTGCACTACGACAGAACAGGAAAATACTGTAAGTTTATTCATGAATGCACATCCTCAACACAAATGAGTTAAACATGTTCTCTGGGTGTGGCACTCACTTGGGTGCTGGGGACACAGGAAAGAGAGAAGACCTGGTCACAACCATAAATTTACCCATCCCATAAATTAATCAGTAAACTTAGATGTTTTTCAGAAAATAAGCATTTTAACTATTATTCCTACAATCATAGTACTATGTCTCTAATACTAAAATATTTCACTTCTGTTAAATCATATGACAACAGTGTGCAAAAGGTTTTCAATATCAGTCTTCCATACAATCCAGAAAAGCTCCCAGGATAGTAATTTCTTATTTCTATTCTCCCTAAGGGTTTCTCTGGTGACTGAGTGGTAAAGAACCTGCTGGCCAATGCAGGAGACCCTGGAGAAGGAAATGGCAACCCACTCCAGTATTCTTGCCTGGGAAATCCCATTGACAGAGGAGCCTGCTGGGCTACACTGCATGGGGTCACAAAGAGTTGGGCATGACTTAGCCACTAAACAACAACAATAACAACTCCCCCTAAAGGTGGAGTCATTTCATTCAGTTCAACTCAGTTCAGTCACTCAGTCGTGTCCGACTCTTTGCGACCCCATGCAGCATGCCAGGCCTCTCTGTCCATCACCAACTCCAGGAGTTTACTCAAACTCATGTCCATTGAGTCAGTGATGCCATCCAACCATCTCATCCTTTGTTGTCCCCTTCTCTTCCCACCCTTAATCTTTCCCAGTCTCAGGGTCTTTTCCAAAGAGTCAGTTCTTCACATTAGGTGGCCAAATATTGGAGTTTCAGCTTCAGCATGAGTCCTTCCAATGAATATTCAGGACTGATTTCCTTTAGGATGGACTGGTTGGATCTCCTTGCAGTCCAAGGGACTCTCAAGAGTCTTCTCCAACACCAGAGTTCAAAAGCATCAATTCTTCAGCATTATGAAAGCCACACTCTTGGAAAGTATTACTGTGAAGGACTGAAGTGCTGTTCCTGACCTCAGCAGAGCTCCCAAATTAGAGAATTTACATTCTAGATTATTTATTTTAAGCATAAACTGCCTCTGGCTTCCAACAGGTCTATAACAGGCAACTGCAGGTCTCTGACCAGTAGTTGGAGTGAATGGTATTATTTCATAAAAGCACCTGTGTTAGCTAAGGGGTTAGATTCAAAGCTGATCTTTTGTTTGGGTGAAGGGCTTCAATGCTGTAGAGGTGGTGGGCATGAGTGCTGGCCAGCAGGCCTACTTCTGTCCTGCAGAGGCTTCCAATCCACTCAAAGATTTAAAGACCCTTGGCGGGTGGCCCAGAAGGTGCTAGTGGTAGACAATCCACCTTCCAATGAGGAAGACACAGGAGATGGGGTTTCAATCCCTGGGTGGGGATGATCCCCTGGAGAAGGGAATGGCAACCCATTCCAGCACACTTGCCTGGAGAATCCCATGGACAGAGGAGCCCAGTGGGCTACAGTCTATGGGGTCTCAAAGAGTCGGATACGACTGAAGCAACTTAGTCTGGTTGATGCCTCAGAATCCTGCTACTCAGAACATGAGACAGCTATGTCCAACTGCTCATGGAATTGCTTGGACTTGCCAACAACTGTGGAGCAACCTTAAGTTGACTTTTCTGTAATCTAATTTTAAATTCTGAAGATAATTTTTTCCTCCAGGAGGTGTAAGCTACAAAATGCATCTCAGATAGCTAAATCTATTGACTTGTATAAAATAGATTACTACTGAGAACTGATTGTATAGCACAGGAAACTCTTACTCAGTGCTCTGTGGTGACCTAAATGGAAAGGAAATCCAAAAGAGAGGGGATATATGTATATGCATAACTGATTCACCTTGCTATACAGCAGAAACTAATACAACATTGTAAAGCAGCTATACTCTCCAACGAAATTTTTAAAAAATCTACTGACTTGGTGAATAGAACTAGTTAGTATTCACTATGGAAATGTCGAAGATTACTTGTCCAAAGTGATTTTTGCTTGTTTGTTTTGGTCGCATTGATACTGGGTCCTTCTTTCTCCTATTTATTAAGCAAGCGATCCTGGTGGCCATGAGTAGAAGGTGAAAGTCAAAACCTGCCATTAGTGAAAAAGGAGGAGACTGGTCTTCACTTTTCCCCAGCAGCCACTAGATAGCAGGCTCATTTAGAGCCTAGGGCATGAACCTGCACATTCTTTCAATGACTGCAGTCAAATGACAGCCACTTGAACATGATCGATGGGCTGCCTGGGGCATGTTTACCTGTGTTACTGATGCACACCACAGATAATGTCAGTGCAAACCACTGACTCTGAAAAACAGGAATGTTCCAGGAAAGTGATGCTATGGTATTTAACCCCTGGGACTCCCATCACCCCACATTTTCACTACAGACACCAACACTGAGCTACATAAATTCACTGAAGTATGTCTGTTTTCTTGTTGTTCAGCCAATTCTTTGCGACCCCATGTACTGTAGCATGCCAGACTGCCCTGTCCTCCACTATCTCCTGGAGCTTGCTTAAACTCATGTCCACTGAGTCAGTGGTGCTATCTAACCATCTCATCCTCTACCACCTGCTTCTCCTCTCGCCCTCAATCTTTCTCAGCATCAAGGTCTTTTCCAGTGAGTTGCCTGTTTGCATCAGGAGGTTAAGTATTAGAGTTTCAGCTTAGGCATCAGTCCTTCCAATGAATATTTCATGGTAGATTTCCTTTAGGGATGGACTGGTTTGATCTTCTGGCTGTCCAAGGGACTCTCAAGAGTCTCCTCCAGCACCACAATTCGAAAGCACCAATTCTTCAATGCTCAGCTTTCTTTATAGTCCAACTCTTACATCTATATATGACAACTAGAAAAACCACAGCTTTGACAATATGGACCTTTGTCAGTCTGTCTGTTTGGAGTCTCACTAATGATTCCTTCAGATTCCAAAAATATATCACAGATCAAGTTGATGTGAAATGACCCACCTCCCTTTTCTGAGTTAAACAAAAGCAACAAAGGCACAGGCAACATCTAACTTGACCTCAGGAAAACTTTGGTCACAGAGAAAACCAAGCTAACTGCTCATTTCAATTCTGTAGCAATTTCTTATATGGTTCCCAGATGGCTCAGAGGGTCAATAATCTGCCTGTAATGCAGGAAACACAGGAGACATTGGTTCAATCCCTGAACTGGGAAGATTCCTTGGAGGAGGAAATGGCAATCCACTCTAGTATCCTTGCCTGGAGAATCCCATGGACAGAGGAGCCTGGTGGGTTACAGTCCCTGGGGTCTCAGAGAGTCAGACATGACTGAGCAAGACTAAGCAAGCAAGCAAGCAAACTAAACAGTTTTTTAAGTTTCAATGTCTTTGGTCATAAATAGAAATATTCACAAAATCGTCACAAAGAAAAGTCATCATAGACCAGTGCATGCTCAATGCATTAAACAGGGCACTCAAAGCAGGTGCACTGGGACAACCCAGAGGGATGGGAGGGGGATGGAGGTGGGAGGGGGGTTCGGGATGGGGGACACATGTACACCCGTGGCTGATTCATGTCAATGTATGGCAAAAACCACCACAATATTGTAAAGTAATTAGTCTCCAATTAAAATGAATCAATTAATTTTTTAAAAAAGAAAGGTCATCATTTAATTACATATCTGATGAAATAAGTTCCACATAAATATTTTAAAGAAATATGTAATATATATTTTATTGAAATATAAAATTTAAAGAAATTTAATATCTGTCCTTTTAAAGAACTCTTTTGGCATTTTGAGATTCTATTTAACAGTGTTTCCTTGTCCTGCTATAATGCCTATGTTTATTTTGACTGTTTCTACCATATTTGGTTCAGTTGCCCTGAACACTAAATATGTTCTTCCCATTTACTCCCTCTAGAATATTCTATTTGTTAATTTTCCTTTCCACACAAACCCTGTACAGGGTGATACCCCAGGAGTTCCTGCTTCATACATCCTGCCTGTGGCTCTTATCAGTAATTAATTATGACAGATTTTCTCAGTGAGTTTGCAAATGTTTTTAAAGTCGTTCTTAAAACTTTGCTCCAGGCAGCCTCTGTCAAAGTTGACCCAGTGATTTATGTACAAGAAAGTATGACATGTCATTTTTTTTTTCAATCTGAGAAAATGGAATCAACTGAAGAGCTCAATTAATAAGAAAAAAGTTAAATAAAATTATAATATTAAATAATTCCCAGTGCATCTACTTATATAACCATTAGAAAAAATGTTCTAAAATATTTGGTGACATAAAAATACTTGATATAATATTAAATGTACAAAGTATAAAACATAAAGAAAAACAAAAATGTGCACAAATAATGATATAGTCATATAAAAAAATCTAAAGGAAATCCTCCCAAATATAGCAACAATCTCTAACTGCAGTGTTATCCTCAAATAAAATCTGTATCTTTACTCCATTTTGAGTTTTTTAAACTTTTCACAATGTACACGAATCATTTTATAATGGAAAGCTTACTTAAAACTATTAAAATACCACATTTAAAATATTCAATGTGATTTCACATATGAATAACAATGAATTCTAATAACAAATATGAAAGACACAGTAGACACTATAATATCATGTTACAAAACCCCACCTATTAAGAACTTGTCTTCTAACTTAGCATGTAAAGGGTTAGTCCATTTTTATTTTTCCCATTATAGCCTTCAGTCCCCTAAAACCTGAACAAATAACACTTCAAAGAGACTAAGCAGACATCAACCAGCGAATTAATGCTTAGAATAGAATCTGGGGTTATTAAAAAGATGGATGAGTACATATGTGTCTTGAGAAGAGTTACAAAGTAAAATGTTAAGGAGAAAATTAAGCTTTAGAGAAAAGAACTCAAAATAACTTACAGGCAAGACTAGAATACAAACGAGGGAGCATAGAAGAAGGGAGGTAGACCACGTATCCACACTTGCGGAGTTATCCAGCCATGACTAAAGCCTCCAGCATTAATTCCCCAAATCTTACACAAATAGTTTATGAGCTTTGTTCCTCCTTGGTCTCCCGTTTCAATCATCATTTTTGTGATTCAAAGGATCCAGGATCCAAATAGACTTGCTTCAAGCCTAGCTGACCCTATCAGTCTGGTGCCACATGACCACCCCTTTCCTTCCGAGTTGGAACTGCAGACCTCTCCTTTCACTCCCTGCTTGCTTTCTTTGCCGCTGGAAGACTACACACCCATGTCGTCACTGTAGCTACAACTGGCTGCCCTACTGGGCATGTTTTATCTGTAAGGCTCTCTGACCCTTGCTGACTCCAGGCTCTTCCCTTTCCTTATTATTAGCTATAGCACCTACCCAGACCCAGTTCAAACAGGCATTCACTGCCCCTAACATAGCTCCTGTTCTAGAAATGAAAAAAAGAGTAAAGTCATGACCCCGTCCCTTTTTAAAAAAACTTTCAATCTATATCTGGCTAAAAAAGAAATAAATTTTAAAATTATCAATCAAATAATTCTCATTTTAATTTTGATACACGGAGAAAGTTCAGCTAGTGTCACTATGATCTAATTCTTCTCTTCTCTGACTAAATGAATATAAAGTTCACTAGTCTTTGCAGATAATCCTTCTCCATCTTCTTGACCTTTCCTAAAGGTGTTTTAATTTCCTCTTTTTTCATGGATGATAATTTCGTCATTAGTTTCATAAAATATTTCCCAAAAATATACTTTGGAAACTGATTAGTTACATAGGTCATTTTCCACATTGTGTTATCAGAAACTATTGTTGCAGATCACAGGGACACAAATAATACTGAGAAATTCTGCAGTGTTATGCAGCACTGGAAAAATACCAATTAACTAAGCATTTTATAATGTACTCCTTCCCAATAATACTCCTGTTATACAGAACTATGTAATTTTAAAGCTATATAAATGTAGACTCTAAGTAAAAATAAAGGCATGCTATCTTAACACATGAGTCAATGTAAATGATCCAGATTTTTTTTAGATTTTATGTAAGATAAATATTTTTAAATACTTTTTTAGTACCTGCATATGATTCGGACATATGCAAAATACTCTGCAGTAGTTTTGCCCATACTGGGAGCTCAGAAATGCCTCTACTCCTACTTTTCTACATTAAACATAATAACAAAAATGATTAAAAGCAAAATAATCCTGTTTTATTACTTAAAAATTACCAATATCCAAAATCATGATACTAAAAATTTCCTTTGAAAGCAATAATATAATCTTCAATCCTTGTGGAATTTAAAGAACAGGAGACGTTACTGTAGCAATAGAACATCTACAGTTACAAACACAATCAATTTTAAGGAATATGTTTATTGTTACAAACCATTTGGAATTTTATAATATATTGACTAGAGTGTTTTCTTAAAACTTCACCCACAGGTCTTCCCTAGTGGTGGCTTAGTGGCAAAGAATCCACCTGCAATGCAGGAGACATAGGTTCTATCCCTGATCTGGGAAGATTCCACATGCCTCGGGGCAACTAAGGCCGTGCGGCACAACTACTGAGCCAGTGATCCAGAGTCCAGAAACTCCTGAAGCCAGTGTGCTCTAGAACCCATGCTCCATAACCAGAGAGGCCACTGCAGGGAGAAGCCAACACAACGCAACCAGAGAGTAGACACCGCTCACTGCAGCTAGAGCAAAGCCCACGCAGCAACGGAGACCCGTCACAGTCAAAAACAAGAAATAAACTATTCACCTACAATTTAAGAAATATTTTATACCTTTTTATATGTGTTTGTCTTATATTTTTAGCTTCATTGCTATACTTGAAAGCAATAATACTCCAAATCTGTGTATCGCCCAGGGAAAGCACAGTTCTAAGCACATAGTCGGCATGTGATAAACACTATTAAATAAATACAACAATATAACACATTTGCATTTACTGTTCTGTACTTAGAATTTTCTATTTAATCTGTTCATTATTAAACATATTTCATTGGTAGAATCATTCAAAAAACACATTTATCTGTACCATAATAATTTACAAAGATCAACTATATGAGCTCTAAAGGTTTTCCAAAAATCTAAAGGTTTTTAAGACGCACCCCATGGAAAAGGATCTGAAAAAGGATATGTCAATAATATATATCTGAATCACTTTGCTCTATACCTGAAAGTAATACAACATTGTAAATTAACTATACTTCAATTTAAAAAAATAGTTAACAAAAGCCCCCATGATTTTTCTAGCTTACATAAGAAGACCCTTTAGACACCAGCTTTGAAAGCATATGATGGTCAAATTAAACGCTGATCAACTGAAGGGAAAGAAAAAAATATATTTTAAAACAGGTACAGTTTTAGGAAAGTCATGGTTTTCCTAAGAGCAAAGTAGTGTACATATTGATTTAAGATAAAATATACAGATCAACATTACTTAGAGCAAGTAAATGTAAATTCTTGTCTAATACTACAGCCCAGCATTGGAACAAAAAAACAAAAACAAGAAAATGAAGATCAGATGACTACTCTCAGGCAAACCGGAAGCAAACATATTTGCATTTCTTGCAGTCACAGGGCAGCCTTGGATCTCTCCTCTCCAGTGATGGGGATTTGAGCCACTGCCCTGCCGTCATCCTTAGAGCAGATTTCACAGTCAATAACAATCTTTCTCTCTCTTTTCTTGATTTGACCTTACTTCCCAGAGTCATAACCGAGGCCTCAACATTAACAATAATTGCTTTCAAATTCCTGATTTAAGCACGTGGTTCTCACGCTATCAGCATCTGTAGCCATTCGCTCTGTGAATCTTTTGTTCCTATCAATTTTCCTGTCTTTCACCCCTTGTCACTCAGCATCAATTCTGATATCCATCATTATAGTCATTTTCTTACATCCATCATATCCAATGCCTTTCCCTCTCCACCTCCAGCTTTTCAGACTTCAAATAGGCTCCAACTCAGAATGCGCTGACCATGTCTACCTGATGACAGCAGATTAGAAACAGACACATTTCCAGTGCCAAGCCATCAGCCCACCTGCAACCATGTAGTCTCCTGTTCCCACAGATGAACTGTCTTTGTTCCCTCCACTGGTGACTGGGTCCCCTTCACTCTCACCTACTCAGTAACTTTCCCCCTGAAATCATACCCCCTCTGTCAAGCGTCACTAATTTCTTCTCTTCTTATGGGTCATTGCCACCATCATAGCAATTATCTCCTATCTTTAAATCCCTTGACCCTTCTCACCCTTTTAGCCATCATATCACTTTGGCTCCTCTTTGAGATGAATGGTTGTCAGTCTCCTCTCAGTTATTTGTTCAGATGACATGACAAGAATCATCACCGAACCTCTGTCCTCTCTTCCTCTTTAAGTAAAGGACGCTCACATACAGGGGAAGAAGTAGGGGCTGAGTGTCTCCCCCTTGGAGCCCCACAGGACGAGAGACTTGGTAAATGTTGGAAATGAGACCGATGCCTCAGGAACACAGAAAACCACCTGCAGAGTATAGCATAAATCATCAGTCTGTTTATGTTAATGCAAAAGTACAAAATTCACCAGTTAAAAAGCAATTGAGATGGGAAATCAGAACAGAGAAAAAAGATCAATGAACACCTTTTCACTGAACAGTCCATGACTGATGGGTGCTCAAACACTTCAGGACTCAGCTTACAAATGCCTCAGTCATGCCATACATGCCACATGGGACACATTCCATGGTTCAGGGTTTGGCATGATGTAAGTTCTAGTCAGTGGTTATAGCCTAGAATTTATTTCCATGCAATGTCAACTACCAGCCTAAGAACCTGTGTTCTTAGTCTCATTAACAACGTATTCCAATGAACTCTCACTAGACTGAGCTTTCTTTACGTATTCATTTCCATTACTACTCTTTACTGTAATTTACCAGTATAACATACTCAGTGTATTTAATGAATGAGCAATTAAATCATGTAGCCTATTATACCCAGTCACCTCAGAATATATGCCTGCTATGATTAAAAAAAAAAAAAATCACTACCCTCCTGTAGAAATGACTCCCAAGGAGTCAGGACTAGAGTGATAATAAGTATAATGCCATAAAATTTTTTAGTTGAAATTCTCTAAATGAAGAAATAGTATTTTTACTCAAGAAAGTTATTTCTTATTAGCACCTAAAGAGGGCCAGGCAAATATCCTTTCAGTGAAAAGATTTATAAATAGATTATGCATATAATTATTAAGAACCATAGAAGGTATTAGTTTTTAAAGTTATTTTCCTTAATTTCAGCTAAAGCTTTTAAAAATATATTTACCTTAGTTTTGACTCCATAAGAAAACAGTCTATCCCTGAGAAAAAGAGAGGAAGGACGTGTGAAGAATAATTTAGGACAAAAATCCCCCAGTGAAGGAAGAGATTGGTCGTCTCCGTGAAGCCACACCAAGGAAGGCCATGGGCTCTGCTGCTGAGTGATTTCTGCCTTCAAACTGGCAGACACCACACGTGGAACCTGACACCCATGTCTGATTTGGGTGTTACCACCTGCTCTAGAGCTCAGCTTCCCAAGACAGATTTTCTTGTCACAAAGAATCTCATCTCATCTATAAGCAACGAAATGAGTTTAATAACTAGAAAATAAACTCTTCACAGTAACTTTTAAAAAAATTTTAGTGCTTGTTGCTTATCTATGTTCTTTATTTATATATTTTTATTTTTAGGCCATGCCCCAAGGCAAGTGGGATCTTTTCGTCAGACAGGTCTGGTTGTCTTATTAAGTTTATTTCTCATGCCTTACACTTTGTCACTACTCTAAAGCTAGTGGCCTAGCAAGATGTCCAGACTATGCCAGAATAAAAATCCACGACATAACCCAGCGATATAACAAAGCAGTATCTGAAGTATGAGAAGCAGCATGGACTTTCCCTCTGTTTCCATGGCTCATGAAAAATAGCCATAAAACACTCATGGGTAGGCTTTTAGTAGAAATTAATCAAGCAATACAGTCTGGGCCTCAACCCAATTTCCTGTTTACTTACCATTTTCACAAACTAGATTACCCAACCCATCCATTCATCTCTCCTAATTTTGCTTCACACTTTCTGACCTGGTGACACAATTTTAACTAATAGCATCATTGATTCCTTCAATGGATCTTTCTTTAGCTACTCCTTGATAGCTTGATCATCAACCTTTACCTAAATCAGTTCCTGTTTATTAAACAAAATCAGTGTTCTCCTGGAAAACCGAAGGCCTTCTCCTAGTTGAGTCTGTAATTGCCCCATTTAGCCTGTCACTCTCAGAGAAGGCAATGGCACCCCACTGCAGTACTCTTCCTGGAGAATCCCAGGGACGGGGGAGCCTGGTGGGCTGCTGTCTATGGGGTTGCACAGAGTCGGACACGACTGAAGCGACTTACCAGCAGCAGCAGCAGTCTATCAATCTATTAAGATGTTCCTGGCTTCAGGAAAACTATGTCACTTTTCTCCCACTGCTGTTGCTAAATCAGCATCCCTGAATAATATAATTCAAAGACAGGATGTTTTTGCACTTAAAACAAGACAAAAAACACTGATTTACATTCCAGGCCATGGTAAGGAAAAAAGAAGCAAATGTAAAAAACTTGATTTTCCAGCTTTCTTTAATTACCACCTTTTATATAGAAGAAACATGAATTTTATGAAACAATTACTTTTAAATATGAGACTTCAGATTTTATTTGCTTATCTATTTTTATGGCAAAGAAATGGTGAAAGAAGAATCATTTAGACTTTAGTTTTGCAGGAAAAGTTCTGAAATGTATTCTTCCAAAGCCATCCCAGAAACACACAGAATATGAATTTGCTTAGCCCACCGTGATAATCATCTGTTCTCACCCTTATCAATTTTTTAGCATCATGGATATACTTTGAAATTTGACTAGACTTTAGGTTTCCCACAGACTAATTATTTGGCTTCACACATTTAACGGTATTAAACATTGCATCCATCAATGAATCTGCCAAAACTTCACCTGTAAGAATTTGACTACAACTTTTGCTTTTTCTGTAGACTATTTTTGCAAGGAAACCTGCCTAAATCTTGAATAAAAACTGAGTCATAAGCTGTTATAATCATATTTTAATAACAATGGTATAATGAACACCAATATCCTGCTAGAAAATCATGATTTTCTCCGCAACATAACTAAATTACCAGCTTTCATCCAGAAAGAACGATTTCAAAAATGTCCCAATATGTTTGTCAGAAAAGTGGCATGTTTCTACCTGTTCTTTAACCGAGGCAAGGATGGCAGAGGTGGTTTCTGTTTCCGAGCCATCCCCATTGGAGGTGGTGAGGCCAGGGCTCAAGGAGCTGGTCTTCTCCGAGGCTGACGAAGGCTGGTCTGGGACGGGCATAGCTCCTGCAATGCAAGACGACACACTTAATGGAACTGGATGTTGTCCCTGTAGACAGACCTAACTAGCTGGCGTGCTGCAGTCCACGGGGGTCGCGAAGAGTCGGAGACGACTTAGTGACTGAACAGCAACAAAAGCAGACAGCTCTAAGGGGCACACGTTGGCAAGACGAGATGTATGAACCACAGAGAAAGTGTGTGACATAACTGCAGAAGGGGAAACAAGAAAATAGACAGTTTCTCCTATCTCCACCGCGACCAAATTCCAAAATACACTCACAAACGGAGAAAGTAACGATGAGCTGGAGAAGGCAAGTAAGATGATGAGAAAGTGCAAACAGATAAATAAGCGTTAAGTCTACAACAGAAGCTAGGCAAGCTACCATTTTCTATCTACATATATTTATATGTATATCTACATGTAGATAAATATGTATATGTATATCTATATGTAGATAAATATATCTACATATATTTATTACTTGTACACCCGCATACTTTCAACTCAAAAAAAAAAAAAACCTAAAGATATTCTCCTTTATATGGAAATCATGCAAAATAAGTGATCAGTAACTTATAAGTAATTAACAAACACCACAATTCACAACCGACCTAAGAAGTTTGGTTGGTATGGTCAAATAAAGTAAACAGATAGCCTGCTCCACAAATATTTGCAGAGTTCTAACTCGGATACTGGCAGTGGACAAAAGTTTCAAAGCTGGCGACGCTCGTTTGTCACAGTTTACTCTGTCTGAGTTCACTGACAAAAGAAAGGAGAGGCTCAGATAACAGCCCCTTTCATACAGGGACACACATGCACTGGTTAAAGACAAGACTCTCAGAAGTTACTGTGCTTCACTGTACTTATCTTTCTCACACAAATAAATAAGACAGAAGTATTTGGGACATGTATTACTTAGCAATGGTCATCAGCAGAGGAAGTAATAATTAACTGAGGGTAATTTTTGTAAAGGCACAACAAGAATCTCTGTTTAAATAAGAGGTTGGGAGTAAATCAAAGTTATTTTCTTGCTTTAAGCTTTTATATCACATGTCCTTCCAGGAACCAGTGTGAATATTAAAAGGTATTTTTCTAATATACTGTATCTGAGCTTCATGGGCTTCAAACTAAGCAACGTAATTTTCTTAGCAGGCCTTGTACCATATTATTAGCTGTGTGTGTGTGTGCTAAGTCACTTCAATTGTGTTCAACTCTTTGTGACCCTATGGACTGTAGCCCACCAGGCTCCTCTGTCCGTGGGATACTCCAGGCAAGAATACTGGAGTAGGTTGCCATGCTCTCCTCCAGGGGATCTTCCCGACCCAGGGATTGAACCCGGGTCGCCCGCATTGTAGGCAGACGCTTTACCTTCTGAGCAACCAGAGAAGCCCAAATTTTGTGGGGCCTATTCAAATTCAAGCTCTGGGCCTGTACTATTATAAGTGAAATTTTTTGACAAAGACATTGTCTGAGGTTCCAAAGTTATTAAGTAGCATAAGAGGTCCTAGAACTTTAGCTTTCTTGCTTTTGCCCCTGTTCCCCCCGCCCCCAAATTTTAGTGTGTTTTGATGTGTCAGCCTGTTTCTTATAACTGGTACTGCCTTCTAAATGCTGTGTACACACCAATTTTTATAAAACGTAACTTTTAAAAGTATGACAAGTCACCTGTCATCATAAAATATGGGATTTAATAGGCAAAGAATCAAGGTATGCCCTTAGGCACTCAATAACTTTGACCCATGGAGTATAAGGAATGATTCCGTCTGTTTATGCACCTGGCCCCTTTCCCAATATGGCAATAAGAGAAAGAGCAGTGAAATCTTCTAGGCTTTTCCCACCATACACAGCCACTGCTACCCACGGCATCCTCTACACCCTAGTGAAAATGACTTGGAATAATTTCCATCATTGTAATTTTAAAAATCCAGATTTAATTTAGCCATCGGTCATCACTATGTATAGGTCATAAAGACGGTCAGCTTTCACTCCCAACCTTAGCTAAGAGCTTACAGGGAAGAGTTTCTTGATGGCTCACACAGTAAATAATCTGCCTGCAATGCAAGAGATCTGGGTTCTATCCCTGGGTTGGTAGGATTCCCTGGAGAAGGGAATGGCAACTCCAATATTCTTGCCTGGAAAATCCCATGAAAGAGGAATCTGGTGGGCTACAGTTCATGTGGTTGCAAAGAGTCAGACCTGACTGAGCGATTAACACTTTCACTTACAGAAAAGAGAGAGGACTCCATAAATACTGTCAGAACCAAGCCCTGGATTGCTGACTGGTGAGTAGAAAAAGGCTTAAGCCTTCCAACTGTTCAGTCTATGGTTAAGTCCTTTAGTCTTAAATAATCCATTAAAATTAGTAGTAAATCTGCACTAACTCCAGGAAATCTAGAAAATGTAGAGAGAAAAAAAAAAAAAAACTGGAAAAGCAACCATTAGTAATCCTACCATCCCAGATGAATATATTTACTTTGGCATTTTGATATAGGTTTTGCTAATTTTTTTTTTTCTCATTTGACTTATTTTGCATAATAAACTTTACATAATGGAGTATTACTGTAATGGTTTTACGTTTTTTTAATTTTTGTTCAGCAACATATCATGTCAACAAAAATTATTCTCCATTTTAATGATGCAATAAATACTTAGCACTCAATAGCTGTATGCATCATAATTCGCCTATCTTTTGCTTGTCATTTTATCCAATCTTTACATTTCTCACATTTTCACCAGATAAATTCCTATAAGCATTATTTGATGGAATGAGGAATCTGCAGGTATTTTGAGAACCAACATCAAGCTCTCCTGCTGCCAGGCTGGTCCAACACCTCTGCCCCCCAGCGGTGTCATGAGCATGTCCCCTCCCCACAAGGATGACAATACTGGCCTTTATTACCATCTCCTGCTTTCACCCACTTTCACCCACATACAGAAAAACTCATCTCTTCGGCTTTGTTTTTATTTTACTACAAATATAAGGAATATTGAAGACTGAAGGCAAAGGAGAAAGAGGTAGCAGAGGATGAGATGGTTAGATAGCATCACTGACTCAATGGACATGAATCTAAGAAAATTCCAGGAGATAGTGGAGGAAGAGGAGCCTGGTGTGCTACAGTCTCTGAGCTTGCAGAGTCACACGACTTAGCGACTGAACAACAACAAGGAATATTTTCCCACAGGTTTATTCCTCCTATGGACAACACCTCTTCATACCCTTTACACAGTTACTGAGTAAGAAGTCCTTCCATACAACTTGTCCAGTGAGAATCTACAAACACCCAAACTGCATGTTAAACTCATCATCAACATGAGAAAAAAGACAAGATGAGGGAAACAAAATGTCAGATTTTTGGTGGTTCATTCTCTAGCAGAATTTTCTACTCAAAGGCTCTAGGTCCAGAAAATATGAAATAACACAGCCAGTCATACCTGGTCCCCTCATGCTGCTCTTTACTGTCACACACAGGAGCTGTGTCATGGACAGAATTGTGTCACCTTCTTCTTTTTCCTCCACCCCTGCCCCCAAATCCATAGGTCAAAGCCCTAATGTGACTGTATTTGGAGATGGGGAGTGCAGGGAGGTCACTAATGTTACATGAGGTCATAAGGGTGGGGTCAATCCAAGAGAACCCGTGACCTTATAAGAAGAGGAGAAGAGGGACTTCCCTGGCAGTCCAGTGGTTAGGACCCTATGCTTCCACTGCAGGGGGCTCGGGTGCAAACCCTCGTTGGGGAACTAAGGTCCTGCCTGCTGCATGGCCAAATAACTAAATAGATAGATAATAAATGACTAAATAACTTAAAAAAAAAATAAAAACAGTGAAGAGACACAGCAGAGTTTTTCTCTCCACCGCCTGAGGACAGAGTGAAGGTGGCCACCAGGAAGGGAGCTCTCACCAGAAGCCTCCACAGCCAGCACCCTGACGTTGGACTGCTGGCCTCCAGAACTATGAGGAAATAACTGTCTGTTGTTCAAGACACTCAGTCTGTGCTACCTTGTCATGGCCACTGAACAGACTGATATGAACAGAGTTAGACTGTTCTCGCTTTCCTTTCTCTAATTACCTGGGTGGGGGGTGGGCATGGAGGGCCCGGGGGTCTCCAGAGTAGCAAGGTGGTACAGCTGTCAACAGTCATCCTCGATGAACTACAGGTGTAGAGATAAGGCAGGTACTTCTTCCAATCAATACACTTGGATAACCCAAAGCTTACAAAAAGATGTGCCTCATTGTTGTGAAAAAGACCGGAGAACAAAGCACTAACTTAAGAACACAATACCACCACTCTCACAGACAATGCAATAAGAAACTTGAGAAAACTGGCTGGGATGACAAAATTAGGCAGCCTCGACTAAAAAGAGGCTCTTTTTAACTTGAACTCATATCCACACGTAATAAAATTTAATGAGGTCCAAATGAATGTTCTAAACTTGTATTCCCCAAACAGGAGTCATTATGAATTTACATTATACTTGGTAACACCTTAAAACCTCATCTGTATTTTTTGTTGTTTAGTCACTAAGTCGTGTCTGGCTCTTTTGCGACCCCATGGACTGTAGCGCACCAGACTCCTCTGTCCTTGGGATTTCCCAGGCAAAGATGCTGGAGTGGGTTCCTATTTCCTCCTCCAGGGGATCTTCCTGACCCAGGAATAGAACCCACGTCCCCAGACTCGGCAGGTGAGCTCTTTACCACTGAGTCACCAGGGAAGCCCCATTTGAACTTCGGAAGGCTTAAACTCTCTTCCTGTCAGTTCAAGCACCACATTCAATGTTATATTTTATTGACGTGCAGCACACAGAAGGAAAATAAATTCTAATTTTAGTTTGCAATTCAAACGTTTCTTATTTAGCCAGTTCTGTCCAGCAACTAATGACTCTGCCATAAGAATAAAATTATATTTCAAAAAAATGACTGATGAACACTTGTGTCACACAATCATCTAATTCATGGACCCATCCAGCATTCTTGTGTCAGCCTTACTGCATCTCCTCCTCTCAGAGTCAGTAATAAGTTCCTTTGACCACGATAAGGTCTTTGTTTGTCCTGAGCTGCCCAACCCCAATCCAATCCATAACCCATGACCTTCTATCCTTTCAACTACACTCTGTTGTTATGGAGACCTGTTTCTTTGTCCTTGCAGGTTAGCAAGTCCCACCTGCTTTAAATTCCAGAATCTCCAATTCCTTGCATATGGCAGGACTCAATAAGTATTTTATTAGCTAGACTTGCACTATCTAATATGGTAGCTCCTAGCAACATGTGGCTATTTACATTTTAATAACACTAAAAGCCAGTTTATTAGTTGCACTATTCACATTTCAAGTGCTCAGTAGCCCCATGTGGCCAGTGGCTACTGTATTGGACACTGAAAATGTAGAAGAATTCTATCACTGGACAAAGTTATATTCACAGCCTTGATCTATACCCAGTAGTCAATTCTTTCCTGTAATCTTTCATCTTCCGCTTTAATCGTGGTCAAAGAAGATGGAAGAAGTGGTCAGATTACAATTATATTTTAAAGTGAGGACTGCTAATACAGTGCATGTGGTAAGTAAGATGAAGACAGAAGAGTCCAGATGAGTCCAGAGTTTGATCTGAGTTGGAGAAGGAAATGGCAATCCACTCCGGTGTTCTTGCCTGGAGAATCCCAGGAACGGGGGAGCCTGCCGGGCTGCCGTCTATGGGGTCGCACAGAGTCGGACATGACTGAAGCGACTTAGCAGCAGCAGCAGCAGTAGCCATCAGCCAAGATGTTGACACTGTAGGTCGAACAGCTTTGGGGCAGCAGATGGTGACCTGGCCTGAAAGCTCACAACGTCTAACATATCTACCTGTGACTCTTCTGTGCTGATAGCATCTGGGCAGCAGGCAGAAGCTCTACTGAAACCGCACTCTGAGATGAATTAGGGCGTATAAAGATGGATGGTTTCCAATACTGCTTGTCAAGCATTTTTCCCCCTTCAGGCAGGTCTCCTTTCACCTTCTACTGTAAGTTGCTAGACACTTCTAGAACTTTCCTTGTCTTCCTCACTTTTAAGACTATGGCTTCAAGACTCTGATATTAACTTTCCCAACTTCTTGATTCTCACACCAAACCAGCCAGTAAAACCCATGCTGCCACCCTAGCTTGAGTTCCTCTTCCTAAGTCCCACAGCTCTTCAAGACAGCCCTCTCCTATGTTCTAAAACACAAAAATATTAGCACAAATACTGACTTTTAGCTTTTGCCCCATCATTAGACATCACTTTCCTAATTTGCCATTACCTTATACCCAAGTAAATAATGAAACCGGCCATTAAAATGCTCCAAACATTATATATATATATATATATATATATATATATATATATACACACACGATATATATATGCAATTTAATGTTTTAAAACTGAATACAACTAACATATTAGATTTTTATAACCTTTCACTTCACAGGCAACATTTAAAAGACTCTGATTATGTAAAATTGAAGAATAAGCATGAACAATGAATGTGTGAATTAATATAAACTCATCACCTGAACAGGTTTCCCTGGTGGCTCAGACAGTAAAGAATCTCCCTGCAATGCAGGAGACCCAGGTTCGATCCCTGGGTTGGGAAGATCCCCTGGAGAGGGGAATGGCAACCCACTCCAGTATTCTTGCCTGGATAATCCCATGGTCAGAGAAGCCTTGCAGGCTATGGGGTCACAAAGAGTCAGACACAATTTAGATGCTAACACATACACACACACATGACCTGAACAATACTGAACACCTTATTTGTGTGATCACCAATTGCAATTCTGTATTTGTAAGTGATATGTCACTACTGAGACAAATAGACATAGCACGTTGTCTCTCAGATGCGCTGTGCACATGTAAAAATATACCCTTGTTTCACTTTTTTCTTTTAAAGAAAAATGTAACATTCCAACTTGTCCAAATAATATAAACAGTATTATAATTAATATTTGTCAAAACTCAATGCAATGAGGGAAGAAACTCAATCTGTCTTGGTCTATGTTTAATTCCCCACATCTAGCTCAGTATCTAATATACAGCAGGCAGTTAATAAATATTTGTTGAGTTAATGCATGAACTATTACCATAAAATCAATAGTGGTTGTTCACTAGAGCATGTAACATAAGTGAAATGGGTTTTGCATTAAGAGCATTTATCTAAATGATATTTGAAGTAACATCTTTTTATTTAAACTCAAGAAAGCTGCTCTTGCAAAATCCTAGAACTAGTGTAAGGCTTTTGCCTCAGTTCACTACCTGGAAATGGAAACCCTGGGCTGCTGACTCCTGAGACAGGACCATTCATTGAGCAGGTACTGGGGCTTCCAGGACCTGATACTTGCAACTCAAAATTTACAAACAAAATCTGGCAAAATTCATGGATATCCTCATGAAAGGATGGGAAGAAGCACTATGTCATATTCAGGAAATCTAACTACAGAGGCACCAGCACGCAAAGCCAGAAGAAGGAGAAATGTACAATTCCATCTGATCAGTTGGAGGTGAGATGTGAGATATTTATGGAGTCAGAGTCACAAGGTCATTGACTGCTTGGTGGAAGGTATACAATGGCAGGGTGGAGAGCTGTTGGGATATCAGGGTTGGGTCCACACTTCAAGCACAAGATAATTGTTCTACCTGTGTTTTGAAAAGTGGGAATGGTAGGAGGTTGAACCTAACACATTGTTAATAATACAGAGGCTCAGGAAATCTGCTTAATATCACTGTGCTTATTCACTCAGTCATGTCCAAATCTTTGCAACCCCATGGACAGCAGCCCTCCAGGCTCCTTTGTCTATGGGGACTCTCCAGGCAAGAATCTTGGAGTGAGTTGCCAGGCCCTCTTCCAGGGGATCTTCCAACCCAGGGATTGAACCCAGGTCTCCCGCATTGCAGGCAGATTCATTACCATCTGAGCCACCAGGGAAGCCCAAGAATACTGCCTATCCCTTCTCCAGGGGAAGTTCCCCACTCAGAAATTGAACCTGGGTCTCCTGCATCACAGGCAGATTCCTTACCAGCTGAGCGACCAATGCTCTATTAACTGCCGAGGAAGATGTATGCATGCATGCTCAGTCATGTCGACCTCTTTGTGACCCCATGGACTGTAGCCCACCAGGCTCCTCTGTCCATGGGATTTCCCAGGCAAGAATACAGGAGTGGGTTGCCATGTCCTCCTCCGGGGGATCTTCTTAATCCAGGGATTGAATCAATATCTCCTGTGGCTCCTGCATTGGCAGGTGGGATTCTTTACCACTGAGCCACCTGGAAACCTACTGAGGAAGATGAAAGTGAAAGAAAGTGAAATTCCTCAGTTCAGTTCAGTTCAGTTCAGTCGCTCAGTCATGTCCGACTCTTTGCGACCCCATGAATTGCAGCACGCCAGGCCTCCCTGTCCATCACCAACTCCCGGAGTTCACTCAAACTCACGTCCATCGAGTTGGTGATGCCATCCAGCCATCTCATCCTCTGTCGTTCCCTTTTCCTCCTGCCCTCAATCCCTCCCAGAATCAGAGTCTTTTCCAATGAGTCAAATCTTCACATGACATGGCCAAAGTACTGGAGTTTTAGCTTTAGCATCATTCCTTCCAATGAACACCCAGGGCTGATCTCCTTTAGGATGGACTGGTTGGATCTCCTTGCAGTCCAAGGGACTCTCAAGAGTCTTCTCCAACACCACAGTTCAAGAGCATCAATTATTTGGCACGCAGCTTTCTTCACAGTCCAACCCTTCACATCCATACATGACCACTGGAAAAACCATAGCCTTGACTAGATGGACCTTTGTTGGCAAAATAATGTCTCTGCTTTTGAATATGCTGTCTAGGTTGGTCATAACTTTCCTTCCAAGGAGTAAACGTCTTTTAGTTTCATGGCTGCAATCACCATCTGCAGTGATTTTGGAGCCCCAAAAAATAAAGTCAGCCACTGTTTCCCCATCTATTTGCCATGAAGTGATGGAACCAGATGCCATGATCTTAGTTTTCTGAATGTTGAGCTTTAAGCCAACCTTTTCACTCTCCTCTTTCACTTTCGTCAAGAGGCTCTTTAGTTCCTCTTCACTTTCTGCCTCTCAGTCATGTCCAATTCTTTTTGACCCATGCACTGTAGCCTACCAGGCTCCTCCATCCATGGGATTTTCCATGTGAGTGGGCTGCCATTTCTGGGACCAATCTAAATATCACCACAGACTTAAGGCCTACCTGAATGGTCCTTATTCTTAAAGACCTACATTATGTCTAAAGGTAAAAAAGGAAGTTCCTGTGGAGACCACAAGGCAAGGTAGCCTAGCAGTGCTCAGGCTTGAGAGGGGCACATAAGCCGGCAAGGTTTAGCCAGACAAAGTTGGTGAGGACAGGAGAAGGTCCTTTGCAGGAGGGTCCTCTTGGCTCCTTTCTCTTGGTAACTCACAGTCTAAGGCAGGGCTCCTCCACTTTTGGGATCTAATACCTGATGATCTGAAGTGGAGCTGATATAATAATAATAGAAACAAAGTGAACAATCCATGTAATGCCCTTGAATCATCCTGAAAATTTGTCTTTCATAAAAGTGGTCCCCGGTGCCAAAATGGTTGGGGACTGCTGGTCTAAGGCATGATCTCAGGCATCTTCCTGTAGTCCTAACAAACACTCTATCAACAACTTAATGCCTTAAAAATTATTGAAAGGGTGGTACTTCTGAATAAGTCAGCAGATAAAGGGGAGTCCTTGGCCCTTCTGAGCACTATCCCAGCCAACTCTGTGATCTGAAACGCCAAAGCCTGCACAGGTAGAGCAAAGCACAGGTACTTCAGCCTCCGACAGGTGTGTCTCCCCACAGGTAAGACTGTGGCAGTGACATCTGACAGACTCCTCACCTGCAAGCAGGGCCCCTCAGAACCCAATGAGTCAGAGGCAAAACTGAAGGGAGGCAGGGATTTGACTGGTGGACACCAGAAAGGCTGGGGGTTCCTGGCAAAGAGGAAAGGGTCAGAATAAATCTATACATTGACATCAGAGGCGCAAGATGGGTGAATACCAGGGCTGGGCTAACTGCTCGGCTGGAGGGAGATCCCTGAAGAGGATTGTAAGTAGCTGACCTGGAAGTAATGGGGATCTTGAACTTAAACTTGGTAACTTCAGAAAACACGTGATTTGTCACATTTATTATATTATTAACATGTGACTTGAGACATTTTCTACCCCTGTTGGTGTAATCTCAGTGGGCCAGTGCGCCAAGATTGAAGAGTTTGCCTTACGGATGAGTTTCTAAGGGTCCACCTCACCCATTTCCTCTCACTGAACACCGTCCATACCTCTCTTGGGCAAACCCATGCATATTGACACTGGATGTGCAAATAAGGACTTAGATGTTTCCTCCCAGGAGTTCACACCTAATATGCAAATATCCAACTATCTATTACAGACATCACCCTGAAATCCCCACCAATGCACCAAATTTGGTGTGACCTCTCATTTCTCACCTGGATAGTCACAAAAACAGTCCAAATTGCCTCTCTTGCCTGCAATAAATAGTGCCAATTTCAATAAAGTCCCTGCAGTATTATTGGGAGAGTCAATTTACTTACCATCAATTTGATTATGACACTCATATTTTTCTAAATTGATCTGAGTGGATCCTAACACCAAGGACAGAAATTTCCAATACCTACAGAGATAGGAAATGTACTTTATATCATGACTCACACATCTTAACTGAAATGAAATTTTAGGAATTATAAAGCCTTAAAACACATGATGCACAATATTTCTATTCTGCTTTATTCAATTTCATTAAAAAAAAAATTAATGTTCACCCACTAAATTGATGTCTACAAAGAGTTTGGAGACCAGTGACCTGGAGGATACAGTGACATCTCCTCTGCATGACACAGGAGGCTGCTGTTGATCCGGCCAGTGCTCACATCTCCATTCTTAAACGTAGTTGCTTCTCCCCTCTCCCCTTACTCTATAGATTCACCAAGTTTCTTATAGTTCCAAACACATCTTATCTAATCAAACTTTGCACACACAGATATCTCTCCGTGCATGCATTTATCACTTCTAAGAATTTGTTTGGCTAATTTGTGTGGCTATCAATCTCTCTTCCTCTTTCAAAATTCCCCATAAGCATTTTTCCTCTTTGGAGACTTTTGGAGCCACTCCACAATCTGTAGCACTCACTCCTGACTGCTATCTGTTTAACTCAAGCCCTCCTCAAGTAGTGCTTTTATCAAATGAGCTGTGATGATCTTACTACTTCTGGGATTTTTAAAAACTTTGAAAATTTTAAAAATCAGGATGCTTCTTTATGTGACTATTGGCACCCTTTTCCTTTCAGTTATCTGGAATGGATTTTGTGTGACTTGCCACTAAAGTGTTATTAAATCAATGATATACTGCTCAATATCTTAGAAAGAAAGTGGAAGTTGCTCAGTTGTGTCTGACTCTTTGCGACCTCAGGGACTATACCGTCCATGGAATTCTCCAGGCCAGAATACAGGAGTGAGTAGCCTTTCCCTTCTCCAGGGGATTTTCCCAACCGGGATCTAACCCAGGTCTATTTATGGAAATATCCTATATTTTACATCATCTATCTCTTAATTAGGTCATGAGTTCTTTGAGCACAGAAACTCATTTATATTCACCACCTCAGTGCCTAGAATAGTGCCTGGTAAAGAGACAGTATCATTCAATGCTTAATGAGTCAGTCATAATGAAAGAACATTTATAATGCTTCATCAGGCTTATTTAAAAGCGTCAAGGAATTGTACACTTACAATAGTGACTGGTACATAAATGTCCTATAAATCTTCCTGGGTTCATAAAACAGAAATATTCAAATTAATGAGTTTGAATAATATATAATACTAAAGTATCCAAACCGTATCTATTTCTCCTATTCACACATGCGTCTATATTTACAGTGAGAATGTTTCTGGATGAAATTAGTATAATAAAAACAGGTCTTTATGGAAAAATAGTGGCCCCCCTTCTATAAATAACTACCCTAGTTCTCCCAAATACCAAAAATATGTACCAACAGTAGATATCATGGGTTTACTAGGTGATACAGACATTCCTTTTTATGCCAGAGAAATAAAGTCTGAGATTCTGTACTTAAAGATCTATCACAGTAACAGTAAGTTCAACAGAACTGAAATAGGCAGACTACCTTAGATTTTGACTCCCCTTGAAAATGGCAGGGAAGTTCTAATATATTCTATAATAAAGAAGTTCAGCAGTGGAGTGACTATTCTTTTTCTGAAATTTCAAATAAGTATGCTGAGCACCGGCTTCCCTGGTGGTTAAGCATTAAAAGAATCCTCCCACAATGAAGGAGATGTAGGTTCGATTCCTGGATGGAGAAGATCCCCTGGAGAAGGAAATGGCAACTACTCCAGGATTCTTTCTGGGAAATCCTATGCAGAGAGGAGCCTGGAGTACTACAGTTCATGGGGTCGCAAAGAGTCAAACAAGACTTAGCACCTAAACAACAACAATGCTGAGTGCAGCTCCTAATCCAGTGCTCAAGCCACGTCACACACACAGTGACTTCCCAGAAAACATATTGCTGCCAAACATCGCAGGCACTTGGATTCCACTCAGCACAGCTTCTAAAGACTTAACCATCCATCCCCCTCATCTTATCCTTGCAAGAGGCTGAACAACAGCATCTAAGATTATCAGCAAAATCATCCTGTCTCCCCAAATAGGCTCCCTAGTAATATTTTACACAAACATGCACTTTTCCATTTTATATTTCTCTGCTTAATCACAGATTGACATGAAAAAATGTGGTACCAAAACACAATCACACTCTAAAGCCAGTCCATAGCAATTTAAATATCATGAAGTACCAACTCTGACTGTCACAATCTATTAAACAGAAAGTCCCCAAATACTAGCCTCATGCTGGCCTGCAACATGGTCTCACTTCATAGTACTTGAAAGTGTCCACTCAAATTATGGCAATTTGCCCTTCATATTGATTCCAAATATGTCTCTGCCACTTCACAATTTCTCAAGATACTGGAATTCAACCACACATTTTTTCTTTTTTTCCTCCAGAATTACTATCAACGGGCATTCAAGGACAAAAGCTCCCACTGTAAATAGATACCTGTACTCCTTAGCCTATATATTGAACCCATCACAGCAGGAAAACTGTAACTGGTGTTTTTAATGTAATTATAGAAGAGAGTTTCGACTGCTCCTATACAACTTTAGGTGTTAGCACAGACTTGGAAATTTTTAAAGTAGATCTCTCTACTGGCCTTAAAAGAAAAAAATAAAACAAAAACTGAATACAGTCATGATCATTTTGAAAGTTGCCAAGATATGTTGACATTTTTTCACCTACAGACAAGGAATTTTGAAAATTTAAGTGATATCTTATTACAACACACAACCTCAAGAGAAGAGTAAAACTTTGCTTAAGGAACTAAATCTAAATTATATCTGTACAAGAGGTTTTATTTTACATGTGAAGGTTATACAGCAAAGAATCATTCTTATTTTTGTACATATATTCATAAATGTTATTAATACACATAGGTGGTTTAAATTTCCTGGAATCTGATCAAAAATATTTTAAATAATGAATGGCCTAACAATCTCCAGCCCTAATTTTGCCAATTTGTTTTCCGTATTCTAAGCTCTGTTTCTATAATATGCATTCAGTTTCTTGTTTGTTTTTTTAGATTCCACACAGATAAGTGATAGCAGCATTTGTTTTTCTTTGTCTTACATCACATTTAGCACAATGCCTTCAAGTTTCATTTGTGCTGTTGCAATGGCAGAATTTCCTACTTTCTCATGGCTGAATAATGTTCCATTGCATAAATGTGCCACTTCCTTATCAATTCATCTGTTGATGGACACTTAGGTTACTTCCATATCCCCACTACTATGAATAATGCTTCAATGAACATGGGAGGGCAGATATTTCTTCAATGTCCTATTTTCACTTCCTGATATATACCCTGAAGTTGGAATTTGCTGGATCATGTGGTAGTTATATTTTTAAATTTGTGAGGAGCATCCATACTATTTTCCATAGTGGTTGTAGCAAATTATATTTCTACCAACAGAGCCCAAGGATTCCCTTTTCCCCACATCCTCGCCAGCACTGAACTATATCCTGCCTTGTTGATCACAGCCATTCTAACAGTGGTGAGGTGAGAGCCTATGGTTCTCATTTGCATTTCCCAGATGCCTAGTGACATTTCACGCCTTTTCATGTATTTTTTGGCTATTTATACATCTTCTTAATTAAAGATACCTACTCTGCCTCTTCCCATAACATTATATTTTGAACTGCAGGACAAAGATATAAGACAAAAGGCAGTTTCCAATCACAGAGAACTATGAGTCATCTTTTATTCTATGACTCTTCAGTGGGTGTAATTGTTTTCCTTATAGTACTTTATCTACAGTACTGAGATAACAGATACAAATTCTGACACTCAAACCAAATATGTATAAAGTGATTACTAATAACAATGTGAAGTCAAGTGGGCCTTAGAAAGCATCACCAGGAACAAAGCTAGTGGAGGTGATGGAATTCCAGTTGAGCTGTTTCAAATCCTGAAAGATGATGCTGTGAAAGTGCTGCACTCAATATGCCAGAAAATTTGGAAAACTCAGCAGTGGCCACAGTGGGGACTGGAAAAGGTCAGTTTTCATTCCAATCCCAAAGAAAGGCAATGCCAAAGAATGCTCAAACTACCACACAATTGCACTCATCTCACATGCTACTAAAGTAATGCTCAATATTCTCTAAGCCAGGCTTCAGCAATACGTGAACCATGAATTTCCTGATGTTCAAGCCAGTTTTAGAAAAGGCAGAGGAACCAGAGATCAAACTGCCAATATCTGCTGGATCATGGAAAAAGCAAGAGAGTTCCAGAAAAACTTTATTGACTTCTGCTTTATTGACTATGCCAAAGTCTTTGACTGTGTGGATCACAATAAACTGTGGAAAATTCTGAAAGAGATGGGAATACCAGACCACCTGACCTGCCTCTTGAGAAATCTATATGCAGGTCAGGAAGCAACAGTTAGAACTGGACATGGAACAACAGACTGGTTCCAAATAGGAAAAGGAGTACGGCAAGGCTATATATTGTCACCCTGCTTATTTAACTTATATGCAGAGTACATCATGAGAAACGCTGGACTAGAAGAAACACAAGCTGGAATCAAGATTGCTGGGCGAAATAGCAATAACCTCAGATATGCAAATGACACCACCCTTATGGCAGAAAGTGAAGAGGAACTCAAAAGCCTCTTGATGAAAGTGAAAGTAGAGAGTGAAAAAGTTGGCTTAAAGCTCAACATTCAGAAAACGAAGATCATGGCATCCGGTCCCATCACTTCATGCGAAATAGATGGGGAAACAGTGGAAACAGTGTCAGACTATTTTTTTGGGCTCCAAAATCACTGCAGATGGTGACTGCAGCCATGAAATTAAAAGATGCTTACTCCTTGGAAGGAAAGTTATGACCAACCTGGATAGCATATTGAAAAGCAGAGACATTACTTTGCCAACAAAGGTCCGTCTAGTCAAGGCTATGGTTTTTCCCCAGTGGTGATGTATGGATGTGAGAGTTGGACTATGAAGAAGGCTGAGTGCCGAAGAACTGATGCTTTTGAACTGTGGTGTTGGAGAAGACTCTTGAGAGTCCCTTGGACTGCAAGGAGATCCAACCAGTCCATTCTGAAAGAGATCAGCCCTGGGATTTCTTTGGAAGGAATGATGCTAAAGCTGAAACTCCAGTACTTTGGCCACCTCACGTGAAGAGTTGACTCATTGGAAGAGACTCTGATGCTGGGAGGGATTGGGGGCAGGAGGAGAAGGGGACGACAGAGGATAAGATGGCTGGATGGCATCACTGACTCGATGGATGTGAGTCTCAGTGAACTCCGGGAGTTGGTGATGGACAGGGAGGCCTGGCGTGCTGCGATTCATGGGGTCTCAAAGAGTCGGACATGACTGAGCGACTGAACTGAACCGAATAACAATTTCAATGTCCAGTCTTAGAGGTCAGAAGTCAACAGTGGTCCAGGATTTCAACTCAAATATTGTCATATCCTTTTGATTAGATCTCAGGATTTTCAATGCTTGCATATAATAGTTCTTTTACATTACAAACCCAATTACAAAACAATAATTATCAGTTTCAGGGAAGATTTTTTTGGGAGGGTGAATTTTAAACAAATACTGAGGTTTTGTCACTAAGGTGCCAATTGCTCTTGATATTTTGAAAACAGGATGTCATCTTTTTAAGTCACCATTATGCAAACATCTTTTTAATATGTCATGAAGTCCACCATGTTCTAAGAGGGTCAGTTCAGTTCAGTTCAGTCGCTCAGTCATGTCCGACTCTTTGCGACCCCATGAATCACAGCACGCCAGGCCTCCCTGTCCATCACCAACTCCCGGAGTTCACTCAGACTCACATCCATCGAGTCAGTGATGCCATCCAGCCATCTCATCCTCTGTCGTCCCCTTCTCCCTCCCAGCATCAGAGTCTCTTCCAATGAGTCAACTCTTCACATGAGGTGGCCAAAGTACTGGAGTTTCAGCTTTAGCATCATTCCTTCCAAAGAAATCCCAGGGCTGATCTCCTTCAGAATGGACTGGTTGGATCTCCTTGCAGTCCAAGGGACTCTCAAGAGTCTTCTCTAACACCACAGTTCAAAGGCATCAATTCTTTGGCGCTCAGCCTTCTTCATAGTCCAACTCTCACATCCATACATGACCACAGGAAAAACCATAGCCTTGACTAGATGCACCTTTGTTGGCAAAATAATATCTCTGCTTTTCAATAAGGCATCTAGGTTGGTCATAACTTTCCTTCCAAGGAGTAAGCGTCTTTTAATTTCATGGCTGCAGTCACCATCTGCAGTGATTTTGGAGCCCAGAAAAATAAAGTCTGACACTATTTCCACTGTTTCCTCATCTACTTCCCATGAAGTGATGGGACCAGATGCCATGATCTTCGTTTTCTGAATGTTGAGCTTTAAGCCAACTTTTTCCCTCTCTACTTTCACTTTCATCAAGAGGCTTTTGAGTTCCTTTTCACTTTCTGCCATAAGGGTGGTGTCTAAGAGGGTAAGCGTGTTTAAATTGCAAAGGGCAAATTTCAACAAAACTCTTTGAATGTAATATTCTGTATATGTTTTATGATTGTGTGTAATCATTATATATATATATATATTTTATTTTTATTTTTAAACCTCAAACACTGTATTAGTTTTGCCAAACATCAAAATGAATCTGCCACAGGTATACATGTGCTCCCCATCCTGAACCCTCCTCCGTCCTCCCTCCCCACACCATCCCTCTAGGTCGTCCCAGTGCACCAGCCCCAAGCATCCAGTATCGTGCATCGAACCTGGACTGGCAATGTGTTTCATACATGATATTACACATGTTTCAATGCCATTCTCCCAAATCTTCCCACCCTCTCCCTCTCCAACAATCTCAGATATAAGTGAATAGGCTTGGTCTGATGATGTCATATTCCTGATTAAAAATGACTATATCAAAAAATTTAAAATATTTTGTACCATTTTTCCAGCATATTTTTAAAAGTAATTTCTTTCATAATTAATTCCTCTTACTTATAGGGAAAAGTCTTTTCCTAGCATTAGGTTTCCCATTTCCAACATCTTCTTTCACCTTTTCCTAAATACTAACAATCTTTTCTGTGATCAGTAACTATCACCCTCTAATACACATTATTTCTGAATAAAGTACCAAATATTTGTTATTTAGTTATTATAAAATTAGTCAATTATGAGTTCAAATACAGACAAGTTTAAAGAAAATTAGCATAACTCTTATGAAAAGAAACTGTGGTTCTATGTTCAGAGAGAAAAATAAAATTTGCCACTTAAGTAGAAATTTTGTACTTTTTATACGGCATTATTTTGGTGTTTTTACTGGTCTTTCTGTAGGGAGAAATGTATGAGTAAACGTGATTATAGTCTACGGTTTTACGTATCTCTATGATTGACAAACTTTCACTGTCTGCTAAAGACAACTGACAGATGAACTTTCAATCAAAGATGATTATTTTTAAGAGGGATAAATAAAGGTTTTAAGTTCTAATTAACATTGCAAACCTCATAAACCAGTAGGACCTATTAAAAATAGTAACAAGCACTAGCAATTGAGACTTTTATACACACATGTCCAAACAACTGTAAAAACCACTACCCCAAAATAAATAAACATGGTACTTGTGGAAAAATCTCAATTCTGTGAACACCACAGGTATATGGATTTGTATTAGAAAAATCATAAATATTCAGCTATAAAAACTTTCTCTTATTTATCTTTCTTGCAATAAAGTTTCCTATCAATTAATTTTAGTGTGTCCTAGATGAAAAAGCAGTAAAAATGCATACCATTGTCATACCTATCATAGCAGGTTTAAAAAATAATATTATTTATAAATCAGTGGTTGTGCAAATAAGGAAATAGCTATGAAGTTATATTTAAATTTTTTGGTTACAATTGAACAAAAATATTTTGCAAGACAGTATCATAATAATATTAATGCACACTTGCTAAATACTAGGTACTCTTGTAAGCTCTTCACCAGTATCGTTAATTAATACAACAACCCTCTGCTGGACTTCTATTGTTATCCTCGATTCCCAGATGATGAAACTGAGGTCCAGAGAGCTTAAGGTACTAAGGTACCAAGGGAAGCACTACTGTTTAAAGCCACACAGCCTGTTGTTCTCAGTCATGTTACTGTTCTATAAATCTATAGCATGCCTCAATGCTGATACCAATTTTAAAAATACTTCATTAATTTAAAAATAACTCACTGATCACTTTGTGATGGACCAGTACTGGGCATCAAGTACTGGATGCAAAAGACAAATAGGAAATGGTCTCTTCCCACTTAGGAGGTGCCCCAGGGGAAAAATGATGAATATAGAGACTGGATCCAAAGTGTGGATCTTTGTAGTCAGAACACCTTCAGAGTGCTTATTACTTTGGTGTCCTAGTCCCTAGCACAATGAGCAGTTCATGTTCTATAAGCTTTCAAACTGGCTCTATTCCATAACCCTAGCAGACCAGTCCCTTCTGCACTTGTGGTCAGCTGTTGTCTCCAAAGCAGCTTGAGATCCTCCTGTCCTCAGTGGTTAAGGAGCAGTTTACCAGGAGCCAGCTGTGATACTTTCAGATCCATTCATTCAAGTTTAAGTTGTGATTCTATTATTTAACTAAATATGTGGCTCAGTGGTAAAGAATCTGGCTGCCAATGCAAGAGACATGGGTTTGATCCCTGGGTTGGGAAGATCCCTGGGTCTTCTTCCCTGGAGAAGGAAATGGCAACCCACTCCAATGTTCTTGCCCGGGAAATCTCATGGACAGAGGAACCTGGCAGGCTAAAGTCAATGGGGTTGCAAAAGAGTTGGACATGACTTAGCAACTAAACAACAACATCTAAACCAATGAGATATAATTGCATCAAGAATGAAAGTGCTTTTGTTTCTAATGGTTTGGTGAAACTCCTTTAAGAAAACCCTTTTAAAAATGCTGTGACTTTCCAGATGATTGCAAAAGACTAGGGAACAATGATACACATTGAGAAGAATTCTTCCTTCAAAGTGCTCCACAAGTGTCTTGATTTCTTACTTTAAATACATGGGAACTGAAATAATAGAGGATGTAATAAGAGGAGACTAGGGTGAGGAAGGAATCTACAAGAATCTTCATTTGGAACACTTACTAGCAGACCCATTTTTAAGTAAACGGACTAGGTCCTATAAGATTAGTGAACAAAGACAAATACGCCTTTTAAGTATTTTTCAAATGACTCTCTACTTTGAAATGAATTCTCTTTACTGACTGGTCCCAATCCCTTGGTTAAGATACCAACCATTACTTGTTTGTCTCAATATTCAGTGTTTGTCTCAATATTTATTTGTTGAATGAATTAATGAATGGAGTACCAAGTGAACTGATAAAGTTTAACTTATTCTGTCTGCTATGTGACTATTCAGTTGGTCTTTTCATTGTATGAGTATTTGTTTTGCCTGGAATCACTTACTTCCCGGATCAATTAGTCACTTATTAACTTAATTAAGAAACAAGTGGCTACTGGTACTTGTTGATATCAATAATTCCACCAAAGAAAATGATGCCAGGTTTTGAAAGAAACTTTTGTTTTCCATGGATTCTGCCTCTGTTCCCCTGTGACTTTTTGTCGGTACATGGCATCTGCATGAGGCAACGCAGTCTGATAGACTGCTTTTGTGAAACAGTAATTACTCTGAGAATGATGCTAAATTTAAATTGTACAAGTGACTGAATTTCGATTTAGAATAACAAATCTACACATCATCCTATTGGAAGATCATTATCTAATTTCTGTGTACCACACATATAATTTGTGCAATTGAGGAGGAAAAAAAAAGTCTCTTAATTGACTGTTTTTTTTTTTTTTTAATCTCTCTGAACTTTGAACACAAGATGAAAGTTCCATGGATATGTTGAGCGAATGTAACAAAACAGGGTGGGGAACATTCATCAGAAATTAATTTACAGATTTTACTTTAAAGATCATTTATATCTGGTCATGATTTTAAACACTGTATAAGACCCGAGAGAAAACTGAGTAACGATGTACTGAATTTTAATTTTACATATTTAAATTTCTATGATATTGCACAGATACATCATTAAATTCAAGTTGTTAGAGTTACTACATAACCATTTAGGAACAAAGAGTCTGCCTGCCAATGCAGAAGATGCAAGAGATGTGGGTTCAATCCCTGATCCCGGAAGATCCCCTGGAGAAAGAAATGGCAGCCCACTCCAGTACTGTTGCCTAGGAAATCACATGGACAGAGGAGCCTGGTGGGCTACAGTTCATGGGGTTGCAAAGAGTCAGACACAACTGTGTTTAATACAACATGCTGGGGGGGGGAACCCTCAGAAAGGATGATAAGCCTAGTCTAAACATAAGAAATTCTGCCATGGCCACAGAAGACCTCGTCCAGCGGGCATTTGGCATGAATAGGATCTAAAACCAATGGCTCCAATATGCAGGATTTTATTAAAAAAAAAAAATGTACCTTGTATTAGTCACCAAGACAACTCCTAATTTAAAATTCAAATTGACCACATAAGCTAACATGTTAGGCAAATTTGGAAAGTGGACTCTTTCATAATTAGAAGAATGTGGGACTCCCTGGATAAGAATTTCAAATGAAGTAGAACTCACTCCTCACTCCCTAAGTGTGGACTTTCGCTTAAAATTTACATTATGGAGAGGCAGAAAAATCAGTAGCGTTCCAGAAAGAAGGACTTCCCTGGTGGAACTGACGGTAAAGAATCCACCTGCAATGTAGGTACAATCCGCCACAGGATTCAATCCCTGGGTTGGGAAGATCCCCTGGAGAAGGAAATGGCTACCCACTGCAGCATTCTTGCCTGGGAAATCCCATGGATAGTGGAGCCTGGCGGGCTACGGTCCATGTGGTTGCAAAATTTGGACATGACCAAAGGACTAACACTTTCACTTTTTCCAGAGAGAAATCTGACAGACACTGCCTTAGTCAGACACTTACCTCACTAGTAATAAATAACCTTGAACCTATGCAAATTTGATAATTTAATGCACTTTCCCTTTGAGGTCCTGCTGTCAAAAAACTATAATCCTCTCTGTACAACCAGGAGAAAAATAAGAGACAAATTTCAATAGAAGGCCATTCTACAAAACACTTGTCAGTAAACCCGAAACGTTCAAAGTCATTAGAACAAGGAGTGCCTCTCACTACCAGACGTCATATGCTATCCTAACGGGCACTGGGAACAGGGAAAGACCATAGGCAAAAACTAGAGACATCTGAATAAAGCATGGAATTCCATGTTAAAAAAAAATTTTAAAAAGAGGAGGAATCCAAGACTTGAAAAATCCAGGGTCTGAATCACATGTAGATTATTATTTGTCGAATTAGTAAGAGGAAAAACTATGTTATTGACGTACATATGATGACATCACTGACTCAATGGACATGAATTTGAGCAGGCTCAGGGAGTTGGTGATGGACAGGGAAGCCTGGTGTGCTGCAGTCCATGGGGTCGCAAAGAGTCAGACAAGACTGAGTGACTGGACTGAACTGAAATGATATATGACTTCTAGTACATTTCAGTTCAGTTCAGTCGCTCAGTCATGTCCAACTCTGCAACCCCATGAATCACAGCACGCCAGGCCTCCCTGTCCATCACCAACTCCCGGAGTTCACTCAGACTCACATCCATCGAGTCAGTGATGCCATCCAGCCATCTCATCCTCTGTCGTCCCCTTCTCCTCCTGCCCCCAATCCCTCCCAGCATCACAGTCTTTTCCAATGAGTCCACTCTTCACATGAGGTGGCCAAAGTACTGGAGTTTCAGCTTTAGCATCATGCCTTCTAAAGAAATCCCAGGGCTGATCTCCTTCAGAATGGACTGGTTGGATCTCCTTGCAGTCCAAGGGACTCTCAAGAGTCTTCTCCAACAACACAGTTCAAAAGCATCAATTCTTCGGCACTCAGCCTTCTTCACAGTCCAACTCTCACATCCATACATGACCACAGGAAAAACCATAGCCTTGACTAGATGAACCTTTATTGGCAAAGCAATGTCTCTGCTTTTCAATATGCTATCTAGGTTGGACATAACTTTCCTTCCAAGGAGCAAGCGTCTTTTAATTTCAGGGCTGCAGTCACCATCTGCAGTGACTTTGGAGCCCCAAAATAAAGTCTGACACTGTTTCCACTGTTTCCCCATCTATTTCCCATGAAGTGATGGGACCAGATGCCATGATCTTCGTTTTCTGAATGTTGAGCTTTAAGCCAACTTTTTCACTCTCTACTTTCACTTTCATCAAGAGGCTTTTGAGTTCCTCTTCACTTTCTGCCATAAGGGTGGTGTCATTTGCATATCTGAGGTTATTGATATTTCGCCCAGCAATCTTGATTCCAGCTTGTGCTTCTTCCAGCCCAGCGTTTCTCATGATGTACTCTGCATAGAAGTTAAATAAGCAGAGTGACAATATACAGCCTTGACATACTCCTTTTCCTATTTGGAACCAGTCTATTGTTCCATGTCCAGTTCTAACTGTTGCTTCCTGACCTGCATATAGATTTCTCAAGAGGCAGGTCAGGTGGTCTGGTATTCCCATCTCTTTCAGAATTTCCCACAGTTTATTGTGATCCACATAGTCAAAAGCTTTGGCATAGTCAATAAGGCAGAAATAGATGTTTTTCTGGAACTCTAGTACATTTAGGTTTTAGATATGGGGAAGATAAATTTCACCTGAAAATTACATTAGGGACCTGAAATGTTAGGTCTGTGAATCAAGGCAAACTGGACATGGTCAAGCAGGCGATGGCAAGAGTGAAAATCAATGTTTTTGGAATCAGTGAACTAAAATGGATGGGGATGGGCAAATTTAATTCAGATTACCATTGTATCTACTACTATAGGCAAGAATTCCTTAGGAGAAATGAAACAGCCCTCATAGTCAACAAAAGAGCCCGAAATGCAGTACTTAGGTGCAATCTCAGAAACAACAGAATAATTATGGTTCACTTGCAAGGCAAGCCATTTCATATCAGAGTAAGCCAAGTCTACTGTTCGTAGAAGTTGAACAGTTCTATGAAGACCTACAAGACCTTCTATAACTAATACTAAAAAGATGCTCTTTAAATATGAAAAATACAGCAAAGTGATTATGCTACACATAACATACACCTGTTCTTTTTCAGATTCACCTGAGACTAACAAAACATTGTAAATTACAGGCAAATTCTTTAATCATCTGACACCAGGGAAGCTCCAATATAAAATAAATTTCTTTTTAAAATATGAAACATATATTTGTTGTTGGCATAACTAAGTAAAACCTCAGTTTCCCTTCATCAATACTGGCATTCCCTACAATTGTGTGTGTGTGTGTGTGTGTGTGTGTGTGTGTGTGTGTGTATGTGCTCAGTCATGTCTGACTCTTTGTGACCCCATGGACTGCAGCCTGCCAGGCTCCTCTGTCCATGGGATTTTCCAGACAAGAATACTGGAGTGGGTTGCCATTTCCTTCTCCAGGGGATCTTCCCAACCCAGGGGTCAAATCCGCATCTCTTGCATCCCCAGTATTGGCAGACAGGTTCTTTACCACTATCACCACCTGGGAAGCCCTCTCCTACAATACTGACATCTAATCTATGGGTTTCTTCTTGTTACATAGCACAAAGAACAGAAGCATACGGGCAGCCCTGGAACAAGCAGTCTGAGCAAGCAAGGACTCTTTGCAGATATATGTTATAAATGGGATGGTAATGAGGCATAAAGGAATTAGGTAATATTTTCAAGGTCATACCCTGAGTCTTTAATAGAGCAGAGGATAAAACCATAATTTTCATCTATTAGATCCACACTCTAATGTCTAGAGCAAGGGTCTAGTCTTGCACTCTTGCACAATGAACCAAAAGGAAGATCTGGCGCAGGATAACTGTCTTCTGGGTAACAGGAAACATGTGCATATCTGAGAAACAAAATAACCCGAAAAGGAAATACTTCCAAAAGTAAGTGAAAGATGACATAAAGGAGCACTACAATTTTCAAATGAAAGCTCACTTTACAACAAATGACAGCATTCAAACATATTTCTCCTTTGCTTGCTTTTATTCATATGCTCTGCCACGTCCTTGTGAGATTAGTCGAGGACATCCTGAATTAAAAGTTTAACTCTTAGAATGGCCAGGAGTGACTCCTTACAGGAAGTAAGTACATCCTCCATAAGGGCCATCAACCCCACACAATGGCTTGTATCCTGTTTTCTATTGCTTACCTGCGAGTTTGATTCTAAAATCACACATTTTACTTTGCAAAGCAAAGAGAATTCATAAACTGAATCCTGCCTGCATAACTATTCTTAATCTAGGGAACAGAAGCCCTTTCTACTTGCTGTCAGTAAAGGCTCATAAAAGGCAACAGAAATGGTAGAAACACATTTTTACTCAGAGTCATTATAATCTGCCCAGTTACCCAAGCCCACACAAGCCTCTGAACACATGCAAAGTGACTAAAAATCCTTTATGCCATTTCACTGTATGATGGAGACCCTTTCTGTAGTAGGCATTTGGCTTATTAGGGTCTCACCTGGCTACAGTTCAACTGACCAAGGCAACTCTTTTGCAGAAGAAATGCTGACTTGTCTTTAATTGTCTGCCAAACGTGGCCAATTTGCATTACAAGAGCTTCCAATGTGAGTAAGAAATGTAACAAGGTTGTGTGAGTTTCAGGTGTACAGTACAGTGAATCAGTTTTATACATACATATATCCATTATTTTAAAGATACTTTTCCCATGTAGGCCATTATCGAGCACTTAGTAAAGTTGTTTCAGTCGTGTCCGATTCTTCGTGATGCTATGGACTGTAGCCCACCAGGTTCCTCTCTCTGTGGGATTCTACAAGCAAGAATACTGGAGTGGGTTGCCTGCCCTTCTCCAGGAGACCTTCCCAACCCAGGGATTGAACCCACGTCTCTTTACATCCCCTGCATTGGCAGGTGGGTTCCTTACCACTAGCACCACCTTGGAAGCCCTCCCCCTTTGGCAACTATAAGTTTATATTCTACATCTGTAACTCCATTTCTGTTTTGTAAATACGTTCATTTGTACCATTTTTTTTTTCAGATTCCACATGTAAGCAATGTCATATGATATTTTCCTTGAATGCTATTTTAAGCATTTCATATTGTCAAATTTATTCACCTAATATCAGATGTCTTCCCTGCAAGGAGAAACATCTATAGAATGCATTTTTTAGTGTTCAAATGGGACAATATGAACTTTGATGTGTGTAGCTGAAATCCGTTCATTTTGTCTGACCTATAGTCTTTCTCAGGGCTTCCTAGATGGCATTAGTGGTGAAGAACTGCCTGTCAATGCAGGAGACATAAGAGACCCAAGTTCCATCCATGGGGCGGAAGATCCCCTGGAGGAGGGTAAGAAAACCTACTCCAATATTCTTGCCTGGTGAATCCCATGGACAGAGGACCCTGGAGGTCTACAGTCCATAGAGTTGCAAAGAGTCATACACGACTGAAGCAACTTAGCATCCCATTTCTAAACTCTGGCTTTTGGACATGTTCTTTTCTTCCATGAGCAGCTCATATTGTTCCAACAGATAACTTTCCCCCTGTAAGTGAATGAGTAGTTATTTGACTTGTAACCAAAGACCTTAACCAATACAGTTCATTCACTCCAGCTAGCCAACTTGGTTACAGTGATACCACTGGTCGATTGTAGTATTAAAACTGTATTTTCCAAGGACCAGACACTGTGCTAGACACTGAAAGACAAAATGTTAACAGTAAAGGTAGTTTTTACTACAAAGGGCATACAATTTAGTAGCTGATGTTGCAGATCCAATTCACAGGAATAACAGTTATCCTCCTACTAAGAAAAATATGCCTAGATAAAAAGCAAGGAACATCTAACTGGCACAAGATTCTGTCAAGATTCTGATGGCTAAGAGGCACTGTGCATTTTGTAAGATCTATATTCAAGAAGGGAGTCACTGGGAATTCCCTGGGGGACTCAGCACTTTCACTGTCCAGGGCCTGGGTTCAGTCCCTGGTCAGGGAGCCAAGACTCTGCAAGCTGCGCAGCACAACCAAAAAAAAAAAAAAAAAGAGAGAGTAAAAAAAGGAGCCACTAAATCTCTCTTCAGGTGGGGCTTCCTTCCTTCCCTGCTTCCTTTCTTCCTTCTTCCTTCCTTCAGTTTGCTCAGACAGCAGGGGGTTCATGAAGGGCCCTTGGGGTCATCTGTGTGTAAATGGGCTCAATAAGGAGGTGGAGGGAAGGGAAAAGACAGGAGATGCCAGGAATCAACATCAAGAAGCCCGTTTGATGGATGTGGGTTTTTCAAAGTGACTCAAAACTACTTTGGGTTAGATCATAATTTATTAATGTTAGTAATTTATTAGTAATGTCATTAAATACTTCAATTAAAAACAATTACTGAGAGAAAAGTGTTACATGTTGTTTGCATGAGAATAGATCCACTATTATACTTTGTGGATGTTGCATGGTTTTCTCATAACTAGAGTCATCATAGAGGTAGAAAACCAAAACTTGGATTTTCTAAAAGATGTACCATGAAGTCAGTAATATAGCACTCAATTTTGGGAAATCCTGTGGTACTTATAGGGCTTCCCTGGTGGCTCAGATGGTAGAGAGTCTGCCGGCAATGCAGAAGACCTGGGTTTGATCCCTAGGTTCGGAAGAGCTCCTGGAGAAGGAAATGGCAACCCACTCCAGTATTCTTGCCTGGAAAATCCCATGGAGGCAGGAACCTGGTGGGCTACACCCCATGGGGACTCAGAGTCGGGCACAACGTGCAACTCACACCCATGTGGTGTTTATAACAGTTATTTTAACTGTTTCACTCCTATAATGAGAACTTGGGGCTTCCTTGTGGATCAGTTGGTAAAGAGTCTGCCTGCAAAACAGGAGACCTGGGTTCGATCCCTGGGTCGGGAAAATCCCATGGAGAAGGAAAATGGCAACCCACTCCAGTATTCTTGCCTGGAGAATCCCATGGACGGAGGAACCTGGTGGGCTACACAACCCATGGGGTCGCAAGTATCTGACATGAGTTAGCAGCTAAACCACCACCAATGGGAACTCAAACTATTTTTATTTTTCCATTAAATTTATATTAATAACTAAATCACATTTCAGTAAAGAATTATTTACATATATTTGGATATTCAACATGTCATTAGCTGGCTAAGTGAATGTATATCCCATAGGAAGAATGCAGAAAACATTAGCTCATGATAATGAAAGTGTTGATGACTTGAAGCCATTTGATGTTCCGAAAAGGTAGCCTGTGGGACACTTAATTGACCCTCAGTTTGGCCCAGGGTGTTGTTGCAAGTGTACATCCTGTGCAGCTGTACTGGTAGCCCCAATACCAGCAGTGCTTCAAGACTGCTTTGATGTCAGGAAAGCCACTGCCTGCACAGCATCCTCTAGTAACTAAGGTGCCCTAACAACCCCAGGTGTCAGTGTGTGTGTGCCCTGTCTCTGTCTCTGTCCATATACACCCACCGAATTTCTACAATTCCTGTGCAGAAATTCAGAGTGCATGTCTGAACATCTCTGTCTCTAAGACCACAGAGTACATGCTATGCTCAGGAGATGATTGAGAAGGAGCCACTAACAAGAATGATATCCCTTCTGCACAGTGAGTCAGACGAATGCCCACTTTTATCTGTCTTTGGTAAACGCCGAGCATGTTTTCAGCCTCTCTTTCAGTATACTGAAAATTGACTCCTAGAGGATGCATAGCAAAGCTGAATGCCATAAGGCTCAATTCTCCCTGCGTCTATGCTGGTTTCCCACTAACTGGGCATGGGTGATCACATTCAAAGCAGGGCTGAAGGCAGCGTGAAGCAAGTTCCTTATTTCGCAAACATACGACAAACGACACTGTGTGTTCTGTCCACAGAATCTTCAATGCTACACCCCTGGCTACTTCACTGTAGATTCTTTGGATAATATTTCTCAAATTAAGTAAAAAGAAAAATACATGACAGATACAAATAGAATGCATAGTAATTCAAAGTTTTAATGGTCAAGTAGGAGAATATTCCAAACATGTTGGACTAAATTGTTCACTAAAATATAAAAATTCTAGGTTGAAATTACAGACTCCTTCTTTTCTTAATAACCCAAACTGGGAGTTGACATTCCTTGTCATTTCAGGTTGTTGGTATAATTACAGTATTAAGCATGAAAAAGCTCCTTGAAGAAGCTTTATAAAACTAAGTGAACCCAGATTTCTGTGGTCTCTCATTCATTAGTCTATAATCTTTCTGACAATCACCCTGCTGCTGCTAAGTCACTTCAGTCGTGTCTGACTCTGCGACCCCATAGATGGCAGCCCACCAGGCTCCCCCGTCCCTGGGATTCTCCAGGCAAGAACACTGGAATGGGTTGCCATTTCCTTCTCTAATGCATGAAAGTGAAATGTGAAAGTGAAGTCGCTCAGTCGTGTCTGGCTCTTAGCGACCCCATGGACTGCAGCCTACCAGGCTCCTCTGTTCATGGGATTTTCCAGGCAAGAGTACTGGAGTGGGTTGCCATTGCCTTCTCTGGACAATCACCCTAGTCTGACATTATAGACCTGCATGCTAAGTTGCTTTCATCATGTCTACTTGTGAGCCCATGGACTGTAGCTCATCAGGCTCCTCTGTCCATGGGCTTCTCCAGGCAAGAATCTTTGAGTATGTAGCCATTTTTCCCTCCAGAGGATCTTCCCAACCCAGGGATCAAACCCATGTCTCCTGCATTGGCAGGCAGGTTCTTTACCACTAGCACCACTTGAGTATACTAAATCATGGGCAGTGAGGGCCACCCAGAACCCAAAGAGCTTCCTTCCAATCAGAATGTTTGTAAAAAGCCAAGGCATTTGGGACCCTAAGAATTTCCCAAGTTCATATAACCAGTGAGGGACTAAGCCAGACCCAGAACCCGAGTTGCCTGACTGTGCATTTGATGTTCTCAGGAGCTTGTCACCCGGCATCATGCAAACAAATACTATTATTGACAAAAGCTACCTGTAGCCCCTTCCAAGGACAAAGCACTACCATAGATGAGTCACTGAGATGCTCCCAAGAGAGACTGCCACTAAGGACCCAGACTCCCCATGTCTTCACGATCCTGAGGTCTTTCTCTGCCTTTCAGACACCTGGAGAATTCAGGGATGGAAGGTTGTACGGAGTTTTCCAGCCCAGATTTATGTTTCTGCAGGAAAGGGCTCACTCTGCTAAATGATAGAGTCAATTTCTCTTAAAAGGAGAAAGAAGAGTGTTTTCTATGCTTGGATTTCCGTACATTACATAATGGACACATTTCCCATCAGAATCAAAGCAGCATGTCTCACACTTCGGTATGTAACGGAATCACATGGGGCCCTTGGTAAAAATGTAGACTTCTAGGCAGCATACCAGAAAATCAGATTTGTAAGTTTTGGAATTCCTTCAGGGATCGAGTTCTGGGTCACTGCAAGGACCCCCTGCCCTGCACCTCACTGTGAAAACCCAGACACAGACTCTGCAGTAAGGCTGTCACCATGGCAACTTTGTGGGGGGCAGCGCTGGGGCCTCAGGAGTACTCTCAGCAGGCTGATGTCATCATGTCCCAACGGTATGAAGAGAAAATTACACGGAGAATACACTTATATTTATAATGAACCGCAATTAAAACACATCAGTAGAAGAAAAATCCTTTCACATTTATGATCATAAAACTAAATTCTTAAAGAACTTAGTTTAATACAGCCTCTGTTTGAACAATTCACACAATGTACTTAAAGTGTACATTATACATTATGATTAAAATACTTACACATTATGATTAAAATGTATAATAAAATATTATACATTATGATTAAAATACATAAAAATTTTGATTAAAGTATGGCATTCTTCCAGAGCTTAAAAGTGGCAATCTATTTCATTAATCATTTCACATAGTATATATTTGCTGTAGCACTGAATTCCCTAAAATCTGAATTCTAGCTGAAAAAAATCAAATTAGATGGTGCCTAGAGATACTGCATATTATATAGCATATATGTGTAAATTCACACACACACATAAAACACTTGCCCCTAGATAAGGCATTCACTTGAAATCATTACCTTATAAATGATTGGTAATTATATTTTCAAATTCCAGTAATAAGATGATTTGGCCATTCATAAATATGTATAATTTTTCTGTACCAACACTGTCGACACATAATTTGTTTTCCAACCCCACTGATTTTCTCCAAGCAGATGTATCATTTTCCAATTATGAAATTAAACATTCTATTTGAAAATATGTTGGCAGTCTAATTCCAGGTTTAATAACTTTCTGTATATTTTTAGGACTATATTCTGGTAGAACTCTGGGGGAAATTATGAAATTCAAAAGAGCTACTTGTAAAAGAATGTAATCAGCCTGTGAGACCTATTCAATAAACCACCACCATGGGTGATATTGTTAAGCATCGCCTAGCCTTTTAGAATTGGGGAAGTCTTGGAGAGAAGCCGTAGTCATGTGCTACAGAGGACAAAACCAGAGACTGTCTAGGGCTGGGAAGAAGTCGTCAGCATCACTGGCTTAGGGACAGAGAGGAGAAACACTGAAACCTGGTCACCATGCTTCCTAAAACACAGAACTAGTATTCATGGAATCTGATAGTAATCTATTATTCTCATCTTAAGTCTGATTGTTTAGTACTGACCTAGTACTGTACAGAGTAAAAATAATTAGAAGATAAAAAGATCATGAAGTACTAGTGAAGATTCAGATCTAGTTAGGCAGGCATTATGCAAAAGGATACAAAAAATAATGTTCAGGATGGCACATACATTTTTCATTTGGTTGATTTTTTTCCCCCAATGCTGAATGTACTCGTGCGTGCAATGCAATCCACAGGGAGCAGGAGAGAGCTGACATGTTCTCAGATCACGCTACATCCCTGGCCCCTCCCTGGGCCAACTGCCTGCCATGGGCATCTGACCCATGCCACCACAGAAAGAGCCTGGGCCTGTTGGCTCTGGTTCCATCTTTCTTCAACAACTACAACCCAATGATTGTAAATGTTGAAAGTCTTGCATTTCCCAGCATGTAGACCAGCAAAGGAAAGAGAGAGATTAAGGGACAGTCAGAAGGAGATAGAGACAGCGAGAAAGAGAGAGTGAGAAACAGACAGACAGACAACTGGGCGGAGAGTACAGGAAGTGTCCAAGATCAAGCAGAGAGCTGATGACATTTATTGTTTCCTAAAACAGACACATCTCTTTTCTTGGGTTACGAATGGTAGAACTATATCTTTATACAACAAAACAAAAACCATGTCTTTTCTTAAACATATATGAATTTAATTTTCTCAGAATCAAACACCTCTACTAATATATTCATAAAGTCACTATGTATATATGAGTAAGTGAAGTGAATTTGCTCAGTCGTGTCTGACTCTTTGCGACCCCTTCAAATGTAGCCTGCCCGGCTCCTCCATCTGTGGGATTTTCCAGGCAAGAATACTGGAGTGGGTTGCCATTCCCTTCTCCAGTATAATTGAATATCTGCATGTAAATAGAAATATATCTGTGAAATTATACATAGAGACGTATGTGAAAATAAAAGCTTTAAAATATAAAAAAGAAAGGAGTCTGAATTTCTTACCATCTTGGAAATTACTACATTATTCATAGAGCCACATCTTTAGCATGATTTTTTAGAACTTAACATAAACTTTCTTAAATTAAAAAAAAAAATCCCATTAGCACAAGAATACAATAGAAAACAGAAAATACATATAAGCAACATAATTTTTAAAAGAATAGAGTCAAAATACTTACCACCATTTAGAGAAAAAACAATATTAATATGTTGACGTACATAACTGATACTTTTCTTAGGTACACACAAAATACTACAATTACTTTGTACCATGCAGTTTCCTATTAATTTCTTCTCCTGGCCCCATTCTATATCAGTAATCATTTGCTGCAGTATCATTTTAATGATCTATATATATATCTAATTAATAGATGCATTATAATGTATCCAGTCCATCTGCTGTTTTAAATAAAGTTGTCTCCAATTTCCCACTAGTAAGAGAGGTTGCAACAGAAACTTTGCTTGCTTGTCCATTTTCTGAAATTTTTTCAGATGGGATTATTGCCTAGAGCCTTGTACCATTTTAGGGCTTTTGAAGCATACTGAAAAATCTCACTCTAGACAGATTGTGTGATTTATGGGCTCAGCAGGAAAATGAGAATGCCAAGACGGGTACCAAGATCTTTTTTTCTTTTTTTGTCAAGTTTGTTGATTTGAAGGACAAACAGTTACCCCATAGTTTTAACTACCAGGGAAAATGAATACCAACCCCACCCCCACCCCCACCCCCAGCTCCCCCAGCCCTGCCTTCACCATTTTTGTCATTTTGCAATTTGCACATTCATGGTCTTTACCCATTTTCCTACCTTTGTGACTCTGGTTTTCTTATGGATTGTTCCTTATACAAGAGACACATAAACTCTCTAACTAGCTTATGTATGTTATTGACTTTGCTACTAAGAAATTTGAAGTTTTAACCTTGATTCAATCTTTCACTCATTTATGCCTTTAATTTTCTGCTATTCTATGCTTACATTTTCTCAACTATTTCTAAAATTTTATTTTTAGAGTCAAAATTACATCTCTATTGAATTCATTTTGAGAAAGTCTATAAAGTCAAGGCATTTTGTCTCAGGTTTTCTGATGGTAGAATTAATAAGAATGATATAAAATTTAGATAAGAGTTCTTAACCTGGGCTCCCAGGGCTTACATTAGACTTTGAATATTTTAAATTATCTCTGAAAAGTTGTATGCTTATACACTTGTGAATTTTACTAAGACGTCTCAAAGCTTCTATAAAATTCTCAAAGAGGCATATGAAACATAAATGGTGAAGAATTTTGTTTTAAAAAATAAAATACAGATTAAGCACATAGTAGTCCTTTTCTATAAAAAAGTGGCAAATCTCTTTTAATTTCAAAAGAGCAGACATAGCTGTCTAATCTTTTGACCACTGAATCTTTTCTTCCAATGAAATGTCACACAAATCCCAACAGACAGAACAAAGTTCTTCTGTTAAAAGAGGAATCAGAGATTCTGAAAATCTGGGGCAGAATTTGAAAATACTGTATTAGAATATGGTTCAAGGGGGCAAGATATGTGTCATATGAATTCATTTTCTACCTCTTCAAATATAAGTTCTCTGAATGACTCATCCTAAGCCAAACTTGCAACAGTTATAGAATTTGAAATAAATTATGCAATGAACTAGTTAAGGGAGATGTACTCTCATCTCAAAGTGCTGAATATAAGATGACCTAAGTCATCATCCTGAATCAGACTATCTGGCATTAGTACAAAATTGGATTGACAGCATCACAGAGGGAGTTTTTTGTGCTGAACAGTGACTGTCCACCATGAAATCAAACTCAAATACCAGTAGAGGCCACTGAAAACCCTCAACTTCCTGTCAGTAGTCTGCTAGGCTTCACTCACCCATGTGAGAAAGTACCAGAAAAAAAAAATGCAAATTTAAATTTTCATGTAAATTTAAATGTAAATTTACATGTAAATTTAAATATGTCTTCAAGCTGATGCAAATGCAATCATTTTCTCAAGAGATAAAATTCAGGTTTTATGGCTTTTCAGTTTTGTGCAGTATTGAAATATTGCTCAAAATAGCTAATTTTTATTAAATAAATAACAGCCAATTGATTTGGAAAATATGGTGACACAGAATTAGTTATGCCAAGCTCAGCCTTAGCCTTAGATGCTGTTTAAGGATAGAAGTCTCATAATTGTTTTTGCTATATAACTCGCTTCCATGTATCAGGCCCTAATAAAAAAGCATGAGAAAACTGTACAAATTTATACCCAATCAATTTTAAAAAGAAATCATGTAGAAGTCATTCAATTATTTTTTTTAATGCTAAAGGAATGAACAGTAGGGTTGATCCATAGACATTATCTTAAATTTTGCACTTGCTGTTCTGAACATTTGTTAAAGGAGATAAAATACTGAACATGTCAAGAAAAAAGGAGACAGTACATTAATCTAATGTAGGTAGAAACCCAAGCTCTGGGAGTTGGTGATGGACAGGGAAGCCTGGCATGCTGCAGTCCATGGGGTCGCAAAGAGTCGGACAGGACTGAGCAACTGAACTGAACTGAACTGAGGTAGAAACTGGTTATCAAATAATACTGAATGGAAGGAAATTAGAGTATAACCAAAAAGGAAACACTAAATAAACTTTAATGTTACTATGTCATTAATTTTTCAATACACAGATTTCATTGGAATATACTTCAGGCCTAAATCAATTTGCTTATTTGTCGACAGAAAACAAAACAATGCTCACTTTTGTCTGAAACACTGGTTTCTATGCTGGTCATGGTGATTATATTTTTATAGTCACTGAAATTCTCATGTGAAATGTAAATAATAATATATATATCACTCTCGATCAAAGGAATGGATTTTTTCAACTGTAGAATACTACTGTTTTTTGTGTTACCTTGTGCTTTTCAGCATATAGGAGAGACAGTCCTTAACAATTAACTTCAAATGCTGGCAACTTTCCAACTATGACACCGTTCAGCTGGAAATGCAGGCATAGCCTCATTTCTCACCTTCATTCTAATTTTCTTTCTGCACCTTAAAACACACATCTTGTCTTTTAAGATGCAGTCAGAGACAGCAAAACGGAGGAAGAGGACACATGTAGTACTAAATACCTCTGTTAAAGGGTGGGGGGAGGGAGTGAAGTTTTTAAAAATTACCTTCTTTTTATTTATGGATTTATTTGGCTTAGCCAGGTCTCTGCAGCATGCAGGATCTTTAGTTCTGGCAAGTGTTTCTGTTAAATGAAATCCTAACCCCAAGCTTCAGCTGAGAACACAAGTGTTTCCAGAGGAACAGGGAGGGGAAAAGTTATAGATGCAACAGATGAGACTCTAAAATTAGAGCTATGATTATTTTAATATACTATTGATAGGCTTATTGCAGTTTTATTCACAGAATCAGAAATGTAATACTGAAAATCCCAATCATTTCACAGATGGGAAAACCGAGACTTAGGAAGATTAATCAACATACTCAATCTCAGAAACAGCTGGTAAGTGACTGATCTGGGATTTTCACACAAAATATATCAAATTGTAGCTCTTACATGATGCTTTATCCTAGCAAGATGTTCCCAGGTTAATCATGGAGCAAGCAAAAATTGCTCATTCTTTTTTTTTTTTTTAAAGGACATATTCTTGAATACTAAAGGATAGAAATCTTTTATATGTAAACATTCTATAGTTTCAAGTTTTCAATAATAAAGATCAAAATAACTGAGTAACTGAGAACAAGGAAGCATTCTCTCATAAATGTTAAGTAGCTTATACTACTGGCTATTGGTGCTTTCCATGAAAACAGTATATAAAATTCAGATTTTCAAAAAGGATTATCTAGAGGATGATTATTTATTAAAAAGCATTCACATTCATAAAGTGAGTCTCAACTAATATGTAATGCTCTTGACACATAGGTGTCATATAATTTTGCTATTTCAAAAAACTAATTGTGTAAGCATATGCTCCCTTTCTAATACTGTTTTAATATACTCAATGAATTGTTTAAATAAATTATCCTAATTGACCTTCACATGAGCGAACTGTCAAGAAACATCTCTTGACAAGTGAATTTGCCTCTCAGCTACAAATGAATCACCTTACTCTTCAATAAACAAGGCTTTGAATATCATCACTTTAACTATAACCATCTATCATGAGTCCAAAGATGGCGATCAGCCTATAACTACATAATAAGTTCTTTGACTATTGATTACAAAACTTTGCTTGAGTCAGGTTTACTTTGGCATTTCATATGTCCATGTTCAATACACTGAAACTGCTAGAAGCAGCATTTATATTCACTTTTCCCATTCAATATGCTTAACTCCAGTGAATAAGATTGACTTGGTTTATCCTTCCAGTCCTAGATCAAGTTCTGAGACAACAGACATGAGCTGGTTGATTAGCAAGGCTTGGGTCAGAGCTTCACTTGTGACTCTTAGAAGAAGCTACCATTAAAGCTGCCTGGGACAGGTGTGTGTGTTAGTTACTCAGTTGTGTCCGACTCAGTTGTGTCCGACTCTTTGTGACCCCACAGACTGTATCCCACCAGGCTTCTCTATCCATGAGATTCTCCAAGCAAGAATACTGGAGTGCGCTGCCATTCCCTTCTGCAGGGGATATTCTTGACCCAGGGATCGAACCTGCATCTCTTATGTCTCCTGAACTGGCAGGTAGGTTCTTCATGACTAGCACCACCTGTGAAGCCCTAATCTTAGATAGACTATCATGAAAACTGGGAAGGGTGGGCTTCTCTCATAAGTATTTGGGGCTTGTGCCTGAAGTAGGGAACTGAATGCTTGATAGAAAAAAAAAAACAGGCGCCTTTTGTAGTAAAGTTATCCTGCATCCAAAAATTTTAGTTCTCAAACATCAGCCATATCGAAATTCACCTAAAAATCCTGTAAAAAAAAAAAAATACAAAAGCCCAGGTCCTGGTTTTTTATTAGCTATCCCATGTAATTCTGATATACCTGAGTATTTGAGAACCAGTCTACACCATAAACTTGTAAGTTTCTAAACCTGGCATTTGGTTCTAAGATGGTCCCAGAGTTAAAATAATTCAGAGCCCAAAGATCTTAATGGTATTTACTGCATACCAGTTCTTGCACTATATATATCAACTGCTGCTGCTGCTGCTAAGTCGCTTCAGTCGTGTCCGACTCTGTGCGACCCCATAGACGGCAGCCCATCAGGCTCCACCGTCCCTGGGATTCTCCAGGTGAGAACACTGGAGCAGGTTGCCATTTCCTTCTCCAATGCATGAAAGTGAAAAGTGAAAGTGAAGTGGCTCAGTCCTGTCCAACTCTTAGCGACCCCATGGACTGCAGCCTACCAGGCTCCTCCGTCCATGGGATTTTCCAGGCAAGAGTACCGGAGTGGGGTGCCATTGCCTTCTCCAATATGTATCAACTACCCGCTATCAAATCTTTTAATTCTGGAACCAAAATCACCAGGCCCAAGAATGAGTTGTCCAGGTCAGTGACTTGTCCAGGTGACTCAGCAGCAACTCCAGTCCAGGAATCAAGGTCAACATCAATGGAGACAAGTCATATTGACAGAACATACTTTTAATAGGATGTGATGGAAATGTTTCTGTATCCCTGTGGTCTTCCCTCTACACCCAATGACTACAGACTAGTCATGAGAGAAACATCAAATAAATCCCAGTGGAAGGATATTCCAAAAAATATGTGACCTCAAACTGTGAAGGTGATCAAAAATAAGGAAGGTCAGAAAAACTGCACAGCTAAGAGCCGAAGGAGACATGACTATTAAATGTAATGTGGAATCTTGGACGGGACCCTGGAACAGAAAAATGTGAGGAAAAGTGTGAAGAAATCTGGATAAACTATGGCCTTAAGTGGGCTTACCAGATGGTGCTAGCATTAAAGAATCTTCCTGCCAATGCAGGAGGCATAAGAAACACAGGTTCGATCCCTGGGATGGGACAATCCCTTGGAGAAGGGAATGGCTACCCACTCCAGTGTTCTTGCCTGGAGAAACCCATGGATAGACGAGCCTGGCAGGCTACCGTCCATGGCATCACAGAGTCGAACATGACTGAGCAACTGCACACACACATGGCCTTAAATTGGTAATAACATATCAATATTGGTTCATTATCTGTGACAAATGGAATATAAGTATGTAAGATATGAATAGGAGGGAAAACTGGGTATGACACGTACTGAAATTATATATTATCTCACAATTTTTCTATAAATTTTAAAGCATTCTAAAATAAGAAAGTTTACTTTTAAAATGTCAAAGAATCAGTTATGATTTTAAAAACTGACAGAAATAGATGCGTCCCCTAATATAGTTTTAAACTTAGAACAAAATATACACATAGTCTCCCATCTTTTTTTTTTTTTTTAATTTATTTTTGGCTGTACTGGGTCTTCATTGCTGCGTGTGAGGGCTTTCTCTAGTTGTGGCAAGTGGGGGCTACTCTCTAGTTGCTGTGTGCGGGCTTCTCGGTGTGCTGGCTTCTATAATTGTGGAGCATGGACTCTAGGGCGTGTGGGCTTCAGTAGTTGTGGCCCCTGAGCTCTAGAGCACAGGCTCAGTAGTTGTGGCCAGAGGGCTGAGCTGCTCCAAGTCATGAGAGATCTTCCTGAATCAGGGATTGAACCTCAGTCCCTGCATTGGCAGGTGGATTCTTAACCACTGAACCACCAGGGAAGCCCCCTAATCTCCCATCTTTCTCTGGAAGAACAGGCTACCTTGAGGTCTGAGCCTGGATCAGAAGGTCATGTTACCTTCACGTATTATCCGTGGGCATGGTGTGTGCTCTGAGTTCACATCTCATCATTTGAAAATGGTGGCTGGATGAAACAGCAAAACTCTAAAATAAATTGAATGGAGACCAATTTTGGATTTTTTATGATTTTTTTTTAAACCACACACACACTCTAAACCAATAGCTATCTTTTAATTCTCACCGTCAATATTTATTGTGTTGTTTTACTGAGACAATAGCTTTTACTTTGCCCTTCTATTCCATTGGTTTACATGCTATTTAGCTAAATTACCAATTTATGGTAGCATAAGGGCTTCCCAGGTTGCACTATTGGTAAAGAATCAACCTGACAATGCAGGAGACTCAAGTGATGAGGGTTCAATCCCTGGGTTGGGAAGATACCCTGGAGAAGGAAATGGCAACCCACTCCAGTTTTCTTGCCTGGAAAATTTCATGGACAGAGAAGCTTGGTGGGCTACAGTCCAAGGGATCACAAAGAGTGGGACACGAATGAACAACTGAGACCAGCACATGGTAACATAAGGGGACAAAGAAGCTCTGGGGGGAGGGGGAATCTCAGGGACTTTGTACAGAGAGCACCCAGAAAGCTGCTGGTATCAATCTGCATATAACCTGGTTATCTATTGGATTATAACTGGGTGATGACAAGGGTTAGAACGTTGGTAAGGAGTTGGCAGACCCAATAAGTCATTTAGATGGTGGTCAGCAATTGGAGAAGGCAATGGCACCCCACTCCAGTACTCTTGCCTGGAAAATCCCATGGACGGAGGAGCCTGGTAGGCTGCAGTCCATGGGGTCACTGAGAGTCAGACACGACCAAGTGACTTCACTTTCACTTTTCACTTTCATGCACTGGAGAAGGAAATGGCAACCCACTCCAGTGTTCTTGCCTGGAGAATCCCAGGGACAGGGGAGCCTGGTGGGCTGCCGTCTATTGGGTCGCACAGAGTTGGACACGACTGAAGTGACTTAGCAGCAGCAGCAGCAGCCATTATCACAGCTTCTCCTGACTTAAAATACCTATTGGTTACATGAGAAGTTGCCAGTTGTTGATGTATAAATATCCAATGGTTTTCTTTTTTCCAGTAACTTCTACCTGCTGTGATTTGTCAATCTTACCTTTCCTGCTGGGTGGCTGCTTTGCTGCAAGACAGCTCAGTCCAATTTATTAAATTTTCATTGACTTGGTTACTGAAGCAGTCTTATTTCAGTTAATCAGACTTAATGCTTGTCGATTTTAAGACTCTTAACATCATTCTCAAGTCAATCCTCCATTTCCTACTGCACAGAGGGTGGAGGCTACACCCTGCAACCTATCTCTTCTCTCTCTTCCTTGTCCAGGTTTTGGGAAAGGACAAGGGGAGGATTTTTTTTTTTTTAAGAGACTTCATGTGACTTTCCCTGGTGAGTGTGACATCTCCTTTCTGGAAGAGTCTATACTTGTCTAGCTCCTGGAAACAGGAAGCTCTCCTATGCCACGTGAGAGCAGTTCTGACCTGAGTATCTGCCCAGGGCATCAGAAGATCCTGTAGAGGTGGGAGCAAGTCATCCAGGTGACCCACCCCAGCCCCCCAGTCCGGCCACAACCTTCAAGTCACATGCCTGGAGCAGCACACCACTGTGTCTCCTGGGAAGATAAGAGGTCCCATCTCATCTGCCTTCTGTAGCCCAATTCTGAGCCACAGGGCACATGTTGGACCCATCTTTCATACCTCCTAGAGACCAAAATTCAATGCAATGGCAGAGACCCATCATCATACTTCTTCCTGAAGGTCAACTTTAGCAAGACCAGGGAGGAGGATGTCATACTCCACTTGTGCTAGCATCCCCCACCCCTGCCAGTCACTGTCATGACCTCGGACACCCTCAGCAGCCCTCCACCTGGCGAAGGTGGGGAGGAATGGCCTCTGCTCACACTGCACTGCCCCTAAAGGCCACTGTGAGTCCTTCTGCCATCCTCCTGACGGGAGAGTGCAGAGACCTTGGTGACTACTCTGTGATGTGGCATCTCGCATCACCTCTGAGAGCCCCTAGCTGGCACATCTCTGAAGGCAGAATGTGACTGAATCCATGGACCTCCATCCCCAAGGTAAGAGATGATCCCACCTTGCATGCCCTCTCCTAGTTACATAGTCACTGGCTCCAACAAGAAGAGGGATACAGAGGTGGAGAAAGGATGTCAGGAGTGTTTCCTTGATGCCATGTAGGTGGTACCAAAAGTTGAAGCTGGAGATGCTTGGAACTGGCAGGCTTTCCTTTGCTAGGGCTTCCCCAAGGTTAGCCCTACAAGGAAACAGGCAGTGACGTGGCCAGTGAGCGACAGAGCCCATCATGTGTTGGACAGGCATTTCCCACTTAGGTGAAAAACAAGGAAAGGCAAGTACCTGGGACCATGGATTTTTACAAGAATTATTTTTTCTTTTAATGTTTGAATATTTAATTTACAATCTTTGATATATTGAAGTATACATTATTTACTATGCTGTGTTAATTTCTGGTTTACAGCAAAATCACTGAGATATACACACACACATTTATATACATGTCTGCTAATTACTAGAGAGATGCAAATCAAAACTACAATGAGGTATCACCTCACACTGGTCATGTGTCCATCATTAAACAGTCTACAAATAACAAATGGTGCTAACCTTCGGACAGCTGCGCTCACCCTCCCATGCTAGTAAGGTCATGCTTAAAATCTTGCAATGCTAGGCTTCAGGATTATGCAAACCAAGAACTTCCAGATGTTCAAGCTAGATTTAGAAAAGGAAGAGGAACCAGAGATTAACTTGCTGACATTCGCTGGGCCACAGAAAAAGCTAGGAAATGCCCCCAAAAAACATCTACCTCTGCTTTATCAACTACACAAAAGTCTCGACTGTGTGGACCATAATAAACTGCAGAAAGCTCTTGAAGACATGGGAATGCCAGACCATCTTACCTGTCTCTTGAGAAATCTGTATGCGAGTCCAGAAGCAACAGCTAGAACCCTGTATGGAACAACTGATTGGTTCAAGATTGAGAAAGGAGTACAATGGGGCTGTCTGCTGTCACCCTGTTTGTTTAATCTATACACTGAGCACATCATGACAAATGCTGGGCTGGAAGAGTTAGTTACAAGCTGGAATGAAGATACACAGGAGAAACATCTACAACCTCAGATAATGTGGATGATACCACTCTAATGTCAGGAAGCAAAAAAGAACTAAACAGCCTCTTGATGAGGGTGAAAGAGAAGCATGAAAGAGCTGCGCAAAGAATAATAAAAACAAAAAAAACTAAGATCATGGCATCTGGCCCCATTACTGCAAGAAATAGAAGGGGAAAAGTTGGAAGTAGTGACAGATTTCCTCTTCTTGGGCTCTAAAATCACTGTGGATGGTGACTGCAGCCATGAAATCAAAAGATGTTTGCTTCTTGGCAGGAAAGCTATGACAAACCTAGAGAGTGTGTTGAAAAGCAGAGACATTACTCCATGGACAAAGGTCCGTATAGTCAAGGTTACACTCTCCACAGTGGTCACGTGCGGTTGTGAGCTGGACTGTAAAGGTAGTGGAGCCGCAGAATTAATGCCTTTGAACCGTGGTGCTGGAGAAGATTCCTGATAGTCCCTTAGACTGCAAGGAGATCAAACCAGTTAATCTTAGGGGAAATCAACCCTGGGTACTAGGTGGAAGGACTGATGCTGAAGCTGAAATTCCAGTATTTTGGTCATCTGATGCAAACAATTGGTTAATTGGAAAAGTCCCTGATGCTGGGAAAGATTGAAGGCAGAAGGAGAAGAAGGTATCAGAGGATTTGACGGCTAGATGGCATCACTGATGCAATGGTCATGAACTTGGGCAAACTTTGGGAAACAGTGAGGAATGGACAAGCTTGGCATGCTGCAGTCCATGGTGTCGCAAAAAGTCGGGCACAACTGGGTGACTGAACAACAACAATAATTAGCAATGTTGAGCATCTTTTCATGTGTTCATTAGCCATCTGTATGTCTTCTTTGGGCAAATATCTTTTTAGGTCTTCTGCCCATTTTATAATATGATTGGGTTGCTTTTTTTTTTCTTAATGTATTGAGTTCTACTCTACAAGAATTTATTTAACCAATCAAGGGCTCTCCATTTCCTTCAATTTTAAATATAACAACATCCTTAACTTCTGTCCCAAGTCAGCTACTTTATTTCCCTTTTATAGCCACTGCTTTACCTAAATATACTGATAAACTATTTTCAAAATGGGTATGGAAAAGAACTATGTTAACATACATATGTTACTGTAGTCCCTAGGTGTTTTACAAATACCATCTCACCTAACCTTCCAGGCAGAGGACACTAATTCCATTTACAGAGGAGGGAAAGAAATACAACCCAGCTTGAAGTCCGCCCAGATGAATAAATAAAGGCCATGCCTTTTCAATTTCATGTTGCCCTTACACACTGCATCATTCTGTTCTATAAACTCCCTACCATGATTGCTTTCCAAGAATTGAGAGTTTAATGGAGAAAAAAAGCAAGCATTAAGGATCTGAGAAATGCGAGAAATGAACGGTACTGGGTCCTATCATCTGTTTGTTTACAATCGAAGGTTGAGGGTCCCTTTCCCAAAGGTCTTGCTTTCATTTTTTACTGCACATCAAATGTCTTTTTGCAGTTGAGTCTTCTAATTTGGAGGATACTTGAAAAAAACTGTAGGATGCTGTCTGAACATAACCTATGTTAAGACAGGTTTTTGAAATGAAGATTAACATGCAAGAACAAATATCTGCTTCTTTCTGAAATATGCTTAAGAAACAATTTACACATTAGATAATTCACACAGGCTGACAACTGATTTATCATCTGTGCAAAAAAAAAAAAAAAGAAAATTATTCACAGTCTTTTATCCTTGAGTTTTTTCACACTGAATGGCATCCATAATGTATCGCAATGAGCACATTTTTATCACATGGCCATGTATCTGGTACCCATCATGTCTCTCTAATTTCTAAATGCTGACTGTTGGAATGTTACTTTTCAAATATTGCTTCACTAGTTCTTAGACTTGTCCATTCACTGGGATCATCTGGATTTTTAAAAATGTATATTGACACCTAAGTCCTTGTCCCAACAGATTAAAGATGAATCTGGCCTCTGTACCACAACACCAAATTAAATCTTAGAGACAGAGTTTTGGGTGAAGAAGTAAACAACAGCTCTATTGCTTTGCCAGGCAAAGGGGGCATAGCAGTCTAATGCCCTCAAAACCATGTGTCCCAACCTGGAGAGGGTAGTGAGAAGTTTTACAGTAATGGTTTAAAGAGGGTGTTATCAGCTCATGGACATTCTTCTGACTGGTTGTTGGTGAGGTAAGTGGGAGTCAGCATCATTGATCTTAAGTCTCCAACCAGTCTGGGATCTACATACCTGTGGACAGCAAACCATCATTAATCATTAACTTCCGTCACCTGAAGGAGGTTTCAGTATCTGCAAAACAGCTTAAAGATACTGTTGTGGGTACTGATGAGGAATCAGGAGCCTGCCCCAAGGCTGAACTATTTGTTTCTCTTGACTGTTTGTCTGTCCCTGATTATGCATCCCCTCCCATCCCTAGTTAACTGCTTGAATCTGCCCCTTGGAACTTAGGGAATGCCATAAAGGAAAAATAAAGCTTATTTGGCTGTAATCAAAGAAAACGGGGACTCATAAAGGCTTTGTGCCTGGGAGCCCCACAGGTCCCTGCTCAGTATTAAGATTCTGATGGAACTGAGCTGGGATGAGGACTGGATTTAGGGAGGACACTTTAACATGCAGGAGTGTTTAAAAGCTACTGCTGTATTAAATGCTAACTTTTGTAAATTTACGAGATTTAGAATTTCCTTTATAAGGAAAAAGATTGAAGACTAACCCTAAGCCATCTGTGAACGAGGCAACAAAATGTCTAAGGTAGACTCATCATCTAGATCCTTTCCAAGCCAATCCTGTGTCTGCATGGTGGCAAAAAACAAGCTTGCCTATGTGTATATGTTTCTCATAAAACTTTATCCCTTCTTATCTACTGCTGGAATATTTTATTTTTTTTTATTTTAATTTTTTTGGAATATTTTAATAAAGGTCACATATCACTACCAAAAATTCATTCAAGCAGCATGCCCAAAAGAATCATTTGCTTGGGCTTAACTGAACCTTTTTAATCTTTGAACTGTCTAGGTTTGCCATGAAATTTACAGTATCTTTCACATATTTCATTATCATATCTCCTTATGATATTAAAATTTTGCCATCTACATGTTGATCTTTCTTGTATTTAGAAAAAAATTCTCCAATATCCATTGTCAGCTTAAAAAGTAGTTACAACCTTAAAGCTGAGAGGTAAACTTTATTTAGTGGGAATTTTTAGGACTTCAAGCCCAGGAGACAGCATTTTAAGTAACCCCAAGAGAACTTCTTTGAGGAGGCAGGAGGGTGGGGGTGGGGGTGGAGGGCATACAGAGTCAGGTTATATAGAAGTTTGCAACAAAAGGCAAGTGTTTTTGTTAATTAAAGAAAACCAGATATCCCAAGCTAAGGAATTTAGTGCTTTTCTATGTATGTGAAAATGCAAGGGTCTGGGCTCACTGAAATCGTTGCTTTCATATGTATCTCAGCTATCTAGGGCCAGCATCCTACATTTTTTCCTATCCTGAGCTCCTTACTGCTCACCACAAGGAGTGGCTGAGCATGACAGCTGCTGGATCACAGGTACTGATATGGCAGGAAATATTCCATCTCTCACTATGATGTGACACTTTTGATTATAGGGGACTGGAATGCAAAAGTAGGAAGTCAAGAAACACTTGGAGTAACAGGCAAATTTGGCCTTGGAGTATGGAATGAAGCAGGGCAAAGACTAATAGAGTTTTGCCAAGAGAACGTACTGGTCATAGCAAACACCCTCTTCCAACAACACAAGAGAAGACTCTACACATGGACATCACCAGATGGTCAACACCAAAATCAGATTGATTACTTTCTTTGCAGCCAAAGATGGAGAAGCTCTATACAGTCAGCAAAAACAAGACCAGGAGCTGACTGTGGCTCAGATCATGAACTCTTATTGCCAAATTCAGATTGAAATTGAAGAAAGTAGGGAAAACCACTAGACCATTCAGGTAAGACCTAAATCAAATCCCTTATGATTATAGTGGAAGTGAGAAATAGAATTAAGGGACTAGATCTGATAGAGTGCCTGATGAACTATGGACTGAAGTTTGTGACATTGTACAGGAGACAGGGATCAAGACCATCCCCATGGAAAAGAAATGCAAAAATGCAAAATGGCTGTCTGGGGAGGCCTTATAAATAGCTGTGAAAAGAAGAGAAGTGAAAAGCAAAGGACAAAAGGAAAGCTATAAGCATCTGAATTCAGAGTTCCAAAGAATAGCAAGAAGAGATAAGAAAGCCTTCCTCAGCGATCAATGCAAAGAAAATACAGGAAAACAACAGAATGGGAAAGACTAGAGATCTCTTCAAGAAAATTAGAGATACCAAGGGAACATTTCATGCAAAGATGGGCTCGATAGAGGACAGAAATGGTATGGACCTAACAGAAGCAGAAGATACTAAGAAGGGGTGGCAAGAATACACAGAAGAACTGTACAAAAAAGAGCTTCATGACCAAGAAAATCATGATGATGTGATCACTGACCTAGAGCCAGACATCCTGGAATGTGAAGTCAAGTGGGCCTTAGAAAGCATCACTACGAACAAAGCTAGTGGAGGTGATGGAATACCAGTGGAGCTATTTCAAATCTTGAGAGATGATGCTGTGAAAGTGCTGCACTCAATATGCCAGCAAATTTATAAAACTCAGCAGTGGCCACAGGATTGGAAAAGGTGTTTTCATCCCAATCCCAAAGAAAGGCAATGCCAAAGAATGCTCAAACTACCGCACAATTGCACTCATCTCACATGCTAGTAAAGTAACACTCAAAATCCTCCAAGCCAGGCTTCAGCAGTACGTGAACCGTGAACTTCCAGGTGTTCAAGCTGGTTTTAGAAAAGGCAGAGGAAGCAGAGATCAAATTGCCAACATCCACTGGATCATCGAAAAAGCAAGAGAGGTCCAGAAAACATCTATTTCTGCTTTGTTGACTATGCCAAAGCCTTTGACTGTGGGGATCACAACAAACTGTGGAAAATTCTAAAAGAGATGGGAATACCAGACCACCTAACCTACCTCTTGAGAAACCTATATGCCGGTCAGGAAGCAACAGTTAGAAGTGGACATGGAACAACAGACTGGTTACAAATAGGAAAAGGATTACGTCAAGGCTGTATACTGTCACTCTGCTTATTTAACTTCTATGCAGAGTACATCATGAGAAATGCTGGGCTGGAAGAAGCACAAACTGGAATCAAGATTGCTGGGAGAAATATCAATAACCTCAGATATGCAAATGACACCACCCTTATGGCAGAAAGTGAAGAGGAACTAAAGAGCCTCTTGATGAAAGTGAAAGAGGAGAGTGAAAAAGTTGGCTTAAAGCTCAACATTCAGAAGACGAAGATCATGTCATCTGGTCCCAACACTTTATGAGAAATAGATGGGGAAACAGTGCAAACAGTGTCAGACTTTATTTTTCTGTGCTCCAAAATCACTGCAGATGGTGATTGCAGCCATGAAATTAAAAGATGCTTAGTCCTTGGAAGGAAAGTTATGACCAACCTAGATAGCATATTGAAAAGCAGAGACATTACTTTGTTGGCCCTCTTCCAGGGGATCTTCCCAACCCAGAGATCAAGCCCAGGTCTCCTGCATTGCAGGCGGATTCTTTACCAGCTGAGCCACAAGAGAAGCCCAAGAATACTGGAGTGGGTGGTATATCCTTTCTCCAGTGGATCTTCCCCACCAGGAATAGAACCAGGGTCTCCTGCATTGTAGGCAGATTCTTTACCAACTGAGCTACCAGGCAAGAATCAGATCCAATATATATGGAATTAAAAGTAGACAAGCAGATCCAGTGGCACTGAGCGCAGCAGCGGCTGTGACCGGTGCAATAAGCGCGGCGGCGGCTGCGACTGGCCCAGAGGTGCTACCCCACGCCCAAGGCCAGGGGCGGCAGCCGGGAGGACTAACCCCACGTCCAAGTAGCGGTGGCTGCACAGGTGCAAGAGGGCCTAGAGACGCTATCCCACATTGAAGGTCAGGAAGGGCGGTGGTGAGGAGATACCCCTCGTCCAAGGTACGGAGCAGCAGCTGCACTTTGCTGGAGCAGCCGTGAAGAGATACCCCACACCCAAGGTAAGAGAAACCCAAGTAAGATGGCAGGTGTTGCAAGAGGGCATCAGAGGGCAGACACACTGAAACCATAATCACAGAAAACTAGCCAGTCTAATCACACTAGGACCACAGCCTTGTCTAACTCAATGAAACTAAGCCATGCCTGTGGGGCAACCTAAGACAGGCGGGTCATGGTGGAGAGATCTGGCAGAATGTGGTCCACTGGAGAAGGGAATGGCAAACCACTTCAGTATTCTTGCCTTGAGAACCCCATTAACAGTATTAAAAGGCAAAATGATAGGATACTGAAAGAGGAACTTCCTAGGTCAGTAGGGGCCCAATATGCTACTGGAGATCAGTGGAGAAATAACTCCAGAAAGAATGAAGGGATGGAGCCAAAGCAAAAAGAATACCCAGCTGTGGATGTGACTGGTGATAGAAGCAAGGTCCGATGCTGTAAAGAACAATATTGCATAGGAACATGGAATGTCAGGTCCATGAATCAAGGCAAATTGAAAGTGGTCAAACAAGAGATGGCAAGAGTGAATGTCGACATTCTAGGAATCAGCAAACCTGGGATTTCTTTGGAGGGAATGATGCTGAAGCTGACACTCCAGTACTTTGGCCACTCATGCAAAGAGTTGACTCATTGGAAAAGACTCTGATGCTGGGAGGGAATGGGGCAGGAGAAGAAGGGGACGACAGAGGATGAGATGGCTGGATGGCATCACTGACTTGATGGACGTGAGTCTGAGTGAACTCCAGGAGTTGGTGATGGACAGGGAGGCCTGGCGTGCTGTGGTTCATGGGGTTGCAAAGAGTCAGACACGACTGAGCGACTGAACTGAACTGAACTGAAGCAGATCCAGTCATGACATCCACTGTTAACTGCCAAGTAAGCACTACTATTTCAAGTAGGCGTGGCTTCCCATTTGCCACCTTCAATTATGTCACCTGCTCTATTTCTAAAAAAGACATTACTCTGGTACTTCCCTGGCACTGGTTAGCAACTGCACTTTGGGAGCATCTCCTATATACCCAGCTTGAGGTGGAGTACCTGCCCCACCTTAACCTGCTGAACCGGATCCATACTGGAAGTGTTAATGAGCACCAGGTGGGGTCCGGGGTGACTAGACAGCTCCTGAACCACAGGGGCTGCTTTTTCTTTCTCAATCATCACGAGCCACTTCTATAACTGTTGTGATTATATTTTAGAAAAGTGTAACACAGCCCTCTCAGAAGGGAATTCTTCAATTTGCATATTTCCTAGAGACTTCTTATGTGACTCTATTAATTTATTAACACTTTTTAAAGTGACAGAGCTTCCCAGGGTGCTCTCTGTTCGATAAATCATTGGAAGTGGTTATAAATAAAGCAGCATACATTTAGTCTCTCGGTACCCAGCCCAGAAAAGTAAACGCTACTCATTTTCCAAAGAGACCTATGTAAATTAACTGATGCGGAAAATTCACTTCTTTGCTCCAATTAGGAAAGATTGGAGCAAGATACAAATAAACAGTTTTCAGATGCAAAAGAGAACAAAAAAGAAATGACAAAGATGATATGAAACTATCCTAGGACCATTAAAGCAAATCAGTTTATTTGGAATAAAAGAAATGGAAGTGAAGCAAAAAAGAAGAATAACTCTTCTTCAAAATCTCTCTCCTCCTAGGTTTGGCATTTTTTCCTTAATAACCGTCATTCTGCTTGTTTTTTATTTGTTCTGTCCCTTCTGCTTGATTGCTTGTACCCCTGTGCACTGAAGCAGGCCAGGCTTCCCCGTCCTTCACCATCTCCTGGAGTTTGTCGGATTCATGTCCATTCAGTGGTGATGCTATCTAACCATCTCATCCTCTGCCTCCCCCTTCTCCTTTTGCCTTCAATCTTTCCCAGAAACATTTATCTTCCATTGCCCAAAGTTTTCACGTTATGCTGACTAATATACTGAGAGTGTGAGTCCCAGTGATAATTTAGGTTTACTGTTGTTGTTTAGTCTCTAAGCTGTGCCAGACTCTTTGTGACCCCACGGACTGTAGCCTGCCAGGATTCTCTGTACATCGAGTTCCCAGGCAGGAATATTGGAATGAGTTGCCATTTCTCTCTCCAGGCTATCTTCCCAATCCATGTTGGGGTTGGATATCCTGCACTGGCAGCTGGATTCTTCAACACTGAGTCACCAGGGAAGCCCGTTTTATGTTTACTCATATTTTAATTTTATTATTGCCCAAGAATTTACTTTTCTCTAAGTATTACCCCACATCTGAGGTCAGGGGCGGCGGCAGAGAGGAACTACAATATGTCCAAGGTCAGGGGAGGCGGCTGAGACGAGCTACCGCATACCCCAAGTCAGGGGAGGCGGCCAAGAGGAGCAAACCCACGTCCAGGGAGCGGCGGCTGCATGGGCAAAGGAGGGCCGAGAGGAGCTACTCCACCTACAAGGTCAGGAGGGGCGGCCGTGAGGAGACACTCCTTGTCCAAGGTAAGGAGCAGTGGCTGCGCTTTGCTGGAGCAGCTGTGAAGAGATACCCCACGTCCAAGGTAAGAGAAACCCAAGTAAGATGGTAGGTGTTGCGAAAGGGCATCAGAGGGCAGACACACTGAAACCACAATCACAGAAAACTAGCCAATCTGGTCACACGGACCACAGCCTTATCTAACTCAATGAAACTAAGCCATGCCTGGTGGGGCCACCCAAGATGGGCGGGTCATGGTGAAGAAGTCTGACAGAATGTGGTCCACTGGAGAAGGGAATGGCAAACCACTTCAGTATTCTTGCTTTGAGAACCCCATGAACAAAATGAAAAGACAAAATGATAGGATACTGAAAGAGAAACTCCCCAGGTCGGTAGGTGCCCAATATGCTACTGGAGATCAGTGGAGAAATAACTCCAGAAAGAATGAAGGGATGGAGCCAAAGCAAAAACAATACCTAGCTGTGGATGTGACTGGTGATACAAGCAAGGTCCGATGCTGTAAAGAGCAATATTGCATAAGAACGTGGAATGTCAGGTTCATGAATCAAGACAAATTGGAAGTGGTCAAACAGGATATGGCAAGAGTAAGCATCGACATTCTAGGAATCAACAAACTAAAATGGACTGAAATAGGAGAATTTAATTAAGATGACCATTATATCTACTACTGCAGGCAGGAATTCCTCAGAAGAAATGGAGTAGCCATCATGGTCATCAAAAGAGTCCGAAATGCAGTACTTGGATGCAATCTCAAAAACAACAGAATGATCTCTGTTCGTTTCCAGGGCAAACCACTCAATACCACGGTAATCCAAGCATATGCCCCAACCAGTAATGCTGAAGAAGCTGAAGTTGAAAGGTTCTATGAAGACCTATAAGACCTTTTAGAACTAACACCCAAAAAAGATGTCCTTTTCATTATAGGGGACTGGAATGCAAAGCAGGAAGTCAAGAAACACCTGGAGTAACAGGCAAATTTGGCCTTGGAATATGGAATGAAGCAGGGCAAAGGCTAATAGAGTTTTGCCAAGAGAATGCACTGGTCAGAGCAAACACCCTCTTCCAACAACACAAGAGAAGACTCTACACATGGACATCACAAGATGGTCAACACCAAAATCAGACTGATTATATTCTTTGCAGCCAAAGATGGAGAAGCTCTATACAGTCAGCAAAAACAAGACTGGGAGCTGACTGTGGCTCAGATCACGAACTCCTTATTGCCAAATTCAGACTGAAATTGAAGAAAGTAGGGAAAACCACTAGACCATTCAGGTATGACCTAAATCAAATCCCTTATGATTATACAGTGGAAGTGAGAAATAGATTTAAGGGACTAGATCTGATAGAGTGCCTGATGAATTATGGACTGAGGTTCATGACACTGTACAGGAGACAGGGATCAAGACCATCCCCATGGAAAAGAAATGCAAAAAAGCAAAATGGCTTCTGAGGAGGCCTTACACATAGCTGTGAAAAGAATCGAAGCAAAAAGCAAAGGACAAAAAGGAAAGACATAAGCATCTGAATGTAGAGTTCCAAATAATAGCAAGGAGAGATAAGAAAGCCTTCCTCAGCGATCAATGCAAAGAAATAGAGGAAAACAACAGAATGGGAAAGACTAGAGATCTCTTCAAGAAAATTAGAGATACCAAGGGAACATTTCATGCAAAGATAGGTTCGATAAAGGACAGAAATGGTATGGACCTAACAGAAGCAGAAGATACTAAGAAGAGGTGGCAAGAATACACAGAACAACTGTACAAAAAAGCTCTTCATGACCCAGATAATCACGATGGTGTGATCACTCACCTAGAGCCAGACATCCTGGAATGTGAACTCAAGTGGGCCTTAGAAAGCATCACTATGAACAAAGCTAGTGGAGGTGAAGGAATTCCAGTTGAGCTATTTCAAATCCTGAGAGATGATGCTGTGAAAGTGCTGCAGTCAATATGCCAGCAAATTTGTAAAACTCAGCAGTGGCCACAGGACTGGAAAAGGTCAGTTTTCATTCCAATCCCAAAGAAAGGCAATGCCAAAGCATGCTCAAACTACCTCACAATTGCACTCATCTCACATGCTAGTAAAGTAACACTCAAAATCCTCCAAGACAGGCTTCAGCAGTACGTGAACCGTGAACTTCCAGGTGTTCAAGCTGGTTTTAGAAAAAGCAGAAGAAGCAGAGATCAAATTGCAAACATCCACTGGATCACTGAAAAAGCAAGAGAGTTCCTGAAAAACGTCTATTTCTGCTTTATTGAGAATGTCATAACCTTTGACTGTGTGGACCACAATAAACTGTGGAAAATGCTGAAAGAGATGGGAATACCAGACCACCTGATCTGCCTCTTGAGAAACCTATATGCAGGTCAGGAAGCAACAGTTAGAACTGGACATGGAACAACAGACTGGTTCCAAATAGGAAAAGGAGTTCGTCAAGGCTGTATATTGTCACTCTGCTTATTTAACTTATATGCAGAGTACATCATGAGAAACGCTGGGGTAGAAGCAGCACAAGCTGGAATCAAGCTTGCCAGGAGAAATATCAATAACCTCAGATATGCAGTTGACACCACCCTTATGACAGAAAGTGAAGAGGAACTAAAGAGCCTCTTGATGAAAGTGAAAGTGGAGAGTGAAAAAGTTGGCTTAAAGCTCAACATTCAGAAAACAAAGATCATGGCATCCGGTCCCGTCACTTCATGGGAAATAGATGGGGAAACAGTGGAAACAGTGACAGACTTTATTTTTCTGGGCTCCAAAATCACTGCAGATGGTGACTGCCATGAAATTAAAAGACGCTTACTCCTTGGAAGGAAAGTTATGGCCAACCCAGATAGCATATTCAAAAGCAGAGACATTACTTTGCCAACAAAGGTCCATCTAGTCAAGGCTATGATTTTTCCTGTGGTCATGTATGGATGTGAGAGTTGGACTGTTTAGAAGGCTGAGTGCTGAAGAATTAATGCTTTTGAACTGTGGTGTTGGAGAAGACTCTTGAGAGTCCCTTGGACTGCAAGGAGATCCAACCAGTGCATTCTGAAGCAGATCAGCCCTGGGATTTCTTTAGAAGGAATGATGCTGAAGCTGAAACTCCAGTACTTTGGCCACCTCTAGTCAACAAAGGTCCGTCTAGTCAAGGCTATGATTTTTCCTGTGGTCATGTATGGATGTGAGAGTTGGACTGTTTAGAAGGCTGAGTGCTGAAGAATTAATGCTTTTGAACTGTGGTGTTGGAGAAGACTCTTGAGAGTCCCTTGGACTGCAAGGAGTTCCAACCAGTGCATTCTGAAGCAGATCAGCCCTGGGATTTCTTTAGAAGGAATGATGCTGAAGCTGAAACTCCAGTACTTTGGCCACCTCATGTGAAGAGTTGACTCATTGGAAAAGACTCTGATGCTGGGAGGGATTGGGGGCAGGAGGAGAAGGGGACGACAGATGATGAGATGGCTGGATGGCATCACTGACTCGATGGACGTGAGTCTGAGTGAACTCCGGGAGTTGGTGATGGACAGGGAGGCCTGGCGTGCTTTGATTCATGGGGTCGCAAAGAGTCGGACACTACTGAATGACTGAACTGAACTGAACTGAAGGTTAACTATCGTTTATCATTATTAAGGTATATCTTATTGACCTTGAAGTAGTAATTTTTTTATTTCCATCCTATCATCCAATAGTTTACCTGTGCCATGTTACTAGTTTTGGACAAATAGGTCCAAATTCCAAATCAAATCGTGTTTGAATAATCAAAAATGTTTAGGACATTTATATTTCAGGGTTTGTGAAGTGAGAAAATATGAAAAAACATATCTGATGGTTTACATGATTTTAGGAACAAAATCATGTATTTAATCAAACATTCCAACTCCTTTCAAAGATTCAAAATGCTTTCCAGAATGGTCACGTATATAAAAGCAATTAACTTATTTTTCATTTTTTAGAGACTGTTTTTTAATGTGTTTTAAATGTGTTTTCCTTTCAAATATAGAGTATATTTCTGACAGCCACCTGTCATCATAGAAAATTTTAGGAAAACCTGAAACCTTTTTCCCTGGGAAATATGAAGTTTGAAACTTTCTCCAACAGTCATCATTTAACCTACGAACATCAAATAAACTTTTTTTAGCCTCATTACCCATTACAAAGTATCAGCAAGTTTCTGTGATATTAAACACACACACACACACACACACACACACACACGTTCCATTAACCTTTAAACAGAATAAACCTAAGACAATGAACATTCACAGAGGTACATTATTTCATGGTGGAGTATCAATTCTTCCCTCAGTTTATCGTGAGTACTACACCTTGCATATGGCCATGTGAACAAAACCCCTTTGTCATCCCATTATTAATTTTTTTCTTTCATTAGGCCATAAAAACTACACATTTAAGCAGAGTATCTAATATAGTCTCCACAAACCCAATATGTACTCTGTGAAAAGGGCATATCCCAATTTGAAGACCATGTCACATGTGCCCCGCTTGGCAATGGTGATTCTAGTTGGTCTACACTGGGCTAGTAACTCTCAGTAAAACCTTGTGGTTCTCTTTAATGTACATGCATAATATGCAATACTTTCTCCTTTGTAACAAATTGAATCATATGAGGTTCATAAATGGCTACTCTCCATGTCCTGTTCTATAGCTTGCTTTGCAGAAACAGTATAACTTGGCATAGCAAGGCATACAGATCCATCCCACATTTTCTTAATTATAGTATATAGTGTTCCATTGCATGGCTGTCATCCCTATTATTTCCCTAATAATGGCCCTCATGTTGCTTGTCAAATTTTGGCATTTGGATCACCCAAAGGACCTGCTGAACCATTAAGTGCTAACTGGCTATACTGAGGGTAGGGCTGGAAACTCGGCATTTTTTATATTATCCCAAGTGGTGCTGATGCTGCCAGAATGCGGCTACACTTTTAGAATCACTGACACAGGAAAGAGACACCGCAGAATTGCTGGAGGACGATGATGCAGCTGACAAATTTAACATAATCTCACCAAAGTTTCTTTCCAAGTAGTTGGTCTGCAGTTTGTGTCCCAGACTTCCCATACCTGTGCTAATCGCTACACTGCATGTGAAGTCTCTTCAGTCATGTCCGACTGACTCTTTGTGACCCCGTGGTCTGTAGCCCACCAGGCTCCTCTGTCCATGGGATTCTTCAAGCAAGAATACTGGAGTGGATTTCCATGCCCTCCTTCAGAGGAAATTCCCAACCCAGGGATCGAACCTGAGACTCTTACCTCTCCTGCACTGGCAGGCAGGCAGGGTCTTTACCACTAGCGCCACCTGGAAAGCTGCTGCTGCTGCTGCTGCTGCGTCGCTTCAGTCATGTCCGACTCTGTGTGACCCCATAGACAGCAGCCCACCAGGCTCCCCCGTCCCTGGGATTCTCCAGGCAAGAACACTGGAGTGGGTTGTCATTTTCTTCTCCAATGCATGAAAGTGAAAAGTGAAAGTGAAGTCGCTCAGTCATGTCTGACTCTTCGAGACCCCATGGACTGCAGCCTACCAGGCCCCTCCATCCATGGGATTTTCCAGGCAAGAGTACTGGAGCCTGGAAAGCTACCCAACATCAATTACCATCAACTGGATGGCTGAAGACTGCATCTCCTTCTAGTTTGCACTTTCAGAGTGCAAGCAAGGTTAAGCATCTCTTCTCATGTGTATTGTCCATCTCTGTTTCCTTTTTGTTAGTATACATTACTTTGGAAAATTCATTCATGGGAGTTCTTTACATATTCACACTACGATATGAATGATATGATACATACCAAAATATTCATTCATTGACTTTATAAGTTCCTTGTTTTTTTTGCATTTAGATTTATTTATTTATTTTTTTGGGGGGAAGTTTAAGGTTCATAGCAAAAGTGAGGTTAAAGTACAGAGATTTCCAATACATCCTCACCCCTACACATGCAGAATTTTCCCCGATTATAACATCCTCTGCCAAAGCAGTACACTTGCTACAATGGATGAATCTACATGACATATCATAATCACCCAATGTCCACAGTTTATCTTATGGTTTAGTCTCAGTGTTACACATTCTCCAGGTTGGGACAAATATATATATCTGTTATTATGGCATCATACAAAGTATTTCCACTGCCCTAAGAACACTCTGTGTTCCACCTATTCATCCCTCCCCCCCAACCCTAGGAATCACTGATCTTTCTACGGTCTTCATAGTTCTGCCATTTCCAGAATGTCATGCAGTTCAAACCATACAGTAAAGCTTGTTCAGATTGGTTTCTTTCATTTCATGTCCTGTTATGGCCTGATCAATTCAGTTCAGTTGCCAATTGGTGTCCAACTCTTTGTGACCCCATGGACTGCAGCACACCAAGCTTCCCTGTCTTTCACCATCTTCTGGAGTTTGCTCAAACTCAAGTCCATTGACTCAGGGATGCCATCCAACCATCTCATCCTCTGTCATCCCCTTCTCCTGCCATCAATCTTTCCCAGCATCAGTCTTTTCCAATGAGTTGGCTCTTTGCATCAGGTGGCCAAAGTATTTTATTTCATTTTTCCATAGAGAGGGCCAATGATACCACATGCAGACAAGAGCACTGGGCTTCCCTGGTGACTCAGACCATAAAGAATTTGCCTGCAATGCAGGAGACCTGGGTTCAATCCCTGGGTGGGGAAGATCCCCCGGAGAAGGGCATGGCAACCCACTCCAGTATTCTTTTCTGGAAAATCCGATGGATGGAGGAGCCTTTGTATATTATAAATAATTCCCTTTTATTATTTGCTTATGGCTGCATCAGGTCTCACTTGTGGCACACAGACTTCAGTCTAGAGTTGTGGCACTCAGGCTGAGTACTTGCTGGGCACAAGCTTAGGTGTTCTGCGGCATGAGGGATTGAAAATCCTGGACCAGGGATTGCACCTATGTTCCTTGCCTTGGAAGGCAGATTCTTTACTGCTTGTTTTTGACGTGGACCATTTTTAAGGTCTTTATTGAATTTGTTACAACCTTGCTTCTGTTTTATGTTTTGGTTTTTTGGCTGGGAGATCTGTGGGATCCTAGCTCCTCAACCAGGGGTCAAACCCACACATATTGCATGAAGGCAGAGTTTTAACCACTGGACCACCAGGGCAGTCCCAAAAGAATTCTTCTATATGCAAGGATTCTATATTAAGCTCTGTCATTCATGAATTTGATACATACCTCCTTTTCCTCTGGTTTTTATTACTGACTTCTAAGAATTTAAATATTTTTCTCCTCAAAATTTTGCATTTTTTTGAGGATTTTATCTATGTACCCTATGCTTTTATTGTTTTTTTTAGAAGGGACTTCATACCGCTTTACATTTTCTAGTTATTTATGGCTGGCACATAGGAAAGCTATTGATTTTTTTTGTGTATTGAGATTAGATCTGGATAGCTTAATGGACTCACTTTATTAGTGATAGTAGCTTGTTAGTTATTCCCTTGTGTTTTCTGGGTTATATGAATGTGAAGTCTACAAATAATTGCATGTCTCTTGCTTCCCCATCCTTTAATCCCCTATATTTAGGGTGGGGTATTAGGATTACCAATATCTGTTAGGGGTATTAGGACTGCCTATTATCTCAAGTATAATGATGAATATTACATGTGATAGAAGACATAATATATATTCCAGATTTTTATGGAAGTACTTCTAATACTCTACTCCTAAATATGATATTTCTGTTAATACCTTAAGAAATTAAAGACATTCCCTTCTGTATTATTCTGCTAAAATAATCATTTTAAATTATGACATTGTATTATACTTAATCAAATGTATGTTAGGCATCAGTGGATGCAGCCACAGGCTTTCCTTCTGATTAATATTAATACAGTAGGCATCACTGTTTACTTTTCTAATATTGAGCCATCCTTGCATGTCTGAAATAAAACTCACTTTGCTATGATCCTTTCATATTGATGTGATTGAATTTCATTTAAGGTTTTTGTGTCAATACTTAAAAGTGAGCAATAATTTCGCTTACTGGTCAGGTTTAGAGTATCGGGGTCTTGTATTGCTTATACAACATTAAATTTCTCTAAAATAACCTCCCCTTGACTCATCAACTCAAATTACACTGTGTCACTGGCTTGAGAGCCTTTCCATTCCACTCACCCCCAATCATGTTTCACCCATTTTGTGCCCATCATATGCTTATCCCTGCTCATTCAAAGAACACTTTAACAAGCCCTCTTGGTTGAGTGGCTGTGTCATATGCAGTTACACAATGAGCACAAACTTTTGAGTCAGATCTGACACGGCCCATCATTATTGTGTGAAATGAGAACTACTTCTCCTCTGTAAAATGAATATACCTACTCTGCACACTGCTGAAAGCAGTGAATGATTTAATCCTCTTAGAGTATCTACTATACACAGGATTTTCTAAAAATAGTGATGGTGATGATTTTCCTTGATGAACAGAGACATAAGCATTTGTTTCTTTGGATAGATCAGCCCTTGCATGTAGAGCAAGGCATAGTGTTTACATAGGAAATGCACAAAAATAACTCATAAAAGCTATATTTGATATAAATTGGGCCCCTCAAGATGACGTTTTGAGGACCACCCCACCTGCAGTGATTGTGATTGTTACCCTGTTCAGAAACAAAATTTTTCCAGATATAATGAGTTAGGACAAGATCACACTGGAATACGGTGGGCTCTTAATCTAATATGACAGGTATCCTTGTAAAGAGAAGGATGATGGAGTGGAGGCAGTGGCAACAGGGAGAACCCCAGGTGATGACACAGGCAGAGACTGGAGTGATGTATCGACAAGCAGAGGAGCACCTGGGGTGATCAGAAGCTGGACAAGGCAGGAAGGATCTTCCTCCAGAGGCTATGGAGGGAGCATGGCTCTGCCTACAGCTTCATTTTACTTTTCCAGCCTCCAGAATGCTAAGATAATAAATTTCTGTTGTTTAAGCCACTCATTTGGAGTTACTTTGTTACAGCCACCCTAGGGTATCTCATGGACCCAAACCAGGGGATGGCTGCAGGTTCAGGTTGTCAGTGGAATAAACCAAGAGGATGATGGTGCAGCATCAGCAAAAATAAAATGTTGATATTAAGTCAAATGTTACTTGAGCCAGGATGAAACTAGGAATATGTTCTGAACTGTGCACCAAGCAGAGCACATTGGGGACATGCTTGGAAGGGGGCAGAAAATAGGGCCATTCATGCCATACTGGGGAAGTGTGGCAAAGAGACACTAAAGTTCTGTCAGATGCTCATTAATTCATTGGGCAATGGGTGCAATTTTAATTGAGACAATATATTCGATAATGCACATAGTGAACGTTGCCATAGCAGCACAGCTTTCTTGTGGGGCACAGTAACACTCCCCAGTATAATTTTGCCAGGAAAGGGAAAAGCATCTTAGACATAGAGACTTTCTTGCTGGGTAACTCACATAATGTCCTATTCATTCATTTCTGCTAAAACTTGCGCTCCATATCTTTCTTGGATCATGCCAGTCTCAATATTGAGAATTTCATCTTTCTCATCACTCCCTATTTTACAACTGACATCTAAAGCTACATGGATCATTACTCTACCTGATCAGACAGTCTAGGCAAGCAAAATGTAGTCACGCTGGTTTCACTCTGGTCAAAGAGGATCAAAGATGTGGATACCATGCCAAGAAAGTGGGAGACTGCATTTAATATTCTACAAATAGAATTAATTGAGTTGCTCTCCAAGTCATATGATGGAGCTGTTCTAAATCTGGAAATGAAACCAGGATTTCTCACCATCAATTTTTTTTTTTTTCCAGACCATGTGGTCTAAAAGTTTTTATTCTCCAATGATCATCAATTTAAATGAGAGACCTCCTGCCAAACTCAAGGCTCTAATTACATAGTTAGAAAGGACAGATAATAATTATTGCAATGTTCTAGCCTCAAAACTGTTAAGCAATGCTGACTGATACAGATATCAGGATTCAACTTTCTTTAGAACACATATGCACATATTTTTCAATGGTCTGTATATACATATTTTTAAAAATCCAGCATTGATCATTACCATTAATGTATGACTATCAAATTAATTCTGATACTTGTGTTTTGCTTCATGTTTTCAAAGAATTCAGAAATATTGGTTAACTCAAAGAATATATGAATATTTTCTTATCACGTCGTCTGCTCCTATAAGAGAGAAAAAAGTCCCGAGACACTTTTCCCCAGTCTTTGTTTTGTGTGAGCATAAAAGCTTTCAGAAATTTAAATATGATTACAGCAGGGGTCTGAGAGGAAGCATAGCAAGGCCAATGAATTGAGTGTTCAAGATATTATTCATGCTTGACATGGCTTTTTATACGATTCTCACTTCTTGTTGCCTGGAATTTTCCTTATTCTTTCTTTTAATCATCAAATTCCATGGTTACTTCCACCAATAAAACAGCAATGTCCTCTTGAAAGAAAAATATTCTAGCTGTGCACAATGCTTCTATTCTGCTTCCATTTCCTCATTCCCTAAGGAAAGCTTCCTTGCCAGATCCCATTTACAGCTCACAAACTCTTGCCAACAAAGACTTGAAATGATAAACTAACTCAGGGACAAAACGCATAAGCTACATTTATTTAGGGGAAAAAAAAAAAAAAGCAGTTTCACATTTGGAAAAACTCCTTAATACATATCATGATTAACTCTTGATGCACATTGAGAAAAATTATAAATTTTTTGGATAGTTAGAAATTATCATATGCATTGAACATAATTTTTCCACAGATACATTATTAATATAAATTTCCAGAGATAGAGAATGGAATCTTTTGTCATTTATTGTTTTACTGGATTATGGAACCCCCAATTCTCACTCTAAACATACACTCTTTTTTATTAATGTGGATCATTTTTAAAGTCTTTTTTAAATTTTTTGTAATATTGTTTCTGTTTTATGGTTTTGTTTTTTTGGCCATAGGGCATCTGGGATCTTAGGTCCCTGACAAGGGTGAGCAACTGCATCCCCTGCAGTGGACAGCAAAGTCCTAACTGCTACAGTTTCAGTGACAGTTTTTTCAATGAATATTCAGGGTGGATTTCCTTTAGGACTGACTGATTTGATCTCCTTGCAGTCAAAGGGATTCTCAAGAGTCTTCTCCAGCATCCACAATTTGAAAGCATTAATTATTCAGTGCCTCCCCTTCTTTACGGTCCAAATCTCATATCTGCACATGACTCCAATACTCATGGCGTAAATTATTTTAAATTCAACTGCTAAGAAATATGGTAAAAGGTGTGAGGCTCATTGGTTTGTGGTTTTCTCTACCTCTCTGGCTGACCATGGGGAAGCCTGTCCCCCTGCTACAGGTTTACACACCAGGCCATCCCACCGAGGGTCCAACTCGAGATTTTTCTTATCTTCTAATATTCAAACTTTACAATCAAGTTTGAATATTAATTCTCTTGTCCAAAGCATTTTTCTTCTGGAAAAATGATGAACAAGAAAGCCAAATGAAGTCCTCAAAATGACCAAGCACTATCATTTCTCATTGTATTTCAATACCTCCACTGAGTTTACAGTATTTCAATCAGTTTGCTGGAAATATAGTAACTGAGCTCAGAAAAAAATAGTTTGGCAACCTGAAATGCGACAGCTACTGACACAGGTGCTCTGTGATTAGGTGCTAAATTGTGCACACAGGTGTTCCACGCTGGACAAGATGAGAAGAGCCTAAGATCAATGAGGGGACTGGATTCCTGCTGTGCAAGTGTGTTTCTCTCTTTGGTTTGCTTTCTCATCTGTACAGTCATGCCCATTTCAGCTCTATTTTAAGTATTTAGAATTAATTTACAATATGAAAGCACATATTGTGATTAAACATCTTTGTCCTCAAGGAATGCTGATTTTTCAACAGAACTGAAAGAAGGTAACTCGTAAAGCAGTAAGGAGAGTAAGAATTATAAACACCAGTCAGTTACAAAATTAGATTTTGTACCATCTTTTCTCCAGTGTATGAGTGATTGACAGGAAACAAGGTAAATGCTTAGGACCCAAGCAGATGGGTTTTCCCCATTTGCGTGACTCTTCATCTTCCTGGATAAGGAATATTTACCTGCCTGCCCCTTTGCATCTGTAATGGTTTTAACTTTTGTATTCATTATTAGTAGGCTCAACACAGGAAAATTCATGCTGGAAGTCCTATAGAAAGCATATTTATTATTATTCATTTTCCAAATACTACTACATTTCTTTTTACCAGCTTCATATTTCCTCATGTATTTTTGACTTCTCTCTTTCACAATGTCATTACTGTTTGAAAAAACAATGAAGCAAAATATGCTTCAGGAATAATAAATATCCATTTATTTAGTTATTAACTCATTCAGTTTGGAAACAAATACAGAGTGAGCCTACCAGAATAGACAACTCACAAAGGGCTGTGAACCCAGAGGTGCCCAGGTAAACCTCAACGCCCATCATTGTGGGGACTTAGGAAGAGATCATGGATGCCAAGTTCTCCTTTGTTTAGAATGTCAAAGAAGGTCTCCAGAGGAAGTAACATTTACACAGATAAATGAAGGAAAAGAGGAGTCACCAAGCTAACAAGTGTGGATACAAACCACAGAGAAGAAAGTCTGAAAGCAAGATTTACTATGCTTCAAGGCGATGCAATTTTATCTCCTTAGTAATGAGAACCCAGTGAGATGTATTTCCTCAGACAACTGACAAGATTGAGTCTGATTTAGGGTTCATTACTCTAAAGATTTAGTGGGTCTCTCGAACACAAGAGTAAAACTGGAGAATAAAGACCATCTGGGAGGTGGCTTCCAGATCAAGGCTCGAAGTGGAATGACAGGGGCAGAAGAAAAGCAAAGTGGGTAGAAAAGAACCAAACTGATCTGACATGGATTCAGAATGTGGGAGGCGCGACCCATGATAGCTGAAGACAAAGGAGGCCAGGATGCCTCAGGAAGGAGAATGCAAATTTCTTTAAATGCAAAATGTGATTCCTTTATGGAATGGAACTATGCAACATGGAAGGGCTAACATTTCTACTTCCCCAATTAGATTATTACTGCTGGTGGAAAATTCTAGAACAGACTCCATGGCTTCCAATACCAGAAAGTTATTACATGGCAACTCTCTAGGGCAGAAGGCCAGCACAAGTCTCAGCAGGATGAAACATGGTGCCAACCAGCTGCGTTATTTTCTGGAAGCTCTGTGGAGAATCCAGTTCCCCACCTTCTCCAGCTCCTAGAGGCTGCCTTCATCCCTTGGTTCCTGGCAACTCCCTTTACCTTTGAAGCCAGCCAGGGCAGGTGGAGCCCTCCTCTGACATTTCTTCAGTCACCTCTCCCTCTGACCAGAGCCAGGACAAGATCTCATCTTCAGGCCCACCAGGTAGTCCAGGTTCATCAACCTCTCTCAAGATTATATATTTCCTCTTATGATCACAATCGGTTGTTTAGCAACATTAATTCACAACAACCCTACTCCCCTTGGCCACGAAACATCACATATTCAGAATTTCCAAGGATTAGGATGTGGACATCATGAGGCGTCAATCTTCTATTAATCCACACACATATGATGTATTTGCCGGCACACCTGGCTTCTGATCCAATGCAATTACTTCCTTGGAAATTATTTTTATGCTATTTTGTTCTGAAAGGAGCACATCTCAGGTCATATTGTTCCCCTCCAGAGGGCTTTCATCTGCAGTGATATTTCAGCATGTTGTTGTCGTTCAGTCACTAAGTCATATCCAACTCTTTCCAACCCCATGGACTGCAGCACAATAGACCTCACTGTCCTTCACTATCTCTGAAGTTTGCTGAAATTCATGTCCATTGAGTCAGTGATGCTATCTAACCATCTCATCCTCTGCCATCCTCTTCTCCTTTTGCCTTCAATCTTTCTCAGCATCAGTGTCTCTTCTATTGAGTCAGCTCTTTGCATCGGCCAAAGGACTGGAACTTCAGCTGCAGCATCAGTTCTTCCAATGAATATTTAGGGTTCATTTCCTTTAGGATGAACTGGTTTGAGTTCCTTGCTGTCCAAAGACTCTCAAGAGTCTTCTCCAGCACCACAGTTCAAAAGCATCAATTATTTGGTCCTCAGCCATGGCACCCCACTCCAGTACTCTTGCCTAGAAAATCCCATGGACGGGGGAGCCTGGAAAGCTGCAGTCCATGGGGTCTCTGAGGGTTGGACATGACTGAGCGACTTCACTTTCACTTTTCACTTTCATGCACTGGAGAAGGAAATGGCAACCCACTCCAGTGTTCTTGCCTGGAGAATCCCAGGGACAGGGGAGCCTGGTGGGCTGCCGTCTATGGGGTCGCACAGAGTCAGACACGACTGAAGTGACTTAGCAGCAGCCTTCTTTATGGTTCAATTCTCACATCTGTACATGACTACTAGAAAAACTAAAGCTTTGACTAGACGGATCTTTGACAGAAAAGTGATTTCAGCATGATCCCTACCAAAAAAAAAAAAGTCCAAGTAACAGGCAGTTGGTCCTCCTGCAGCCACTGCATTGGAACACTGTCTCATACTGTGAACCACGTAACTTACTTCTTATAGCTTTCTTCAACAGCATTTTTAAGCATAAACATTTGCCAGTTTTCTAGGTAATAAACCCAGCCTTTTTAAAAAAATGAAATACTGCACTTAAAATCATGTGTATGAGGGTCCTTTGTTGGATGGTTTCATTCTTCAAACACTCAAGTACCAGAAAAAATCCATATGAAAACAAAACACTGATTTATGCAATGCATTTACTTCTAATTTGTAACAGAATAGTTTGGTAGAAAAACAAATGGCTGCTAAAATTAAATGGCTTATAGAAATCATCAAAACCTCCCAGCAAAAAGAGCAGATTTAGTGATATTACAGTTGGTGAAGCTTAAAAAGCAAACTATCAAAGACAGTCATGTAATTATTATTCATTTTTGTCTCTGACTTAGCACTGGACCAAGGTCTTTTACAGAATCAATGCCCACACACACACTGGGTTATGTCTCCATTTATTTCATTACCAACAGTAGTCAAAAAGCAGGTAAACTAGAAAAGGAGCCATTAAGGATCCTAAAAAAGGGCAAAATTAACTGAGAAATGTTGCACATATTGTTCCTAAATGAACACTCTTGATTAAATAACTGTGAAGAGACTTTTAAGAGCCCCTCCATTCATTGCTGCAGTTGAATAAATGATCATTGATCATTTCAGCTGGAGTAGCCTGACTGTGGTCACAGGGCACTAGGGACACTTTGCATTCCTGTCATCAACACAGCCGTGCATCTGGGCCATGTTTCACATGGATAGAATAAAGGTCCTGATCCCCAGTCAGGGCTAGCAGAATGGAAAAAGGATAAGAAGGATAATTTTTTTTTCCCCTATATTCTAAATGTATCTCATGATTCAGAGTTCAGTGGTATTATTATTATTATAGAATAAATTTATGATCAAACATAAAATGTATAAACAGTTTAATAATCACTTGTAAGCATACTATTCAAAATTAAATACTGTAGTATTAAATATGCTATTCTCAGGTAACTCATATCTAAACTTACATCTACACATTACTTATCGAATAATTTAAATATAAATGTCTACAGTTATATTTCTATATGTGGAATTTTAAAGAAATTATGAAAATAATAGATTTCCTTAAAATATTCTTGGCAGTAAACATGTGCTAGTACCCTAGCAATGGGAGATTATCTAATAGCTTTACATTTTAATTATTTTCCTGTATTCATAGTATAATTTACAGCACAGTTGCTAGACTTGGAAAAAGTTGATCACACGAGTTGCCATTCCCCCCTCAGTAACCATGAAAAAATGCAATATTCTATTTTTTCATTTATGTTTTAAGTAACTGTTATTAGACTTGGGATGTAGTTTAAATGTACCAAGAGCAAAAGTGAAGACAGAAAGTGTTTCAATGGCTTATATTTCTTCAAACCAAGATGTGAATTTTCATCTTTAAATATTTTCAATATAACCATTTTACTGGGAACCATTTCCTTGTATATTAGAATTTTTCCAGTCTTCTGATTACTGTCAGTTTGTGAGTGTGAAAGTCTGTTGTTTGTGTAAAGTGTAAAGTGACACTGCATGCTTTAACATCATTCTCTAAAGTGTAGATAATTTAGAAAGAAACAAAATGAAGTCGCTCAGTTGTGTCCAACTCTTTGCGACCCCATGGACTGTAGTCTACCAGGCTCCTCTGTCCATGGGATTTTCCAGGCAAGAATACTGGAGTAGGTTGCCATTTCCTTCTCCAGGGAATCTTCCCAACCCAGGGATCAAACCTGGGTCTCCTGCACTGCAGGTAGACTCTTTACAGTCTGAGCTACCAAGGAAGCCCTTATATAGGTGTAAACATTATTCTGCAGCAAGCATACAGCAGGAAAAGTTTTGTTTTAAAATAGATTTTCATTAAAACTTACTGAATATGTTCAACACAGCATGTATAATATATTAATAGTACCAACCATTTAGAAAATATCTGTACATCTCATAGTATTGATAATCTTTATTTCAGAATTTAAGGGAGACTGCAAGAAGTTTCATTCATAAATAAGAATGCTTTCTCAGAATTCTGAATCACTTAAGGCTGAATCTTGCTTTTTCAATAATTTTTTCCTTGTAGAGTGTTCTTTGAGCATGTTAACCTTTATAAACCTCAATTTACTCAATTTTAAAGTCTTCAACATACTAGCATTTATTTGTAAATAATAATAATGCAAAACCTTTCCAAAGGAGCATTTCTGGGTAACATGAATTACAGAATACATTATCCTAATATATTCAATTAAATACAAAATTATGTTTATAGTTCAATATTTTCATGAAACAATGCATCACAAATATGTACACTAATTAGAATATCACTAACAAATACAAGTAACGGAACTCTCTATGCAGATTCAAACAGCAAATGAGTAGGCTAGAATATAAACTATTTACCCACAAGAATCTGGAGGAGTTATGTACATTTAAATATAGGAGTTTCAAGAAAAACTCAGAGGAAGAGATCAAATTTTAAAAATACTTCTCTTCCATAAAATTCAACAGAAGTTGTCTTCAATTTATAATAGATATTCTCAAGAAAGTGGACAATATATTTTCAAGCTGGCTTATACTTGAAATATTCATTACCATAGAAAAACAATCTTATCCTCAAAAAAGTTTTTTTTAAGTCAATATACTGCTAAACCATTGAGAAACCATTAAGATATTAATAGTTTCATTCAAATCTGAGTTTATTAGCTTCCCCTGGTGCATTTTATATTTCATCATTGTTCCCTGAGGAACTTCACACCATACACATTGAAACTATCATTGCACATTTCAAGTTGATTACATGAACAGTAAAGATGCAATTTCTCTCTAATAAAGGAGCTTTGGTGTCAACACAACTATTTAAAATTTAAATATGTGAAATCTCTATTTTGCATCACTTTCCTAAGAGGTACTTGTAAATTTTTATCATTAAGTAGGATGACGCAGTAGCAACCATAATAACTAGTTCCTGAAAACTGTGCTAAACGTAAATGTGTTCTAAGGAATTCAAAGATGGACAAACTTCAAAGATGGAGCAGAAATAGCATCCATTAGAGATGGGTCTCAATTCAGAGCTTCCACTGATACAGTAAAGACATATTTCCTGAGCACTATATTCTACCTTTTCTTCAAGGCACATAATAGGAGCTCAGTATATGTGGGTGCAAAATGGTGTAGATCACAAAAAAAATATTACTGAGCAAAAAAAAAAAAAGATTACACATATTTTAAAATAAAAATTCTTAGTTTTCTTTAGGCAGATCATATATCCTACTGGACTAAAGTTTTTACCACTTACTACATATTTTAGTCACTATTATGAATGAGTCATCTTTCTTTCTTGCATAAATAATAGCTAATAATTATAATAATGACAGATAACAGCTCTTCTAATTTACCACATGATCATGCAGAAATTTGCTTGTTTTATGCCATTATAAAACCCCTTTTGGTGATTCATTTCAGGTTACTGCAACTAAAAGATAGAGTGACTTTCAACAAACATTTATTTGATACAGTTCTGGAGGCTGGAAGTCCAAGATCAAGGTCCCAAAAGATCTGCTGTCTGGTAAGACCACACCTCCTGGCTCATAGATGGCCATCTTCTTGAATCCAAACAAGGCAGAGAGCAGAATGGAGCAAGCTCTCTGGTGACTATTATAAAGACATTAATCCTTATAAGAGACCTTATGACTTCATCTAATCCTAATCACCACCTCAAACCTCTCACTGCCATCACATTAGTTGGGGGTTGGGGGAGTTCAACATATGGATTTGGGGAGGATGCATTCAGTCTCTAACAACAACATGTTGAATTTTCATTTCTTTTTCCCTTATAACATGACTGACCTACTATTAAGCATCAACCTTTATTAAGATACTGCAAAAGTAGAGTTTTGCTTTGTTTGTTTACATATTGCATTTGTTCCCTTCAATGTATACATAATAAATGGTATCTTTATATAAGTTGTCTTGATCACTAACTGTCATAATTCATGCATTTCCACAGTAATACCACAGTCCTCTATTCAGAAAAGAACGTGATCCTGAATCTGTGAAGAAACATTTAAGTGAATTTTTCATTTCTTTACCATCAATTTATGTCAATACAATAATATCATAAACACATAAATGTGTGGGTGTATATATGCAACTTATTTACACAAGTATATATCCTTCAGTGACATTCACATATGCATAAATTTTTATGTATTATGTATGCATATATATACATATTTATGCATGCATGTGTGTGTGTGTGTATATATATATATATATATAAAGACCTGCAATTAATAAGGAAACTTCCAAAAGAGCTGATTTATACACAATGCACAGTTTTCAATTTACACCATACATCAATCTTTGCCTAATGCATATAAACTTTACAAATAATTCTCTTTATATTAGTTTGTGTTTTTCATCTTTTCTTGAGAGTCTATAATGTCTTTCAAATTGAAAACTCAATTCCTGCCTCTTCTTTGGAAATACAGAGCAATTTAGTCAGAGAAGGCAATGGCAACCCACTCCAGTACTCTTGCCTGGAAAATCCCATGGATGGAGGAGCCTGGAAGGCTGCAGTCCATGGGGTCGCTAAGAGTCGGACATGACTGAGCGACTTCACTTTCACTTTTCACTTTCATGCATTGGAGAAGGAAATGGCAATCCACTCCAGTGTTCTTGCCTGGAGAATCCCAGGGACGGGAGAGCCTGGTGGGCTGCTGTCTATGGGGTCGCACAGAGTCGGACACGACTGATGTAACTTAGCAGCAGCAGCAGCAATTTAGTATATGACATACTTTCTCTCACTTCGGAAACTAGTAGGCCCAGTTTGGACTTCTGTACCTTTTCCTTTGGGTCCTACATGATCTGTCACCTACTTCATCTTTTTAACGAGTTTCCCCACATTTTCCAATTGTGTCAGGACTTTGTCTTCTACTTCAGAAAACAAAGATCATGGCATCTGGTCCCATCACTTCATGGCAAATAGAAGGGGAAACAGTGGAAACAGTGACAGACTTTATTTTGGGGGGCTCCATAATCAGCCCTGGGATTTCTTTGGAAGGAATGATGCTAAAGCTGAAACTCCAGTACTTTGGCCACCTCATGCGAAGAGTTGACTCATTGGAAAAGACTCTAATGCTGGGAGGGGTTGGGGGCAGGAGGAGAAGGGGACGACAGAGGATGAGATGGCTGGATGGCATCACTGACTCGATGGACGTGAGTCTCAGTGAACTCCGGGAGTTGGTGATGGACAGGGAGGCCTGGCGTGCTGCGATTCATGGGGTCGCAAAGAGTCGGACACGACTGAGCGACTGATCTGATCTGATAATCACTGCAGATGGTGACTGCAGCCATGAAATTAAAAGATGCTTGCTCCTTGGAATAAAAGTTATGACCAACCTAGACAGCAGATTGAAAAGAAGAGAGATTACTTTGCCAACAAAGGTCCATATAGTCAAGGTTATGGTATTTCCAGTAGTCATATATGGATGTGAGTGTTGGACTATAAAGAAAGATGAGCAGTGAGGAATTGATGCTTTTGAACTGTGGTGTTGGAGAAGACTTTTGAGAGTCCCTTGGACTGCAAGGAGATCCAACCAGTCCATCCTAAAGGAAACCAGTCCTGAATATTCATTGGAAGAACTGATGCTGAAGCTGAAACTCCAATATTTTGGCCACATGATGCAAAGAACCAGCTCATTGGAAAAGACCCTGATGGTGGGAAAGATTGAAGGTGGGAGGACAAGGGGACGACAGAGGATGAGCTGGTTGGATGGCATCACCGACTGGATGGACATGAGTAAGCCCTGGGAGTTGGTGATGGACAGGGAAGCCTGGCGTGCTGCAGTCCATGGGTTTGCAAAGATTTGGACATGACTGAGCAGCTGAATTGAACTGAAAGATCTGGATCTTTGCTTGTTTAGATGTCTGTTTTGTGGCAGAATTTCATGGCTTAGAGTTCATTTTTTCACTCTTACTGCTTTCCCTCCACTTTTGAGATGTATATGTGTTTTCAAAATGTTTAATTATGCAACATTGATTTTTATGCACTTCTACTTCCCCTTTGAAGTGACATTATTTTCAATGCACTTATTTTCTTTCAGGCAATTTTAAGACATTTGTGTATAATTTAATGGGAGAAAATATGAGATGTTACTGTATGTATACTGTGAAATATCTTCCCTTTCTCTGTACAAATCTCTACTCAGATAAAGAAGGGATGGTTTAATACTGCATATGTGTTAATAATACTTTATAATAAAGCAATGTTTTAATAGTATATATATTAAAAATATTATTTATGTGACATCTAAATTATGTCAAACAAAGTATGGTTGACAGATGTAGAAAATAAGCTGGACAATCCCACTCCTGGGCATATATCTGGAAAATATAACTCAAAAAGATACATGCACCCCTATGCCCACTGTGGCACTATGTGCAATAGCCAGGACATGGCAGAAACCTAAGTGTCCATTGACAGATGAATGGATAAAGAAGATGTGATATATAGAGACAATGGACTACTACTCAGCAATAAAAATGAATGAAATAATGTCATTTGCAGCAATGCAGATGGACTAGAGATTATCATACTAAGTGTAGTATGTCAGAAAGAGAAAGGTAAATATTCTATGATATCACTTATAGGTGGAATATAAAATATGATACAAATGAACTTATCTATGAAACAGACACAGATTCATAGACACAGAGAATAGACTTATGGTTGCTAAGGGGGAGGGGTGGGAAAGGGATAGATTGGGGGTTTGGGACTGGCAGCCACAAGTTATTATATACAGATGGATTAAAAAGGTCTTACTGTATAACAAAGAGAACTATTTTCAGTCTCCTGTAATAAACCATAACAGAAAAGAATATTAAGAAAAAATAGATATTACTGAATTACTTGGTTGTACACCAGAAACTAACATAACATTGTAAATCAACTATACTTCAATAAAATAAATTTAAAAAAAAGAAAATGAGCTGGGAAAATGTATGTAATTTACTCAAAGTCATAGAACAAACAAAACATGAAGCAGGGATTCAGATTTGTGTAAAAACAATGCATGAATTTTTTTAATAAACCAAACTCCCTCTAAAATTATTTCAGGGAGCAACAGACTAGAGTAATAGAGTTGGATACTGCAGAATCTTAGATTCGTTGTCTACTCAGCTATTTACTATGTCAACTGAATTAATTTATCTTAACTTCAATAATACTGTCCTCAAAATGTAAGCGACAATGCATCAACTTCACGGGTCACTGACGCAACTGAATGAAATAAAGTACATGAAAAGGCCTGATACACAATGGATGTTGAGTAAATATTGCTGAGTGGAACTTAAACCTTCAAATAACTACTCACATCACAGAGTATATCAGTTTTGGCTTTCCCTATGTAGCCAACTGGGCTTCCCAGGTGGCATTCGTGGTAAAGAACCCACCTGCCAATGTAGGAGACCTATGAGAGGTGTTCAAACTCTGGGTCAGGAAGATCCCCAGGAGGAGCCTGGCGGGCTACAGGCCATAGAGTTGCAAAGAGTCGGACACAACTGAAAGACTTAGCATGCACACATGTAGCCAACTATTAGCCAATTTAAAACTCTTGAGAAGAGCTGAAGACGAAGATGACTCAGTATGGTATGGCATAAAGGCATACATAGCTGGGCCTCTAGCACTGAATATTAATACTGTCCGTGGGACTCAGAATGCTTAATGACATAAATATCTGGAGACACACACTTCAAATTTCTATATAGATATAATACAGTCAGTATTGCAGTCACAGAATCACATCAAACATATTAAAGGATGGTACTGAGACTGATGATCCAATCAGCAGAACTGAAAAGGATAAACTGACCAGCATAAATTCCTTAACTTATTCATCCATCCCCTGGACACTTGCTGTGGTCCTGACACTCCGTTGGATACCCTGTACACTGGGAGAAAGTGGCTTATCCTTCAGTCTGCTAAAAAAGATGTTATAACTATTTTCATTTGATTCTTCTTCAATATATGGAACACTGATCAATAAAAATGGAATCAACTGAGATAATCAGGCAGCAACAGTATCTTTCAGGAGAATAACAGTCATAACCAGCTAAAGGGAAATCTGATGATTTTCCTTTAAAATTGAGTATTATATTTAAAGTCCAAAATACAGTAGTATACAGTTTAAAATATTTATGAATCATAAAATACATTTTGTAATTCCCTTCTTGTACTTTCAGGACTTGTAGAAAGAACCGCTGTTGACTCTTGTAGCATGCTAATTACCTAATGAGGACCTGCAGACAGTGTTTCCTGACTATTCTTCAGGAGGGTGTTCATTGCATCCACCAGGGCTCAAAGAAAGAAGGTATTTAAGAAGCTAATTTCCCACAGGAATAATATATGGTTTCAACATTTTCAGGGGGTGTTCTTCCACAATTATCTTTTACAATTTTATCTTCCAAAACCAACACATTCTTTTGTTGTTGTTGTTCCCTGAGTTAAATAGCACACTGGCAAAAATGTCTTAATAGCTGATAGGTACCAGTTAAGCACAGAGCTTTTGTGTAAGTTCGCACAGTGGTTTTATTTTCTGAGCCAATACAGAACAAATGCAATAATGAGCAAACTCTTACTCACCTAGGGCGAGTTACAGTGATAGCTGCATTTACTAAGTACAAAACACTAAACTGATGATACAGTTGCTTTTGGATCTCTTTTAACTCACACCTGATTTGGCTCCATGTTTAATAAGGGAAACTGGGCTTCTGCTCAATTGTGAATGACCTAATTTGAGGAGGCACAGAGATGTGTAAAGTCAGCACTGGCTTTTTCTTACCTATGATAATTCAACAATTATCGTTTCCATTTTTTGCAATGCCGCTGGGGGGCGGGGGTGGGGAACACTGTATCTATCAGCTTTGAAATGAGAATGGCTAGAGCATTCCAGATACCTAATTGGGGAATCTCTATAGACAGCAAATGCTTTTTGCGTGTGTTTTTTCGTTCTTTTGGTTTTTGTATCTGCTTCTATACCCTGGGCTATATTGTATTATTTAGAATTAGAACTTTTCTTTTAAGTGCATGAGCATAAAGCTGGCATTTTTTTTTTTGTCAAAGGTAAAAGGAATCCTATGAAGTCAAAACACTAAACAATAATTGGTTCTTCTAGTTGAATATAGTGGTCTAAATAACAAAAGTATATTTTTAAATTGACAAATAGTTGATTTACAATGTTGTGTTAGTTTCAGATGTACAGTAAGTGATTCAGCTTTCTATCTATATATACTGTTTTATATACTAAAAATACATATTGTTTTTCCTATTATTTTCCCTTATATGTTATAAAATATTGAGTATATCTCCCTGTGCTAAACAGCAGGCCTTTGTTGGTTATATACTTTATATATTTTATATATAGGAGTGTGGGTAGATTAATTCCAAACTTAATTTCCTCCCTGCCATTTTCCCCCTTTGGTAACCAAGAGTTTGTTTTCTATAGAATACAAAAATACATTTTATAATGAATTTCGAAAAAAAATAAGCAATATCACAGTTGATTATAGAATATTTGGAAAATATAGGAAAGGCATAGAAATGAAAATAATCCTGACACTCAAAACATATTAGTGTATTAATGTCCTGATAGTTTTTTCCAAATTCATCTTTATATCCATACGTGTCTGATATTAGAAATATACTATATACACAGCTTTATTCATTATTTCCTACAGTGCATGTTCGTTACCAGGCTGAACATAAGCCAAACACAATTTTAATAGCACATACCAATTCATTATATGGTTCTACCTAATTTATTTAATGATTTTCTACTTTAGCCATTCAGATAATTTTACTTTTTAGTATGAACTGCATTATAATAAACATCATTTTATTCATTGTACATCATTGTATTCATTCAACCAATAACCTTTGAGTCCTTTGTATGAACGACTATATAATAAAATCGGTCTTTGCTCTCAAAAACTTACCGTCTAGTGGCCTAGATTTCCCCTGAAACCCCAAACAGCAGAGACCTGGACAAAAAATGAGGAAGAGGGTATCTTGATGTATAAAAGGTTTATTAAGAATGGATGAGTTCATATAAGGCTTTTCATCCAATTAAGAGGTTTCAACATTCATGGGAAATAGAGCTGTTGAGGAATTCAACTTCGTGTTTTTGAAAGATTCTTTTGGTTCCATTGAAGAAAATGGAGGTCAAGATTGAGTAGATAGGCTGTACCACCATTCTGTAATGACTGGATGACATAAACTAGGGGACTTATGGATATTTCAGAGAGAGGGACTCAATAGGATTACTGGTGATGCCATAAATGAGGGTAAGAGAAAAATGCCATCAACTGAAGGCTAGTGAAATATTAAAGATATTAACCCTTTTCCTTGGGATGAATTGGGAGACTGGAATTGACACATATACACTATTGATACTATGTATAAAATAGATAACTAATGAGAACATACTGTATAGCCCAGGGAACTCTACTTAATGCTCTGCAGTGATCTGAATGGGAAGCAAGTCCAAAAGGGAGTGTATACATATATGCAAATGTATATGTATGGCTGATTCATTTTGCTGTGCAGTAGAAACTAACTGTTCATGGGGTTGATGGTTAGATAACATCACTGACTCAATGGACATGAATCTGAGCAAACTCTGGAGATAGTGGAGGACAGGGAAACCTGCTGTGCTCCAGTCCATGGGGTCACAGAGTCAGACACAACTTAGTGACTGAACAGCAAAGAAAGAACACAAACTGTAAAGCAACTATACTCCAAAAAAATTAATTTAAGAATAAGTAAAATTTTGCTCTAAGTTTAAAAAAAAAGAAGAAGAAGAAATTAACCCTTTTTCTGCTTTGTGTGACTTAGCTCATTTTCCAGGGGTTTTTCAAGCTGTCATTGCCCAGTACCGTTCCAATGGGAGATGAACTTATTTCTATTCTATAGCCTATTTCTCTATTTCAAAGGAAGATCCCAGGACTCATAACATTTTATACTACTCCTCCTAGAATTCAATGTTTTACTGCCAGTGTCCACACTTCCCTATATCTGGTCTTGTCATACTGTGACATTTTTTCTTTTTTCACTCATTTTTTTTTCCTGCTCTAATAAGTTTAAAAAAAAAAAGTCTTACTAAATTTTAACTTCTGGCATTCATTCTGAGGCTTCACATGAGCTCTTCACATTTTCAAAGTTTCCACACTTTCTGGAGTAAAATTTGCAAAGATTCTAATTCAGGGATTTCTATGGACTTCTAGATGCTATTTCCAGTAAAAGTCATGGTTTCTTTTAGATAATACATTTACACACGAAAACAAGGATACCACTATCCATCTACTAGGAACACATATATACCTGTGGCGGATTCATTTTGATATTTGGCAAAACTAATACAATTTTGTGAGGTTTAAAAATAAAATAAAATTAAAAAAAATAGAAAAAAAAATAAATAAAATGGCTAAAAATTAATAACAAACCTGACAATACAAATTGCTGCCAAGGATACAAAACAACTTACCTTTCATTGATTGCTGATGGGAATGTAAAAGAGTACAGTCACTATGAAAGACAATTTGGCAGCTAAATATAATCTTACCATAGTATCCAGCAATTATACCCTGAGGTATTTACCCAGCTAATTTGAAAACATGTCCAAATCATCACATTACATACATTAAATAAATACATAAATAGGTATGCATATCACAATAATGCATGTCACTTATATCTCAGTAAATCTATGTGGGGTCAGGGAGAAGCCAGTATGTGAATGTTTATAGTAGCTTTATTCATTATCAAAACTGGAAGGAGCCAAGATTTCTTAAGTGACCAGATAAACTACAGTACAACTACAGAAGAAAATATTCAACAATGAAAGGAAATGAGCTATCATGCTATAGAAAGACATGAATGAATCTTAAATGCCAATTGTTAAACCAAGGAAGTCAAACTGAAAAGGTTACACATTATACGATTCTAAATATATGATATTCGGGAAAAGCAAAACTAAAGGCATGTAAAAAGACCAGTGGTTGCCAGGGATTTTGAGGGAGGGGAAGAAAGGGCTGAATAAGTATAGGAGATATTCTAGAGCAGCAAAAGTATTCTGTATGAAACTAATGGTGGATACATGATACTATATGTTTTCTAAAACCCACTAAACTTTACAGTAAAAGAGTGAAGCCTGATGTATGGAGATTGAAAAAGTCACGTAAGAGACCAGGGAATTCAAGGACAGAATGCAGACAGTGACAAAGCAATCTAACTGCCTTACAAATGTATGATGTACTCTCACTGAGGGTGGTGGGGTAAAGAGGCATGAACTAATGAACTTCAGGAAGGAGTCTGCAAGACTGAAGGGAAATAAACTGCTCTGAAGCATCCTCATCTAGCTGATGCTGTTTTCCAAAAGGATCCAGGTTAACAATTCTGTTCGTGCTATCCATGTAAACTGCTATAGAATGACAAAGTAAATGGATGGTGGATGGTTTGAACCAGACTCCTCATATGTAGAGAAGGGAAGTTACACATAAGCAAGGGAAAGAGGCTACCCCCTTATCCTTATACCTTATAGGTACACCCTTTATCCTTTTACATTATCCATGTGGTAAGGAAATTGAGCTGGAGACATAAAATAACCTATATAGACCCTCATACAGATACAGATAGTGACTCACAGAAACACTTACTGCTGGGTGGATATATTTAGTATGTTTACTGCTCAGTCAGCTGAGAGGGCTTAAAAACAAGGACACCCCAAACGCAATGAGCATATCTACTACTCTTGGTTTTTGACACCACGCTCCAATAAAAGGAACCAGGTGCTGTGGGAGCAGCACGGACATATAGCTGATTCTAATACTTCCATGGGGAAAGTAAAAGATGAGCTCGGGGCATCTTGTAGTGCTAGAAAGTAAGTGTGTGCTAAAAAACAAAAACAGGAGTATGTCATAGAGACACAGGAACACCTCTGACCAAAACTGAAGAAATGTGGGCAAGAAAATAAATAAAGCAGTAAGGGATTATAACCCAAAGTATGAAATAATTATCCATGTGTCCATACTAATAAAGGACTGAATGAATAAACAGAGGATGAAGAGCAAATCTCTCATTCAAAGCAATTCCAAATAATGTATATAGATACAACAGCTTCAAAAAGGATACAAAATAACGCCCTCGCCCCATTTCCTTGAGTTACGAATGCAAAGTGACTGGCAGAGGACAGAAAGGGAAAAGGAGTTCCTTTACATGGGGGAAATCTGATAGACACTACCTCAGCCAGGTGATCGGGTCACTATCACCAATGGGAAATCACATTACATGTACACTAAGGCACGTCTCTGCAGAAGAAAACATCAAATTCCAGCAGGAGTCAGCCTTCAGTATACCTGGCCCGAACACCTCAAAACTGTCAACATGAACAAAAATAAGAGAAGTCTGAAAAACACTCACAAGCAAGATGCGTCTCAGTGGTCCCCTGAATGGGATTCTGGAATTGAAGAAGGGCAGTATGTAAAACCTAAGGAAATCTAAACAAAGTCAGACTTCCGTTATTAATGATGAATCAACAGTGACTCTTTAGTTGTAATAAATAAGCCTTATTAATGCAAGAAATTGAAAACAGGGGAACTTGTTGGACATAAAAAAGAATTCTTTGTATTATCAATTGTTTTGTAGAATTAAAAAAAACTGTTCTAATTTTCTAAACTATATTTCAAAAAACACATTACACTTCTAACAGTTTAAAACAGAAGCATTAGGAACCAATAACTAGAGTCCTCCCTGATAACTAGGGGCTTCCCTGGTGGCTGAGTTGGTAAAGAATCCACCTGCAATGCGGGGCACCTGGGTTTGATCCCCAGATTGGGAAGATCCCCTGGAGGAGGGCATTGCAACCCAGTAGAACTGCCTGGAGAATCCCTATGAACAGAGGAGCCTGGAGGGCTACAATCCATGGGGTCTGAAAGAGTTGGACAGGACTGAGTGACTAAGCACACACACACACACATACACACACACACATACATACATACAACTAGAGTCTACATAACACTCTGAATACTGAAAACATACCTAAAGGAATTTTAAAGGACCAAATATATTTTAACATATAATTTGCATTTCACAAGGTAGAATTGTGCTCCGTATTCAGTCATGTCCGACTCTTTTGTGACACCATGGACTGTAACCCATCAGGCTCCTCTGTCCAAGGAATTTTCCAGGCAAGAATACTGGAGTGGGTTGCCACTTCCTACTCCAGAGGATCTTCCTGACACAGGGATTGAACTCGTGTCTCCTGCGCAGGCAGGTGGATTCTTTACTTGTTGAGCCATCAGGGAAGCCCATAAGGTAGAATATATTCAATCAAAATTTGGTTGACAATATTTTATTGTGATAAAAGATTCATTTCCAGGGTTTATTTACAGAGTCTGCTACCTATTAGTGATGCGTCTTAAATTCCTAACACTCTGGGTTTTGGTTACCTCATCCCTAACATGGAAAGTGCAAAAATACCTACTTCACAGGGTGCTGGGAAAATAAAAGGAATTATTATATATAAACCACTTAAGAGAATACCTGTCATAACAAAAATATTAGTTACCACTGCCAACATCTGCTGGATCATGGAAAAAGCAAGAGAGTTCCAGAAAAACATCTATTTCTGCTTTATTGACTACGCCAAAGCCTTTGACTGTGTGGATCACAATAAACTGTGGAAAATTCTAAAAGAAATGGGAATACCAGGCCACGTGACCTGCCTCTTGAGAAACCTATATGCAGGTCAGGAAGCAACAGTTAGAACTGGACATGGAACAACAGACTGGTTCCAAATAGGGAAAGGAGTACGTCAAGGCTGTACATTGTCACCCAGCTTATTTAACTTCTATGCAGAGTACATGATGAGAAACACTGGGCTGGAAGAAGCACAAGCTGGAATCAAGATTGCCGGGAGAAATATCAATAACCTCAGATATGCAGATGACACCACCCTTATGGTAGAAAGTGAAGAGGAACTCAAAAGTCTCTTGATGAAAGTGAAAGTGGAGAGCGAAAAAGTTGGCTTAAAGCTCAACATTCAGAAAACGAAGATCATGGCAGCCAGTCCCATCACTTCATGGCAGATAGATGGGGAAACAGTGGACACAGTGTCAGACTTTATTTTGGGGGGCTCCCAAATCACTGCAGATGGTGATTGCAGCCAGGAAATTAAAAGACGCTTACTCCTTGGAAGAAAAGTTATGACCAACCTAGATAGCATATTCAAAAGCAGAGACATTACTTTACCAACAAAGGTCCATCTAGTCAAGGCTATGGTTTTTCCTGTGGTCATGTATGGATGTGAGAGTTGGACTGTGAAGAAGGCTGAGCACCGAAGAATTGATGCTTTTGAAGTGTGGTGTTGGAGAAGACTCTTGAGAGTCCCTTGGACTGCAAGGAGATCCAAGCAGTCCATTCTGAAGGAGATCAGGCCTGGGATTTCTTTGGAAGGACTGATGCTAAAGCTGAAACTCCAGTACTTTGACTACCTCATTGGAAGAGTTGACTCATTGGAAAAGACTCTGATGCTCAGAGGGATTGGGGGCAGGAGGAGAAGGGGACGACAGAGGATGAGATGGCTGGATGGCATCACTGACTTGATGGACGTGAGTTTGAGTGAACTCCAGGAGTTGGTGATGGACAGGGAGGCCTGGCATGCTGTGATTCATGGGGTCGCAAAGAGTCAGACACAACTGAGTGACTGAACTGAACTGATGGTGATATGTATTATCATGAAGAAGTTATCATCATAAATGATCAGTAATTACTCCAATTCCATTTTATTAAGTAACCTGTGTGGGAGGGGTAGAATTGCTAGGAATAGACACCACACTGCTAGTAGCAATTGCCTTTGAGTGGCTGGATCACGGGTTTTAATTTACATTCTTCTGTATTTCTCAAATTGTTAATGAAGCTGTATTAACTTGTAATAAAAATATTTAAAATCTTGAATCAATTTGATATGTTAGGCCAAGGCTTATACCACCTCTTTTTCAATGTTATAATATGAAAATAATACATGTACATACTTACATGTTAAACAGTTCAGGTAGATTTATATTAAAAAGCAGCTCTTTTCTTCCTCACCGCCTTATACATTCATTTCCTCATTTAGTGTCGGTGACTAACATTTTTATATTTGTTCTTTTCCTCTCTGTCACTTCCACATCTCTAAATAATATCTCAAGAATGCTTGTAATATGAAACTAGACATTGTCTTTTGACTTCCTACTTTAATAAAGGAGAATTTAGCTCATTTAAACCATCCCCAAATTGATGCTTTTGAACTGTGGTGTTGAGAGTCCCATGGACTGCAAGGAGATCCAAACAGTTCATCCTAAAGGAAATCAGTCCTGGGTGTTCACTGGAAAGACTGATGTTGAAGCTGAAGCTCCAATACTTTGGCCACCCGATGTGAAGAGCTGACTTATTGGAAAAGACCCTGATGCTGGGAAAGATTGAGGGCGGGAGGAGAAAGGGACGACAGAAGATGAGATGGTTGGATGGCATCACCGACACAATGGACACGAGTTTGGGTAAACTCCGGGAGTTGGTGATGGACAGGGAGGTCTGGCATGCTGCGGTTCATGGGGTCACAAAGAGTCAGACACGACTGAGTGACTGAACTGAAACCATCCCTACAACTTTTGATATTTAGACCTTTAAGTCTCTGTATTGCTTAGGTTTTTAAATTTAAACACCATCCATAAGCTTCTAGTTCTTTTGTCATCAATATTCCCCAGCGTCACTACTGTAACTATGGTACCAAAGCCACCACGGCCGAAGGAAGGAGGGTTATAGCATACTGTTCACAGATGGGATGTACATGGTGGGGTTTGCTGGAAACCAGGAAAACATAGACTTCATCATTAATGTTACTTTAGCATTGTTAACTCTGTGACTCCTAGAGATTTGTGGGTGGGCAAAGTCATTGTAACACACTGTATATTTCCCCTTAGGACTCTGTAATTTGCATGTACTGAGACCTATGAATGGAGGAACCCCAGCTATGTCCGCATGTTCCACAGGCTTACCTAACCAAAAGGAAATGTATGCCATGGTTTTACTATGAAATACATATATTAAAACAGTCATTATTATTAGAACTACTAGCCTATGCATTAACTTCTATTATTTATGATAGAAATTAACTCATATAACTCAGTAAGTTATATGCTGTTTTCTATGGTAATTCTCAGACTTTTTGTTAACTTTGGTACAGAAAACAGTATTCCACCAGCAACAGAGGCTCCTTACAACAGAAATTCTCATCAGACATATGCTCCTAGGACACATTAGAATTTGGATGGCTGGCATGAGCAATGTAGTTTGAAAATAAGGCCCACTTCCCTGTCTTAAAAAGGTTCTAGGAACCTGTAGCCGCTTTCTTCCCTCTCACCAACTCCACCACACCACAGTAAACATCATAGGTTTAAAATGCAATGGGCAGACTGTTGCACTGGAGCATAACTGAACACCCTTCATTCACTAATGGCCAAACATTTAATGAACACCCACCACCTGGCGGCCCATGTGCCCCAAGAGAAGACTCCTGCCTCCCACTACATAGAAACCACCACTCTCAGAGCACAAGGTGCAGAGTGGGGTACACAGACATAAACAGGCAACAACAAGGCAATGCATAAAGTACTCAGATCAATCATTACCTAACTTTCACTGGGAATTCTTTAATTTAGAACCAGATCCCCTCAGGGATTTTCCATAGCTCTGGGCCTTCAAGCAGTTTCCTGCCAACTGTTTTGTGGTGCATTTCGCAGCTACCAGAAGTTGATTTCTGTTACAACTAGATAGCTTATGTTTTAATATTTTCTCCTTCTAGTTGGTCTGTTCACCACCTTGGATTCACTGGCATCCAATTCTTTCATCTGCAACAGGCACTGAGGCTAAGGAAATATAAATCAAGTCATGCACTGCAGAGTAAGCAACAAAGACCAATGTTTCAGGATCGTCCTAGATGTAGAAACCTTTTCTGTCCTGATTATGACCTCATCAAGTTTTTAGTAAAACAACTATTAACCTTCATTTTTTGCAGTCTCTTCAGTTGGTTATCTGAATCCTTGGAATCACAGGAGTTTTCCATGTTGGAATTCTTTTGGATTGAGAAAGCGGCATCTTCTACCATTTTTAGGTAACACTTCGAGCAGAGTATAGGATAGTACTCATAACCAAACGATGATATTTCTGAGACAAAAATGAGTGACCATAATAAGTGGGATAAACAATGACTATATATAACTGTATCTGTCTAGGATGTTGCCCCAGGGGCCTTTCCATGAACATATGAAAGAGCTCTTGATTTTCTAAGCCTTTTCCATCTCTGAATCTTGGGTAAGGCACCTAATACTTGCACTGGCCACACTATCTGTCAAATCTGATACTAAGATTTCTTCTTTCAAAGTGATTTTATCTTCTTTTAGTTATTCATTCCAATCTATCAAAACATGCTTTATAAGACATATCAGCAAAATTGATTTGTACTGAAATATAATGTGCATCTCAAAATTCATATGACCAAAAGCTCAGTGGTTATAAATAAATTTCATCATATGTATCATTACAAAGGATTTTGGAAGTGGAAACGAGAGTACTGTCACCTGCCATTAAGATATCCAAAGAGATACTAATGAAATTAACTTGAGTCACTAATGATCCAAATTCAATAAGAAGAATTATCAACAATAAAGCTGCTGGGGCTACAAGCTCAGCTGGTAAAGAATCTGCCTGCAACGCAGGAGACCTTGGTTCAATTCCTGGGTTGGAAAGATCCTCTGGAGAAGGGATAGGCTACCCACTTCAGTATTCTTGGGCTTCCCTGGTGGCCCAGATGGTAAAGAATCTGCCTGCAATGTGGGAGACCTGGGTTCGATCCCTGGATTGGGAAGATCTCCTAGAGAAGGGAATAGCTACCCATCCAAGTATTTTGCCCTGGAGAATTCCATGGACAGAGGAGTCTGGCAGGCTACAGTCCACAGGGCTGCAAAGAGTCAGACAGGACTGAATGACTTTCACTTTCAATGGAAATAGGGAGCAGTTTCCCAGAATCTACCTCCCTATGATGGTGCAGATTGAACACTGAGCTAAATTCTAAATGTGTAGGCAAAACATGAGAGCACAAACTTTACTGTGATAAGGACATCTGATGTTTTCATCATCAAGTTTTCAACTATGGCAACCTTATTGTAAGCCTCTGAGCACAACTGAATTCTAAATGGGTTATCTATTATTTTCTAGCATTCCATGGAATTACCTCACTCAAAGTGATTTAAAGCCATACATAACACAATAGAACACAAAAGATGAATTTGGAGTTCAGTTCAGTTCAGTCACTCAGTTGTGTCCGACTCTTTGCAACCCCATGAACTGCAGCATGCCAGACCTCCCTATCCATCACCAACTCCCGGAGTTCACCCAGACTCACATCCATCGAGTCAATGATGCCATCCAGCCATCTCACCCTCTGTCGTCCCCTTCTCCTCCTGCCCCCAATCCCTCCCAGCATCAGAGTCTTTTCCAATGAGTCAACTCTTCGCTTGAGGTGGCCATGTACTGGAGTTTCAGCTTCAGCATCATTCCTTCCAAAGAACACCCAGGACTGATCTCCCCCAGGATGGACTGGTTGGATCTCCTTGTAGTCCAAGGGACTCTCAAGAGTCTTCTCCAACACCACACTTCAAAAGCATCAATTCTTCAGCACTCAGCCTTCTTCACAGTCCAACTCTCACATCCATACATGACCACAGGAAAAACCATAGCCTTGACTAGATGGACCTTTGTTGGCAAAGTAATGTCTCTGCTTTTGAATATGCTATCTAGGTTGGTCATAACTTTCCCTCCAAGGAGTAAACGTCTTTTAATTTCATGGGTGCAATCACCATCTGCAGTGATTTTGAAGCCCCCCAAAATAAAGTCTGATACTGTTTCCACTGTTTCCCCATCTATTTCCCATGAAGTGATGGGACCAGATGCCATGATCTTCGTTTTCTGAATTTGGAGTTACCCAGCTTCAAATTCAAAAAGTATATGTATCACAATAAATTTGTAGGATTCCAAATTAGTCATCTTTTCTTAGACTGTATATTGAGAAATTCATTTCAAATAAAATTGAGGGACATGCACAGTATTTCATTACCTAATTTTAAATTTACTCATCTCCATTGGATACCTTTAAAGCATGAATCTAGGAAATGGTAAAGAAAGAGTGAGTCCTGAAAGAAATTCATATGCTGTGGCAGGGGGACGGAAAAACTAAGTCAGGGCAGCCTCACAGGTCTCCAAAATCAGTTGGTACTTCTTCATCATCACCAAATACTGATTTATTTCTAGGTATAAAAATCAGAGACATCACTTTGCCAACAAAGGTCCATCTAGTCAAAGCCATGGCTTTTCCAGTAGTCACGTACTGATGTGAGAGTTGGACCATAAAGAAGGCTGAATGGCAAAAACTTGATGATTTCAAACTGTAGTGCTAGAGAAGATTCTTGAAAGTCCCTTGGACTGGAAGGAAATCAAACTGGCCAATCCTAAAGGAAATCAACCCTAAATATTCATTGGAAGGACTGATGCTGAAGCTCTAATACTTTGGTCACCTGATGCGAAGAGCTGACTCCTTGGAAAAGACCCTGATATCGAGAAAGATTGAAGGCAAAAGGAGAAGGGGGCGACAGAGAACAAGATGTTTAGAGAGCATCACCAACTCAATGGACATGAATTTGAGCAAACTCCAGAAGATAGTGGAGGATGGAGGAGCCTGGCATGTTGTACTCCACAGGGATCACAAAGAGTCAGACAGGAGTTAGCAGCGGAACACAACAAATACACACAGAGGTAAAGCTCTGTTCTACATCAAGATAAAAGAAACGGTCACACTCATAGAAGGCTCAGAGTTTAGTTGGAGAAAACCAAAGTGGGGGTGAACTATGAACAACAATTAATGGTATCTTTTGTCAAATATATGGTGAACTCAAAAATAGTTAAATAGTGCAAAGGTGCAAGGTATAAGGGAAGTCACTGCTATCCTATTGGGAAAAGTCTCTTTCAGGAGTGGATACTTGGACCAGGTCTCCATGGAAGAGTAGAACTTAAGAAATACTATCAACTATGAATGGAGGCATCAATAATCCAGTAAATGTATCAAAGAAAAAATATCAGTCTCTGAAGCAAGAGCATGGAACTTGACAGCACTCTGTGTTTTAAATAATGAAATACCCATGTACCCAGAAAAACTTGGCATCCTAAATATAAGAACTAAATTTAAGGCCACATGCACCCAGCTAAACTTCATATTCTTGAGCATGTGAAATATTTGCATATAATATGCTGTGTTTTATATAGAAAATCCATATCGAGTACCTAGTACAGTAATTTTAAATGGTGTTATGTATATTTCCTGAGCATTTGCTGAAGTTGCCATCTGAGCTATCATGATAATTTGAATTAAATTGCTAAGATTATGACATAAGCTTAGAAAGCAATTAACAATAACCATGACACTGATGATGAAAAAGAAGGAAAGCCTTCATTAAGGATGGCTGTAGAGTTTGGGATGACAATCATAATTTTGTAAAGGGTTTACCACAGCAAATTAATTTTTTAGCTTAATTCTGTAAAGCAATCTGATAAATTATAAGAAATGTCAAACCACTGCCTGAAGCAATATTTTGAAAATTAAATGTGCATTGCATTAAGTTTTTAAATGTGGATTACTACTTTTAACAAATGTTGATTTCTAAATTAAAAAGGAGCAGATTTTCCACTTACTATAAAATATAAGTTGCAATTTCATCAATTGTGTTGTGTTAGAAAAATCATTAACATGAAAAATAACTTTGTTTCTAATGCTTATTATAATTTATGTATAATTTATGCATGATTGTAATTTAAAGAGCAAGCAAATTACCGGGGTGTTTGCGGGGATATGTGCGTATACACACAGAATACTGATTAAAATGAAAAGCCATGAACCTCTTAACTAGGTATTGTCATACCAATTTAAATGTGAGTTTAAACCCTAGGGTCAATTAACAACCACTTGGAGTCAGTACTCAAGGAGCTGCTTTAAAGAGAGACACTGTGACACACAGTGGCAAAAATGAACCTCATACCAGTGTTGATAATACTATGTTTGGGGCTTCCCAGGTGGCGCAGTGCTAAAGCATCTGCCTGCAAATGCAGGAGATGTAAGAGACTTGGGTTCAATCCCTGGGTCAGGAAGATCCTCTGGAGGAGGAAATGACAACCTACTCCAGTATTCTTGCCTGGGAAATCCTACCGACAGAGCAGTCTGGAGGGCTACAGTCCATGGGGTCACAGAGTCAGACCCAACTGAATGCACATGCATGCATGCTTTATATGAATAATCTGAGTAGTACTATAGTCTGTTACAAGTTAGATATGCTTAGTATAATTTAAGCCTTAAGAAATCATTTCCAAAATGAAAATTCTGTATCCAAAAATCCTTATTAGAAGTATTAGGTTGGCCAAAAGTTCATTCAGGTTTTTTCATAATATGTTCTGGGAAAACCCAAACGAACTCTTGGCTAACCCAATACATGAGGATTCTACTTTAGTCAACAAATACGTACTGGATTTCCTAGGAAGCAGTCTCTCTTGGGGTCTGTAAGAAATACTGAGGAAACTGAACCTGATTGACTGCATCTCTTTTGTAGAAACCTTCTCACACAAATTGCAGATGAGCTAAAATTCGACCTTGGCCTTCCAATTCCAAATTCCATGTGCTCTTCCCAGCCCAACACTGCTGCTTAATTGAAAGCTGGGCAGAGAGTGTTAACTACAGAGAAGGCAGTTAAATGCCGCCTTGGGAACTGAAAACACCAACTCCAATACTCAGTTTAATGGGCTGGTAAAATCGCCCATAGGTTCTGGCTGATATTGCCATCTTAATTGCCCTGATTGAGTGCACATATGCAACGCCACTCACTGATCCTAGGTTGGATTTTTGTAAAAGACTGTCAGGAGCAAAGATGATGTATTAACACAAATAAATCTAATAGGCTTTCAGAAGTTCTCTTTGCCTAAGTCAAGAGTAAGGTGGCAAAGTTCCCATTCTGCACATTTAAAAGTTAGATCCAGCCAACTTCAACAGGGTCCAATTGATGCCCTAGTATTATATTATACATTGATAAAAAGTAAATTAATCTTGTATTTTCATTTTGGCATTTAAAGATAAAGGGGAACAACTAGTCATGTTTTCCTCACTTCAAGAATGGGAGTAGCTGATTAGTATAATCAGGTGCTACTGAATTCCACCAGGCTTGGTAGCCCAGCCTCTTTTTAGACACTGGTTCTACAGGTAAGCTGTCTGTTGCAGACTAAATGTTGGTACTCCACTCCTGTACCCTTGCCCCAAATCCATGTTGAAGCCCCAATCCCAGTATGGTTGTATTTGGAGAAAAAAGTAATTAAAGTTAAATGAGGTCGTAGGAATGTAAGAATGGCACACTGACTTGCTGGATTAGAGTCCTTAAGTGAAACCAAGAGCTCCTGTGCTCTCCCCCACTTTCCTGTCCCCTCCTTCACCCCTTCCCTTCATCCTTCTCTCCAAGCTGGGCAGTCTCCTCACCAGAAAATGAATTGGCCAAAACCTTGATCTTGGAATCCTAGCGTCCAGAACTGTGACTAAATACATCTCTGTTCTTTACAGTACCAGTCTCAGAGATTTTGTTATGGTAGCTTGAGCTGACTAATAGACTGTCCTTGGCTCAACAGAAGGAAGTTGGCAGCATCTTGGGTTAGGAACAGCATCAGACACCACATCCAGAGAAAGATATGTGAGCACTTTTCTATTCAATTAACTTCTTTAACAATCTTTATTAAAATGGCCATCCTCAGAAACGTCAAGTGCTACTGTAACATATAAAAGGATGCATGATAATGTATCCAGAGTGTTCATTAAAACACTTAACAAAGGAAGCACTATTTCATTCAATGTTCAAATCAGTCCAAAATCCCTGTTCTTGTGGAGCTTATCTTCTAGAGGAGAGGAATTAACACTAACAAACTAGTGCATTACAGATGTCTGGTTGTGCAGGAAAAAGCAAGCAGAGAAAGTGAACTGCAATTGTGGGGAGAGACGTTGCTTTTTAAATGGAGTGGATCTTCCCTGAGAATACCAACAACTGCAACAAGAGGAGAAGGCACCTGAGGGACAGGAATCAAGTTATTACTTTTATCCTTAGGTTACATTAGAACTTTTTTAAAAAAAATTATGTGAAAAACATACCTTCTTATAGTTAAGAGGTCAGTTTGGAGGTAGATCCAAATTCCTTTGATCCTTATAGAACTGCAAGCCTGGAAACTATCCTGAGGCTGACAAGACATGGCCCCTATTTTATCCTTCCAATTTCCTATTTCACATTCTCCCTGAGAGAAGACACTCTTGGTATCTATTCCTTTTCTAGACCATTTTTCAGCGGCCATCACTTTTATTTTGAATTGACATGATTGGCATGCATGCTTAACTCTTTTGCAACCGCATGGACTGCAGCCCACCAGACTCATCTGTCCAGGGGATTTTCCAGGCAAGAATACTGGAGTGGGTTCTCATTTCCCCCTCCAGGGGCTCTTCCTGACCCAGGGATCCAACCCGAGTCTCAGGTGCCTCCTGCATTGGCAAGCAAATTCTTTATCACTGAGTCACCTGGAAAGCCCAGTGTGACAATACTTAGGCAGTGATGGATCAGAATACCAGGTCTAAACTAACCCAAGCACGTCATTCCACTGACCTCTGTGAACAACTTGGATGTATACAAAATCTAAGATAGAACAATTAAGAGCAAACGAAGCCAAGCATCTCTGTTTGGTGGGCAAGGACAAGAGGACCGTACCCGTTAGCTCAGTGGTAAAGAATACACCTGCCAATGTAGGAGACCTGGGTTCGATCCCTGGGTTGGGAAGATCCCCTGGAAAAGGAAATGGCAACCCACTCCAGTGTTCTTGCCTGGAAAATCCCAAGGACAGAGGAGCTGGGCAGGCTATGGTTCATGGGATCACAAAGAGTCAGATAAGACATAAGCAACTTGAGCACACACAAATACCAGGACAAGAAAGTTCCTTTCTCTAGTTGATGTATTTAGAAATGTGATGCACTGAACTGCTGCATCCTTTATTTTATGATAACAGAATATAGCCTCAAGCTGCCTCTTAGGAGAGAACAAAGTGAAGACAATCACATAGACATGAAGAGATTATGAAGCCCTGGCCAAACGATGCCTGAAGTTCATATAACAGCACACTTTTCAGATATGATAAGCAATAAATCCATACATTATTTAATTTTGGTGTTTTCTCTTTTTTTCTGCTTTAAAGAACCAAAGCAACCTGAACTACTGCCTCACCACATACAAAAAATGTACACACATATTCAGATATACACCTTCAAAAAGCCATGTAACTGGGCTTTTTCAGAATTTTATTTGTACTATATCCCCCCAGAATAAAGTCAAATAGCATAGCTCTGCTTCATCCATCCAAACCCTGGAATGTCTTCACAATCTGAAGTGTTCTCTGTTAATTTCTCATCCTCCACCACTTCTTGCAGAAGTGTATTCTGTAATTCTGAATTTGGTTTTTGTATGAACTGACATGCATATCCAAATATTTCAGCAGTACCAATATTTTGAGTGATACATATATCTCATTTTATGCCACTATTTACTTTCTAAAACAGCCCACATCTGTTTGAGAACAAATATTTTAATAAGCATTTTAATTGAAAGGTTAACAGGCTTTAAAATGAAGCTCTAATCTGTAAGTCATTGATAAGCATACTTACTGCTCCAGGTAAATCCTGTAAGAACTTGAGTGATTATTTGAGAAGCATAATCTACTACAGCTACCATAAAATTGCTAATAGAATTATGCTGTTATTATAATTTTGGGACTTTTCAATTTGAGCTTGCTTATGCATCTGATAATATTTTCACCATCTGTGTCTTTTATTTATTGTATTATTTCCAGAATAGGTTGTTTTAACATTGGCAAATTTCAAATATTTCAGAACTCAATTAGGTGGCACCTATAATATTTTGAATGGTGCCAATGCAGATTTTAAAACGAATATTAAATATGTCCGTACTGTGAAACAGGACACATTTTGGTGTACCTACAAAGAGCAAGCAGGAATCTCCTACATAAGAGTGAAGACATCTTGACATTGCAAAACACTGAGTTCCCAGTGGACACTCATTTAATTAAAAGATGTGGTAGACAATGGCAGTTCAAGTCCATGTGGGTGGGCAATCACCGATGGATGTATTAGCACGGTACGGATGGCTAACTTACACAGTTCTATGGCCGTGAGGCAGAACTGTCTAAAATGCACCTTAAAAGTTCGAAAGCAACACTGACAGCACATGAGCCGGCTGGATGGAAAGAGCCTCACGGTGTACACGGAAAGGAAAGTGAATGGCATCTGGCCAGTTGAAACGAGAAAGCTATGCAGCAAATGATGAGCTACTGCTGGTTAGAGCTCAACTACTCTGAATCTTATCCAAGCTGCAGTTTTAATGGGCAAATGTCAAGGGTCTTGTCAGAGATTCCCAGGTCTCAAAGGCGTGAGAAGGACTCTGCCATGTCACTGGAATATAGAGAGCTTTCTCCACTTGATCAAAATAAAATAAAACATCAAGTAAAAGTACAGCAGAGAAAACACCATACAAGTCTCACGGTGAGGTTATAATATGGATTTTAGACAAGATTTCTTAGCAAGACAAGTGAGTTGGTGCTTGCATTATTACCACCAAATGGAGCCGTTACAATTGACCAGGGCAGATTTAATGGATTTATATTAGAAAAGTTAAACACTTTTCACAGAACTTATCTTAAGCTGTTCTCTCATTTTGTAAGATTCTCATTAATGAGTTTTGTGGATGCCAGGATCCTACTTGCTAAAGGAATTATATCTACAAATTATATCTAAAACACAAATCCCTACAAAATGCAGCTTCATTAAAAGAGGACAGATATCACTAAGGTGTTATGTGCAATCAGATATAGATATAATATGAAGATTGCCATTTATGGAATGAAGATGAAAATAAGGAAATATATTTCAAAACCGCAGAGAAAGGGTGAAGTTTCTGTGACAATGAATTAAGATTAAAATTAACATTAAATCTTAAACCAAGATTAATGTAAAATTTTTACCTGTATTATTTTACTTTACATACTGAACTTGTAGGAAATATTATGAACAATAAGCCTACTTTCATAACTCTGCTAGTAGTGAAAACAAGCAGGACCCTGTGGGGCTCCTGGGCACAGAAGGCTTCCTGTCCTGTTTCTTGACTCCATCCTCCATGCCCTTTCCTGAGTTCCAAAGGGCAGATTCCAACAATTGCTAATCAGGGAAGGGAGGGGATGCTAAAACAAGGGAGGGACTGCCAAGAAACAGAAGTGCAGACTCAGGGCAGGGTCCTGGTTCAACCTAAAGGGATACACACTACAATGTCTTTAAGTGCTTTTAAAATGTCAGCAGTCTTCATACCAGAGAAAAACCACCTGATCAGTTCAGTTCAGTTCAGTTGCTCAGTCATGTCCCACTCTTTGAGACCCCATGAACTGCAGCACCCCAGGCCTCCCTGTCCAATACCAACTCCCAGAGTTTACGCAAACTCAAGTCCATTGAGTCAGTGATGCCATCCAACCACCTCATCAACCATCTCATTCATCCTCTGTTGTCCCCTTCTCCTCCCGTCTTCAATCTTTCCCACCATCAGGGTCTTTTCAAATGAGTCAGTTTTTCTCATCAGGTGGCCAAAACCACCTGGGGCGACATCAAGAGAACCACAGAAATTCATCTAGAAGATGACCTGAGACCAGATGAGAGGAATGCATGCCCTGCAAATACTCTAATTTTATCAGCAACCCCACCATTGCACCATTACTATAAAACTCCTCGTGAAATCCTCCTGGGTTGGGACCACAGAGTTTTCACGAACAGGAGTCCATTGTGTCACCTCTTTGCTTGGCAAAGCAATAAAGCTGTTCTTTTCTACTTCTCCAAAACTCGGTCTCCAAGGTTCAATTTGGCACCTGTGAACAGAAGCCGAGCTTTTCAGCATCATAACAGTAAACACTTACATGAAAAATGTCACTTGACAAATTATTTCAACTAGTTGACAGCCACTGATTACTTTTATCTGATACAATCCTCATGAGACTCAAATTGAATACTTGGGATTACAGATCAGTTGTTCTTTGAGCTGTATAACAAATATGACCAGGCTAGGATGCCAAATTTTTAAAATCTAATTCTGTGGAAGTGGTAAATACACACCTGACATGAAAGCAGTGGTTGTGGGACTTCCCTGGTGTTCAGTGGCTCAGAGTAGGCGCTCCCAATGCAGGGGGCCCGGGTTCAATCCCTGGTCAAGGAACTAGATCCCAAACGCCACAACTTCTAAGAGTTCACACACCCCAACTACTAAGAGTTCACACGCCACAAATGAAGATCTGCATGCCACAACTAAGACCTGGTGCAGGCTAATTAGTAAATTAATTCTTCTGAAAAAGCTCCCCCCACCCAAAAAGAAAGCAAGCAGTGGTCCTTAGTGACAGATTTGGTCAAGTAAACTGTGTCACTCAGATAACAGGGCTTGTGCCAGCCATGTGTTAGCATAACCGGGTTGAGAACTGGACCCCTTCCTGCTGACCGGGTATTTTAGCAGAAGCCCAAAGCAGCTTCATCCTAACTACAAAGAGAGAAGTTGATATGGGCCGCCATCCGCCTCCTCCAAGACTTGCTAAGTAGGGAGTCTACTTCTAACTCGGGGAGACTAGAAAGGAAGGCTCTACCCCCATCCCTCATGCCACTGATGGGATATCCAAGATATCCACTGAGATATAAGAGGGTGCCTGCAAGGAGAGGAGACAGCATCTCTCTGTGCCCTGTGTACCAGCTGATCTGGTAACACTCAGATCCCATGAGCTCAGCCTGGTAACCAGCTGTAGGCAAGGGCTGTGCATTACTCTGTGAGATCCCAATTAAAACATATCAGTATGATAGGAATTCAAACAAATATTTAATTATTTCTGTTACATCACGCTTCATTAGTTTGAGATAAAAGAAGGAACTTTGAGATAAAAATCTCTATTCTCTTAAGAGGAAAAAAACTCAACAAAATCTTAAGTAATTTTCTTTCCTGATACTTGACATGCAAAGGTGCCTCTCCATGCTAGCTAATATCTAGTCTTATTCCCTGGGACTATAAATCTTAATAAGGCTCAAATGTAGAATGAACATGGTCCACCAAGCAAGACTGCATGTATAAATGTAAATGCATTCCTTTAATATTTGCAAAATATTATCCATACCACATTAGTTTCTACTCCAAACTTAATCACACAGCCTGCATTGACACATAACTTTACTGCAATTCAATATAATAACAACAGTCCAAGCTCTCAAATTAAGATGTGCTCATAAAAAGTTTTGCATATTCAAATGAAATTCTCTTGGCTAGTGACTCTACATACAGGACTTAATTTCTTGCAATTTACACAAATTGTCTAATTCAGACTTTTTCTATATAGTTTCACAATGTGCTACTTTAATATCAAGTCTTATGACAATATGGCACTTACTAAGATAGTTGCGTCATCTTTCAGGATTTGAAATAGCTCTACTGGAATTCCATCACCTCACTAGCTTTGTTCGTAGTGATGCTTTCTAAGGCACACTTGACTTCACATTCCAGGATGCCTGGCTCTAGGTGAGTGACCACACCATCGTGATTATCTGGGTTATGAAGATCTTTTTTGTACAATTCTTCTGTGTATTCTTGCCACCTCTTCTTAATATCTTCTGCTTCTGTTAGGTCCATACCATTTCTGTCCTTTATGGAGCCCATCTTTGCATGAAATGTTCCCTCGGTATCTCTAATTTTCATGAAGAGATCTCCAGTCTTTCCCATTCTATTGTTTTCCTCTATTTCTTTGCATTGATCACTGAGGAAGGCTTTCTTATCTCTCCTTGCTATTCTTTGGAACTCTGCATTCAAGAGGGTATATCTTTCCTTTTCTCCTTTGCTTTTTTCACTTCCCCTCTTTTCAGTGCTATTTGTAAGGTCTCCTCAGACAGCCATTTTGCTTTTTTGCATTTCTTTTCCATGGGGATGGTCTTGATCCCTGTTTCCTGTACAATGTCAGGAACCTCCATCAATAGATCATCAGGCAATCTCTCTATCAGATCTAGTCCCTTAAACCTATTTCTCACTTCCACTGTATAGTCATAAGGGATTTGATACCTGAATGGTCTAATGGTTTTCTCCACTTCCTTCAGTTTCAGTCTGAATTTGGAAATAAGAAGTTCATGATCTGAGCCACAGTCAGCTCCCGGTCTTATTTTTGCTAACTGTATAGAGCTTTGCCATCTTTGGCTGCAAAGAATATAATCAATCTAAAAAAAAAAAAAAAAAAAAGAATATAATCAATCTGATTTTGGTGTCACCATCTGGTAATCTCCATTTGTACAGTCTTCTCTTGTGTTGTTAGAAGAGGGTGTTTGCTATGACCAGTGCGTTCTCTTGGCAAAACTCTATTAGCCTTTGCCCTGCTTCTTTCTGTACTCCAAGGCCAAATTTGCCTGTTACTCCAGGTGTTTTTTGACTTCCTACTTTTCCATTCCAGTCCCCTATAATGAAAAGGATATCTTTTTTGAGTGTTAGTTCTAGAAGGTCTTGTAGGTCTTCATAGAACTGTTTAACTTCAGCTTCTTCAGTGTTACTTTTGGGGCATAGACTTGAATTACCATTATATTGAATGGTTTGCTTTGGAAATTAACAGAAATCATTCTGTCGTTTTTGAGATTGCATTTCTGACTCTTTTGTTGACCATGATGGCTACTCCATTTCTTCTAAGGGATTCCTGCCCACAGTAGTAGATATAATGGTCATCTGAGTTAAATTCACCCATTCCAGTCCATTTTAGTTCGCTGATTCCTAGAATGTCGATGTTCACTCTTGTCATCTCCTGTTTGACCACTTCCAATTTGCCTTGATTCATAGACCTAACATTCCAGGTTGCTATGAAATATTGTTCTTTACAGCATCAAATCTTGCTTCTATCACCAGTCATATTCACAACTGGGTATTGTTTTTGCTTTGGATCCATCCCTTCATTCTTTCTGGAGTTATTTCTCCACTGATCTCCAGTAGTATATTGGGTACCTACTGACCTGGGGAGTTCACCTTTCAGTGTCCTATCTTTTTGCCTTTTCATACTGTTCATGGGGTTCTCAGGGTAAGAATACTGCAGTGGTTTGCCATTCCCTTCTCCAGTGGACCGCACTCTGTCAGACCTCTCCACCATGACCCGCCCATCTTGGGCGGCCCCATATGGCATGGCTTAGTTTCATTGAGTTGGACTATGTCAAATCCTGAAAGATGACACTGTGAAAGTGTCCACTCAATATGCCAGCAAATATGGAAAACTCAGCAGTGGCCACAAGATTGGGAAAGATAAGTTTTCATCCCAATCCCAAAGAAAGGCAATGCCAAAGAATGCTCCAACTACAGCACAATTGCTCTCACCTCACATGCTAGTAATGCTATGCTATGCTATGCTAAGTCACTTCAGTTGTGTCCGACTCTATGCGACCCCATAGACGGTAGCCTACCAGGCTCCCCAGTCCCTGGGATTCTCCAGGCAAGAACACTGGAGTGGGTTGCCATTTCCTTCTCCAATGCATGAAAGTGAAAAGTGAAAGTGAAGTCTCTCAGTCGTGTCCTACTCTTAGCGACCCCATGGACTGCAGCCTACCAGGCTGCTCCATCCATGGGATTTTCCAGGCAAGAGTACTGGAGTAAGCCATTGCCTTCTCTGCACATGCTAGTAAAGTAATGCTTAAAATTCTCCAAGCCATGCTTCAGCAATATGTGAACCATGAACTTCCAGATCTTCAAGCTGGTTTTTGAAAAGGCAGAGGAACCAGAAAACATCCAATGAATCATTGAAAAAGCCATCGAAAAAGCAAGGGAATTCCAGAAAAACATCTATTTCTGCTTTATTGACTATGCCAAAGCCTTTGACTGTGTGGATCACAACCAACTGTGGAAAATTCTGAAAGAGATGGGCATACCAGACCACGTGACCTGCCTCCTGAGAAACCTGTATGCAGCTAAGGAAGCAACGTTAGAAATGGACATGGAACAACAGGCTGGTTCCGAATAGGAAAAGGAGTACATCAAGGCTGCATATTGTCACCCTGCTTATTTAACTTCTATGCAGAGAGTACATCATGAGAAACGCTGGGCTGGAGGAAGCACAAACTGGAATCAAGATTGCCAGGAGAAATATCAATAACCTCAGATATGCAGATGACACCACCCTTATGGCAGACAGGGAAGAAGAACTAAAGAGCCTCTTGATGAAAGTGAAAGAGGAGAGTGAAAAAGTTGGCTTAAAGCTCAACATTCAGAAAACTAAGATCATGGCAGCCAGTCCCATCACTTCATGGCAGATAGATGGGGAAACAGTGGACACAGTGGCTGACTTTATTTTGGGGGCTCCAAAATCACTGTAGATGGTGACTGCAGCCATGGAATTAAAAGATGCTTACTCTTTGGGAGGAAAGTTATGACCAACCTAGACAGCATATTAAAAATCAGAGACATTATTTTGCCAACAAAGGTCCATCTAGTCAAGGCTATGATTTTTCCAGTAGTCATGTATGGATGTGAGAGTTGGACTGTGAAAATAGCTGAGTGCCGAAGAATTTTGAACCACAGTTCAAAAGCATCTCTTCTCAAGAGAAGACTTCTCTTCTCAAGAGAAGACTTCTCTTCTCAAGAGAAGACTTCTCTTCTCAAGAGAAGACTCTTGAGAGTCCCTTGGACTGCAAGGAGATCCAACCAGTCCATCCTGGGGGAGATCAGTCCTGGGTGTTCATTGGAAGGACTGATGTTGAAGCTGAAACTCCAATACTTTGGCCACCTTATGCAAAGAGCTAACTCATTGGAAAAGACCCTGATGCTGGGAAAGATTGAGGGCAGGAGGAGAAGGGGATGACAGAGGATGAGATGGTTGGATGGCATCATCAACTCGATGGACATGGGTTTGGGCGGACTCCAGGAGTTGGTGATGGACAGGGAGGCCTGGCATGCTGCGGTTCATGGGGGTCACAAAGAATCGGACACAACTGAGGGAGTGAACTGAAGATAGTTGCTCTATTTCTGTTAATACTAAGTGAGTTAATTCCCCAAGACTTCACACACTGCATGAAGAAGGATTAAAAGGGAGCTCTCTCTCCACAGTTGCAGTAAATGCCAGGTTTAGTTCATTTCCCAGGATAATTGACAGTAGTCTGATAGCCCCAGGATTTTCACAGTAAAAGAAATGATCCTCAGTGGTAAATTAAGCTAGGAGAGGGATTTATAATGCACAAATTTACCATCATTTATTGAGCAAACTATTGATGTTCATGGCATTCTCTGACAATGTCTCTCCCTTATTATAAAAATAAAATCCAAATTTATAACTATAATTTATATGTTTCTTTTAGATAACTTTGGCCAGCTGTCAAAATACACTGTTTTTTCACACTGCTTTTTTTTTTTAACACATATCACTTATAAACTAAGGATGAAAATTTATTTGTCAGAACGCAAATTTATTCAAGCCATTTTATATAAAGTTCACCTAAAAAAAAAAAAAACCACTAAAAAATACTGAGTTATAATTGATGGTATTCAACATTAAGTAATACTTGGCAGGTATCTAAACATATAGTGAATATTGAGTATTTAATGTACACAACTGACTTTTTTAAATTGAAAACTTCTTGATTATTTACTTTGTCTCCATGCGGGGTAACAAATTTTAGAAAAATTGGGTTACACCAAAGCTAAATTTTCTCTTTTTCTATATATGCCTCTTTTGTGATGAGAACAATTACTTGCAGCAAATTTCTAACCCATATTATTATTAACTATAGTCTCCATGGTGTATATTACTTTTTCAAATCTTCATCTTATTACTGAGTGTCAGTACCCTTTGATCAATATCTACTGACTGATTTCTCCCCTCCTCCAGTCTCTGAAAACTACCACTCTATCCTCAGTGTCTATGAGTTCAATCTTTTGAGATTCCATACATAAGTGAGATCATGCAGTATTTGTCTTTCTGGATCTAGTTTTCTTCCTTAACATAATATCCTCTAGGTTCATCCACGTTGTCACACGTGGCAGGATTCCCTTATTTGTTTCTAAGACTGAATAATATTGTTGTGTGCATGTGCATGTGTGTGTGTATGAGTCACACTTTCTTTATCCATTCATCTGTTGAAGGACATTGAGGTTGCTTCCATATCTTGTCTTCTGTGAATAATGCTGCAATGAACATAGGCATGAAGATACCTTTTTGAGAAGGTATTTCTTTGAGATACTGGTTTCAGTTTGTATGCTTATGTACCCAGAAATGGCACTACTGAATCACACAGCAGTGATGTTTTTAGATTTTTGAGGTAACTTTGTATTGTTTTCCATATTGGCTGGACCAATTCACAATCTTGTGATCACAAATTTCATATTGGCTGGACCAGTTCACAATCTTGTGATCACAAATTTCACCTTGATGAAGGTGAAAGAGGAGAGTGAAAAAGTTGACTTAAAACCCAACATTCAGAAAACGAAGATCATGGCATCTGGTCCCATCACTTCATGGGAATTAGATGGGGAAACAGTGGAAACAGTGTCCGACTTTCTTTTTTGGGGCTCCCAAATTGCTGCAGATGGTGATTGCAGCCATGAAATTAAAAGATGCTTACTCCTTGGAAGAAAAATTATAACCAACCTAGATAGCATATTCAAAGGCAGAGACATTCCTTTGCCAACAAAGGTCCGTCTAGTCAAGGCTATGGTTTTTCCTGTGGTCATGTATGGGTGTGAGAGTTGGACTGTGAAGAAGGCTGAGTGCTGAAGCATTAATGCTTTTGAACTGTGGTGCTGGAGAAGACTCTCAAGAGTCCCTTGGACTGCAAGGAGATCCAACCACTCCATTCTGAAGGAGATCAGCCCTGGGATTTCTTTGGAAGGAATGATGCTAAAGCTGAAACTCCAGTACTTTGGCCATCTCATGCGAAGAGTTGACTCATTGGAAAAGACTCTGATGCTGGGAGGGACTGGGGGCAGGAGGAGGAGGGGACGACAGAGGATGAGATGGCTGGATGGCATCACTGACTCGATGGACTTGAGTCTGAGTGAACTCCGCGAGTTGGTGAGGGACAGGGAGGCCTGGCGTGCTGCGATTCATGGGGTCACAAACAGTCAGACACGACTGAGCAACTGAACTGAACTGAACTCACAATCACTAACAGTGTACAAGGGTTGCTTTTTCTCTACATCCTCACCAATTCTTACCATTTTATGATTTTTTGAAAACAGTCATCTTAACAGCTGTGAGGTGATATGTCATCCTGGTTTGATTTGCATTCTCCTACTAATTAGTGACACTGAGCATCTTTTCATGTGTTTCTTGGCCATTTGTAAAGCTTCTATGCAAAAAATGTCTCTTCTAGTCTTTTGCCCATTTTTTAATCAGGTTATTTCTTATTGTTGTTGTTGTTGCTGTTTTTTTTATATTGGGTTATATGAGTTCCTTGTATTTTTTGGCTATTAGTTCCCTATCAGATATATGGTCTGTAAATACTTCCTCCCATTCCAAAAGTTGTGTTTTTTTTTTTTTTTTCATTTTGGTGTTCCCTTTGCTGTGCAGAAACTTTTCAGTTTGATGCTGTCCTACTCATTTATTTTTGCTTTTGTTCCCTATGTTCTTCATACCACATGCAAAAAAGCATTGCCAAGACCAATTTCAATGAGTTTTCTTCCCTGTTTTCTCCTAGAATTTTATGGTTACAGGTCTTAAATTTAAGTCTTTAATTTATTTTGAGTTGATCTCTGTGGATGGTGTAAGATAGGGTCCACTTTGATTCTCCTGCATGTGGCTATCCAGTTTTTCCAACACCTTTTATTGAAGAGACAATCCTTTTTCCATGTATATTCTTAGTGTCTTTGTCAAAAATTAGTTACTGTATTATATGCATGGGTTTATTTCTGGACACTTTACTCTGTCCTATTTATCTGTCTATTTTAATGCCAGTACAATATTATTTTGATTACTTTAACTTTGTAATGTACTTTGAAATCAGGTAGTGTGAAGCCTCCATCTTTTTTCTTCTTTCTCAGGATTGTTTTGGTTGTCTTTTGTGGTTTTATAAAGACTTCAGATTTTTTTAATGTGCCTGTGAAAAATGTCATTAGCATTTTGATAGGAATTGCATCAAATCTCTCAATCATATTGGAAATTATGGACATTTTGACAGCATTAAATTTGGACATGTAACGTCAGTAATTCATCTATGGAAAATTCTCAGTAAGACATGGCTCCTTTTTAGCCCACAATTCAGCAACTAATCAATAATTGATCATTTCAATTCTATTTCTTTTAAGCATCACTTTAAACAAACAACCTTACCAGTAAAAGTGTCCCAAAATTAGCAAATAACTTCAGTTTACTAAAGAAGAGCTAACAGTTTTTCATCAATAGGATTCTTCATTCTCCAAATAATGATATGCATGGTACTGATAAAGCCCATTTATGTAACAGTGTGTACCAGTATTACATTACGTGCTTTATTTTTATCATCTTATGTTATACTGTTAAAAACTATCAAACAGGATGACATTGTTATCTTCATTTTAAATGAAGAATTGAGTCTCAAAGATATGTAAAAATTGGCAAGAAAAGAATTTGAATGAAATCATGTCTTGACTTCTTCCATTATCTTCCCAATAACTGTCTTGGGTTGGTATTTCTACCACCGTGTTTTGAAGGTTTCCATACATTAAGGTAAAATTTGAATTCGGAAAAAAAGTTTTGGTTGAGAAGAAATATTGGTGACGTGGCAAACAAAATATGAAGTATACAAATTTTAAATTCACCAAAGAGACAATATTAGGATAAAGAATTTCAGTTAGTCCAACAAAAGATTCAAACAATACCTGGTTTGTGTAAGAAATGCTTATTTCAATGTGGAAAGTGGTAAGAAGCCTCTAAGGTAGACCCCAGTGATCCCTTCATCTATTATTAATGGCTTTGTATATTTCCCTCCCCATGAATAACTTTCCTCTAACCAATAACAGGCAATGTTAAAGGGATGCCATTTCCATGATTAGGTTAAAATTGTGACTTTATATTGCTAGTAGACTCTTTTTACTGCTTCTTTGCTTGCATTCTGTGCTGCCACTGTGGAGACACCAATACGGCAAAGAACTGAAGAGGTCTCTGGTCAAAAGCCGATGAGGATATGAAGACCTCACTCTGACAATGTGTGGGCGATTCAAGGCTACCGACAGCTCTGAGGGAGCATGGAAGTGGATCTTGCCCCTGTCTAATCTTCAGATGAGCCCACAGATCCTGACCCAGGCCTTGTGAGAGACCATGAAACAGAGGACCCATCTAAGACCATTCCTTATCCACAGAAGCCATACAATGATGAATGTACTCTGCCTTAAGCTGTTATGTTTACAGATTTTGTTACAAAACAACAGACAATGATACATTCAATCATGCTATGTTAAAATGATTCAACTATTCTAACCATTGACTATATTTCATTCTAATATCCTTGAATCTATATTCTGAGCATAATTTTAATACTTGTGTCAACAGTTTAAACATATATTGAACTAAATTAACAGGAATTATGTTCAGAAGTAAAACAATGATTAAAATGAGAAGAATTAAAAAGCTATACACGGTGAAGCATTCAAACTTTGACACTGCCCTCTAAAAAATATGAAAAGATCAAATTAAGGAAAACCAGCAATGATGTCTGCAATTTTTCCCAATTACTGTGTTGTGGAGTTTGGGCTGGATTGCACTGAGAGGATTATTATAGTTTATGATAAATACTATTGTCTCAATTTGGTTCTCAAATATTTTCAAAGGAAATATCTTATTATTTTTAGCTTGATGCTAAAAGCCTTACAGTCACAGTTATAGAAACATACTAAAGTGAAGTGAAGTCGCTCAGTCGTGTCCGACTCTTTGCGGCCCCATGAACTATAGCCTACCAGGCTCCTCTGTCCATGAGATTTTTCCAGGCAAGAATACTAGAGTGGGTTGCCATTTCCTTCTCCAGGGGATCTTCCAGACCCAGGGATCGAACCCGGGTCTCCTGCATTGCGGGCAGATACTTTACCCTCTAAACCACCAGGGAAGTCATACTAGAAACAAAGTAGCAGCCTACCAAATATTAATCACTGAGGATGTTTTCGTATTTGAGGGTAATGATGATGAAGGTGTAAATATGCATCATTATCAAACCATTGAATGTTTAGCTGTGATGTAGCTCATTTTCATTAATTAAATTGATGTTACACATTTTCTTTACATAATAAAAAGTTTTTTAAGGTAGAACAATGTTCTCATATTAGTGATTAACAGGGGAGAAGGTATTAGTCACGATGATATGTAAAAGGTTTCTAGGCTATTAAGTACCACTTTAGTGCCATATTATACAGTTTTACTTTAAATCTGCATTTGAAATTATGAATGGCATCCAGGGAAATGTTTACATAAGAAGTATAATACATCATGTAAGACAGTTTTAATCACTAAGCTCCAAAGGGATACTTCTATGCTCTGCTACTAGCATCTTAGCACAGATCTTCTTATTTGTATAGAGAAAAGACTCTGATGCTGGAAAAGATTGAGGGAAGAGGGAGAGGGGGACAACAGAGGATGAGATGGTTGGATGGCATCACCGACTCAATGGATATGAGTTTGAGCAAGCTCCAAGAGATGGGTGAAAGACAGGGAAGCCTGGCATGCTGCAGTCCATGGGATCGCAGAGTCGGACACGACTGAGCAACTGAACGACAACAATACATATGAGCATAAAGTTGAACAATTTAAGAATAAAGATAGCTTTTTCCTCTCTTAAGCACTTTGCACAAAAGCATCAATAGCAAATTAATAAAGTATTATTGATAATTTAAATAAATTTGGAAATCTCCAAAAAAGAAGTAGCTATGAAGCATTTCTGTAACTACCTGTATACTCAACCAAAAAAAAGCTAAATGTACAGAGTTCTCTACTCAACATATTTACAGAAGCATTAGTGAGTTTTTGTTTGTATTGGTTGCTTGTTTTGTTAATTGATAAATTGTGACTGTTATCTCTGAGTACAAGTAGGACTAAATGCATTTCAATAATTCCTAAATGATAGAAATGTTCAAAAGATTGATTATGCTGACAGGAAAGTACATGAATGGTATTTAAAGCTCCCATATTACAGAAATAAAATATGTCAGATTGGCTTGGTGGAGGGTTTGGAGTAGGTGAAGAAGTGAACAATGGCATGAATCTTCAAGCAAGAGATTGCACATCTCTTATATACACGCAAACATGGATACTATGGGGATAACTGCAGTTACATTGTAGGTTTTACATCTTTCAAAATATATGCAATGTCACAATTTTATATATGTATGTAAGTATACATGCACATATATTTGGAATTAAAAAAAAAACTTATTTCTAAATTCTGATAAAATAGTTTAGATTCAAAAATATCAGACAGATTGCTCTTGTCAACAGGTCCCTCAGAAACCACCCAGACTTGAAGAGAAGTGAGTTATACATAAGCACTGTTTCTGTAAATGAGATGTCACTTCATAAATGCCCATTGTACACAGTAAAAAATTCAACCAACAGATAAAAAAAAATAAAAATTCAACCAGCAGATGAAACACATAGAAAACCTCATCCCCAAACCTTTCTCACACAGGAAACAGAGCATTAAAGATGGATCAGCAAGTGTTTTCACTCTAGGCTGGTGGAGCTAGCAGTGGTGGGATTAGTTAAAGCAAAAAGGGTCCTTTTCCTGAGGAGGCAAGAGAGGAGCCCTCCATCCTAACTCTGCAAGAAGCAGAGGAACAAATCTCACTTGACCAAAGTCAACCTCAAAAAACCTCTCTGCAAACTAAGAAGAGATGGGAACAAACTCAACCTGACAAGGAGCTGGGGAAAAAACTAACGGCTAAACTCACTCAATGACAAAAGAGTTAATGGTTTCCTCTAAGAATGAACATACAATAAGGATGTATATTCTCACTACTTCTATTTAACATTACTAGAGAAAATATCCAGTAAAATAGAAAGAAGGAAAATAAAAGATACATCACTTGGAAAGACAGAAATGACACATTAATTATTCACAGACGGCATAATGGGTTATGCACTGACTGATTCCCATTGAATCTATATCAAGATTACTAGAATAAATAAAGTTACCTTAGCAAGACTGCAGGACACAGATCAATATGGAAACATTAATTTTTTATGTATATGCTTCCAGTGAACAATTCGAAATTGAAATAAAACAATCCTATTTCTAGTATGAAAACATACACAATATATAGAGATAAATATCATAAAATAACAAGATTTATGCATTAAAAATTATAAGAAAATTAAAGGAAAGGTAGTTTTCTCATGGAAAACACTTTATTATTAAGATGTCTCCAAATTAACATTTAAATTCAATGAAATCCTAATCAAAATTCCAGCAGTCATTTCTGTAGAAACTGACAGGTTGATACTAAATTCTGTCTTTCGAGACAGAAGAATCAAGAACAATTTTTCAAAATTTTAAAAGAAGAACAAAGTTGGAGGACTTACATTACCTTATTCAAGATCTAACATGAAACTGGAATGATCACGGCAATATCTTTTCAGCATAAGAATAGACCTATAAAGCCAAGGAATATAAGAGACTTCATATGGGTCAACTGCTTTTTTTTACAAATGTACCAACATATTTCACTGTCGATAAGAAAGTCTTCTCAACAATGATGCTATAACTGGACATATTTTTGGACATATAGACATAGAAGGAATTTAACACCACAGGCAAAAAATTAGCTTAAGAAGATTACAGACAATGTAAAACTTAACATGTAGAAATTCTCAAAGAAAGCATGGAAGTCTTAATAAATAATCGAGTTAAGTAAAGATTTTATACATATGATACAAAAGGTATGAGTCATCAAAGGGAAAAATTACAAAACAGAATTTCATTAAGATCTAAAACTTCTGCTCTTTGAGATAAACTTGACCCTTGAACAACGTAGGGGTTAATTCACATAAAACTTATAATTGGTTTTCATTTCTATGGTCCATCCATACCCACAGTTCTTCTGCATCCCTGGATTGGAGCAACCATGGACTCTGGTACTGGAGTGTTCACACTTGACCAAAGACATATTACAGAGAACAGAAAGGACATTTAACGTGGTCAATATCTGTAGCTATCAAGAAAATGCAAAGTAAAGCCAAGGTGAAGTTCCACTCCCCACTTACTAAAATGAGAAATATATTGAGAAAAATATTGAAACTACAAAGTGCTCACAAGGATGTGGAGAAACTGGAACCCATACACTGGTGATGGGAATAGAAAAGTTCAACAGGAATTTGGGGAGAGTTTGCTAATTGCTAAGTCACTTCAGTCGTGTCCAACTCTGTGCGACCACAGAGACGGCAGCCCACCAGACTTCCCTGTCCCTGAGATTCTCCAGGCAAGAACACTGGAGTGGGTTGCCATTTCCTTCTCCAATGCGTGAAAGTGAAAAGTGAAAGCGAAGTCACTCAGTCGTGTCCAACTCTAGCGACCTCATGGACTGCAGCCTACTAGGCTCCTCCGTCCATGGGATTTTCCAGGCAAAAGTACTGGAGTGGGGTGCCATTTTAATGGTTTTTAAAAAATTAAAACACACACTTAAAAAATGTGACCCAGTGATTCCACTCCTAAACATGTGCTTGTGAAATGAAAACATATGTCTGATATCTTTAAGCAAATGATTATAACAACTTTATTCATAACAATTAATAACTGGAAACCACGTAAAAGTCCATTAGCTGGTGAATGGATAAGGAAATTGTGATACGGCCATACCAAATGCTATGTACTAGTTTGCTATTGCATCATTAATGCAAGATACAATATAGTGGAACTCAACCTCAGTACACTCAGTGAAGAAGTGAGACCCCAAAGGCTAAATACTGTAGGAATCTCATATATGACATTCTGAAAAAGGCAAATTATAGGGATAGACATCAGATGTGGTTGCAGGAGATGACATGGAGAGGGGATGACTACAATGGGGCAAGACAGAGCTTTATGGAAGGAGAAAAGTGTTTCACATCTCACTTTGAGTGGTGATTAAAAGACTGCACACATTTGTCAAAACTCATAGGATTTAAGCCTAAAAAATTGACTTTCATTGTATGCATATTCTACACCAAATCCTCAATCTATCCTGAAACATACTTACATTTTTAAAAATATGAGCCACATGATAGAGCTCCAAAGGACTAATGCCATGACAAATTCAACACATATGGGCAAGGCAGTGAGCCTGGAAGAGGGGAAGGGGTACTGTGTTCTTAGAGCAGCTAGGCAGTAGCTTGAGGTAAAACTCAAAGAAAAAGAGGACTTTGGGAAATCAAATAAAAGCACACACCCAATGACAAAGAGCGAATACTCTTAATCCTTGCACCATCAGAATGCTTGCAAAAATAATAAGATGTCCCTCAGTAGACCCATGCATTTGAAATAAATGCTTTACAAGACAAATCATGATCTCTTCCCTGCTTCTCTCTCTCCCTCTCCACCCAGGTTTACTTTCATCTATAACACCTGCAGCCACGAGTATCCACAGATACTATGTGCTCTAGTTCTGGTTCCCTAGACAGTGTGAGTGGAGAAGGCAATAGCAACCCCCTCCAGTACTCTTGCCTGGAAAATCCCATGGACGAAGGAGCCTGGTGGGCTGCAGTCCCTGGGGTAGTGAAGAGTCGGCGACTGAGCAACTTCACTTTCACTCTTCACTTTCATGCATTGGAGAAGGAAATGGCAACCCACTCCAGTATTCTTGCCTGGAGAATCCCAGGGATAGCACAGCTTGATGGGCTGCCGTCTGTGGGGTCGCACAGAGGCGGACACGACTGAAGCGACTTAGCAGCAGCAGCAGACAGTGTGAGAAGCCAAAGCAAGTAACTGTGAAGTGTTGATTTTGGAGCATAAGCTAAAAGGTGATCTGAAAGCACTCGGTTAAGCTGGGATACACGAACACCTGTATCCGGCATGGTCTTGGTCTGGATGCCATACCAGTGTTCTTTTACTACATCACAGAGTAATAAAATTTGACCCCCATACAGGAGAAACCAGAAATACAAACAAGCAGCAAAGCTTCTAAATCTCCTAATATCACAGGTCTCTCAACTTGTCCCCTTTCTAGGTGAGACTCCCTGTTAACATGCACAGAACTATGGAACTTTTTAAACCAATAAATGAGGAAAGGAAGAGAACTGAACTATACTGAGTGTCTACTCTGAACAAGGCTTTCCTCTTACCCTACCCCATGTGCTCCAATGAAGCTATACTACTGAAGGAATCTACTCAGTGTATAGTACGCACTAAACATAATTAATTGCCATTTAATAATGGTAATTGGGCCTTCCCTGGTGACTCAGATGGGTTAAGAATCTGCCTGCAAGGCAGGAGAGGCAGGTTCAATCCCTGGGTCAGGAAGATCCCCTGAAGAAGGGAATGTCAACCCATTCCAGTATTCTTGCCTGGAGAATTTCAAGGACAGAGGAGTCTAGAGGGCTACAGTCTATGGAGTCGCAAAGAGTAAAACATGACTGAGTGACTGACACTTTCACTTTCAATAATGGTAATTGATAATAACAAAAAGACACCACCACCATTGGAAGGTAAATTAATTTACCTGTTTAAAACAATTCATTTCCAACCAATTATTGTGACAGAGGACCTAACAGGGGCTCATTTAAATTAAGTTAATCAAATATTTAAGATAGAAATCAGTGATGAATAGCTTGTGTATTTGAAGTCAAAACCAGCTACTAGATTTTCTGCAGCACTTTCTATATGTATTGTCCTCCTTGATGAGTGTATAATTTTTGTATGATTATTTATCATGTAACATAGAGCATTTCATGCCAGAGATTCATTCTTAGAAAATGATATATCAACCAAATCTATTCATGGAGCATGTGATCATGTTAGAAGTGTTATGCTTCTTTAGATGACAGTGGTTGTAAAAATTTTTTAATTTGGAAAGTATACATTATTTTCACCAACTTTAGTTCAGCTATAAATACAAGTGTGTGTGTGTGTGTGTGTGTGTGTGTGTATGTAAGACCAAAGAAGAAGTTAGGAAGTTATTGTGGTCTTCCCCTCTAAGCATCCTTATCCTCCCTATGAAATAGTTCTTATGGCTTTTTTTTTAAACATAACTATCTCCTTCCTTACTTTTAGGTTTCATATGTTTTGAATTTTATGTTCAAATTGACAAAGGAAGATTATCTTTTTATGCACAGTTCTATGAATTTTAATAAATGGGTAAATGTGCATAACCACAACCACAATAGAGACACAAAATATATCCACCACCCAACCCTCATCCCTGTCTACTATGCCTTCCTCTCTCCCTTAACCACTGGCAACCACTGATCTGCCACTTATGATTTTATCTTTTCATAAGTACCACATAAATGGAACCATACAATACATAACCTTTTGAGGCTGATTTCGTTTTTTCTATTAAGATTCTCATTTTATTGATGACTTTGAGATGTAAATCTATTGGCCAAGATCACACAGCTGGAAAGCAGTAGAGCAGGAATTTAAATTTAAATAAGATCAAAAGTTTCACTCATTGATTCCAAAAAAAAAGGAAGTGTATATACATGTATGTATATGTACGTTTCTGAGTACATACTTTTCTTGACTTATGACTCACAAAGAGAGGTTGGTTTCTTTTTAAAACGCTGTGAAAGTAGCAAATATACAACATGAACATTGCTGCCAGTGGGCAGTATCTGAGGAACAGAATTGATAAGGCCTTGTGAAAGTGAAAGTGTTAGTTGCTCAGTGTGTCTGACTCTTTGTGACGTCATAGACTGTAGCCTTCCAGGCTCCTCTGTCTATGAGATTTTCCAGGCAAGAATACTAGAGTGGGTAGCTAATCCCTTCTCCAGGGGATCTTCCTGACTCAGGGATCGAACCTGGGTCTCCCATATTGCAGGCAGATTCTTTACCGTCTGAGTCACCAGGGAAGCCCAAGGCCTCATGACTTTGGTGCTTTTATGGAATTTTTAACTAATTAAATCAGACTATCTACTTTTTGTTTTAACCAGCATATGGTAAGGTAGGAAAGACTAGTCAAGGACTAGTCACTGTAAGAGGTGGCAATCTAGAATCACAATTCATAGCTGGGTGAATTCCAGCTATATCACTTCCCCAGCTGTTGGGTTGTAAGTAACTAGGTCTGTACGTGTTTTTCAACTTTTATGAGTATCTTTGGGGACCAAACAGATCCTGTGAATGAGAGGTTTGAAGTTTTTGTTCTTTTCTTCCACCAGCTCAAAGACTTTTTAATCTTTTCTTAAATCTGTTTCTTCAACTCAAAGACTTGAGAACATGTTCTAGACTGAAAAATAATGTACATAATTTCTGGTCATGAATATTCACAAGGTAGCTGGTTACTGGGATTCTGGGTCATATTTTGAGAAGGAATCAATTCTGAAAAGAAGCAAATGGATATACTTTTGCTCTTACTAATATTTCCACACTATTTCTTCTCACTATAAAGGAATTTCCTAATTGTCCAAAACTGAGACCTTTGCTTCCACCAAGCAACAAGATTCCTAGGATTTCCTAACGCTTATGGGAACTCTTTTCCTTCCACCTCTACATTTTTTCAGATTTGCTGAGCTGTCTTTAAGGCTTTCAAAATCACCAAGCACATTTATTTGGCATTTTTTTCTGCCATATGTGAAGATAAGTATATTTCAGAGTAACAGTTCTCAAACTTGGGAGCCTAAGAAGGTCAGTTGAGAGATTTGCTAAAAATACAGAGACCCAAGCCTTCTCCATTTTTTTTTTCTTCCTCCTTACAAGCCACAATTTGCAGCAGAATCTTAGTTCCCCAACCAGTGACTGAACCAGTGCTCTGTACAGTTGGAAGCACAGTCTTAACTACTGGACTGCCAGTAAGTCCCCAAGCCCCTAAATGAATGCCAGCTTTTCTATGATTTCTCAGCTCTCCCCACAAGGATTCTGATGTATGTGGATGTTTGAAAGAATTTGGGGTAATATGCATCAGCTGCCCCAGAAAGGTTCTGAGTAACTGACGACTGAAATGTTCTATTTTAGAATGAAAGTCAAGCCCTAGAACAGACTCACTCAACTCACGTGCCGCTCCCTGACAATCATCTTGAAATTTAATTTTTAATATTCTTTGCTAGAATATAAGAATATAAATATCAAATATTATATTGCATCCATCTATGATACATGTTTTTCACATTTTAATGTATTTGAGACTGGATTATGTTTTAAAGTCTGCATTCTAAAAATATTGGTCAGCATCTCTTCTTGCACATTAGCACCTAATGCTGCAACTTACAATAAAAATTCAGAGATAATGAACTAAATGGGAAGGAAATTAAAAAAAGAATGGAAATATGTATACATAGAACTGATTCACTTTACTGTACAGCAGGAACTAACATGACATTGTAAAGCAACTACAATAAAAAATATAAAAATTAGAGATAAGAAAGCTCTACTATAATTCAAGTGTAAGAGAGATGCTATAACCAAACAATTCAAATAATCTTGTATAAATAAGATGGTAGAAAGACACAATATTAAAATGATCAATTCAGCCTGGGATATTTAACTATGAAAGTATAAAAAAGTAAAATTGACATGGTGACCCATTATCTAACCACCTAGGGAACGGAAGTCTTCCCTTGCAGGGCTCAATTTGGTATGTCAGGAGCCATGAAAGGGAGAGGCTTGAACCCCATTTCAGCCCTACATTTCTTGACTTCTGGGTCAAACAAACTCAGGTGCATCATGAGTACCTTTCAGAAAACAGACTATTCCAGAGTTGCCTATTTCCACGTAACAAGCTACCTCAGAGTCAATTGTATAAAACAATGGAAATTTTAAAAATTATTGCTACATACCATGGCTCCAAGGGTTACCTAAACTTAACTAAGTGGGGTTCATTGGGGTCTGCATGTGGCTGCAGTCAGACCATGAGTTACTAAGGGCTGAAAGCATCTCATGTATCTGATGCCTGGCATGGAAAGTCACAAACAGCTGAAATTGGGACATTTGGGTTCCTTGGGCATCTCTCTCAATCCTTATGAGGCCTGTTTATGAGGTCTCTCCAGGATAATGAATTCTGGTGTCATATTTCTTATATGTAGACTCAGGGCTCCAAAGGTGGGTTTTTCCAGGGAAAGAAAAAGAGGTAGAAATAGGGCTAGTAATTATTGTTTAGCCACTAAGTCATGACGGACTCTGAGACCTCATGGACTGTTACCTCACCAGGCTCCTCTGTCTGTGGAGTCCCCAGACAAGAATACTGGAGTAGGTTGCTACTTCCTTCTCCAGGGGATCTTCCCGACTCAGGGATCAAACCCACATCTCCCGTGTCTCCTGCACTGGCATGTGGATTCTTTACCCCTGAGCCACCAGGGAAACCCAGGGGTAGGAATAGGTATATAGATATAGAGAGACAAAGACAGGGACTGAGGCAGAGACAAAGATGGAAAGAGAGCCTGTAGAAACTGCTTAGCTCTTTATGATCCAGGCTAGGTAATCATGGGTTCTCTGCATTGCATTTATTAGAATGAAATCACTAAACCCAGTCTATATATTCAAGGGGCAAGTAATTAAATTAATGGATATGATTTAAAACTGCCACAAAGAGGTATTTTAAATTTTAAAAAGTGACCATTTTCCAAATACTACAGTCAAGACTTCCATTTTAAACAATCTCTACTGGGAAAGATAATCACTGAAAAACTTGATGATTTTTTATTCTTAAAAAAGTTATAAAAGTTACTGTAATATTTTTAACTAGTAGAAGAAAAGTCATAACTACATGTATTCTTCTGAGGCAAACAGAATTCTAAACAATGTAAAAAAATTCACAGATTAGCAAACATGTCTTTCCTGATCAATCAATACAAAATCTCTCAACAAAGTTGCTTAAAACACCATAAATAATATTTCTTTATGAAATATTCATTACTTACTACCCTGTGTGGAAGACCATTTTCAAAATACACTATGAAAGGTCTGGCATCCCTCAGAATTAATTACCTCAGGTTAGTGGAAGGTTTTATTTCTTACTTGTGAACTGCATCCAGAGAAATGTAAGGTCTAGTGATCTGAATAAGCAAAACAATAAATATGCTCTGCTGCTGCTGCTGCTGCTAAGTCGCTTCAGTCGTGTCCGACTCTGTGCGACCCCATAGACGGCAGCCCACCAGGCTCCCCCGTCCCTGCGATTCTCCAGGCAAGAACACTGGAGTGGGTTGTCATTTCCTTTTCCAATGCGTGAAAGTAAAAAGTGAAAGTGAAGTTGCTCAGTCGTGTCCGACTCTTCACGACCCCATGGACTGCAGCCTACCAGGCTCCTCAGTCCATGGGATTTTCCAGGCAAGAATACTGGAGTGGGATGCCATTGCCTTCTCCGAAATATGCTCTATATGCTTTATATTTTTCAGTGAAATAAATATTAAGCAGGCAATGCCCATTCTCTGTGATTTAGACTCAGCTTTAAAAACCTGCACACTCGTATTTAAAAGCAGCAAACTGAGCCTCCCAAAATAATTCTGTGTTGCTTCATATTATTTAAGATCATGAGTGCGTGTGAATGGGAATCCATGCTGTTTAGGGTAAAGGGTCTCCAGAAAAAGCATTTTGAGGTTGATTTTTCAATTGCAAGTAGGCACAAGGGGAAATCATAGATTTAATGGGAGGTAGGTAATGTTGGTAAATAATACATTCAACTTTAAAACAAAAACCTCCCAAAATCTGTTGTCCATGTATCATGAATTAGAGTGATTTAAAGTTCCATTTTTTCATGTACATACCTATCCTAAAATCCAGCCACCGACAAACTTTAAAGATAGGTTTTCAATGTACTAGAGAAACTGATGACACTAAAGATTTTCATTAAGATATTTTCAAGTTAATGGTACTAATGAAACACATTTTATTTTAAACACCATCCTGAGTGTCTGAAATACACTATTTCACTGAACTCTCACCGCAAGCCTACAAGGGCAGTGATATTCTATCAATTTAGATCTGAGAGGCCTACTATACAAATCACCCAATTTTCTGCAAATGCTCAAGAATCATTTCAACTCTTCACAACAATGAAAGAAGACTCTAAATAACCTTCTAGCAGGCAATATCCACTCTCTTGTTTCTTGCTGGTCCATTTTTAGAAGCCTCCTTTCTCAAATGCCAGTCCCTTACTACCATCAGCCTTACAGGATATCCAACTCCCAGACCAGCAATCAATTAATCCAGACAAAACAAAAAAAGTTATGAGAATGTGGGTCCTCCCCCACCCCACAAGTCAGCGAAGCAAAACAATTAATTCAACTTGGAACATGATCACTGAATTAAGCCTTAAATTAAGTCAATACAAATCTCTACTAAACACATATGCTGGGACAGGCAAAAGAATAAAACAATTATACCTGTTAGCCATCTGTATGTCTTTTTTGAAAAATTGTCTTTTCAGATCTGCCTAATTTATGTGTTTAGGGAGTTTGTTTGCTATGGACTAGTATAAGTTCTATATACAGTTCAGATCTTCCCCGATTGCTCAGATGATAAAGAATCTGCCTGCTGTGTGGGAGACCTGGATTTGATCCCTGGGTCAGGAAGATCCCCTGAAGAAGGGAATGGCAACCCACTCCAGTATTCTTGCCTGGAGAATCCCAAGGACAGAGGAGCCTGGTGGGCTACAGTCCATGGGGCTGCAAAGAGACATGACTGAGTGACTGACACTGCTGCTGCTAAGTCGCTTCAGTCGTGTCCGACTCTGCAACCCCATAGACGGCAGCCCACCAGGCTCCCCCGTCCCTGGGATTCTCCAGGCAAGAACACTGGAGTGGGTTGCCATTTCCTTCTCCAGTGCATGAAAATGAAAAGTGAAAGTGAAGTCGCTCAGTCGTGTCCGACTCTTAGCAACCCCATGGATTGCAGCCTACCAGGCTCCTCTGTCCATGGGATTTTCCAGGCAAGAGTACTGGAGTGCCATTGCCTTCTCCTGACTGACACTATCAGATATATAATTTACAAACGTTTTCCCTGATTCCATAGGCTGCATTTTCATTTTATTAATGATTCTCTTTTCTTTGCAAAGATTTTTAGTTTGATATAGTCCCACTTTTTTTTTTTTTTTTTCTTTCACTGCCTCTGCTTTTGGAGTCAGATTCAAAAAATCATTGCCAAGACTGGGATGTCATAGAGCTTATCACCAATGTTTTCTTCTAGGAGGTTTATGGTTTCAGGTCTTGTACTTTATCTAAGTCTTTAATCCAGTGAGTTACATTTTGTGTACAGTGTAAGACAGTGGTCCAGTTTCATTCTCTTGCATGTGGCTGTCCAGTTTCCCAGTACCATTTAATGAACAGACACAACAGACTACACTGAACATTAGCAAGTAATTAACATTAGCAAATACTTTTTAGGATTCCATGTCCTGAAAGATATTGACCAAGAAGATATCTAATTTGTTACAATTATTTACTGCCCAAATCCTCATAATCTGAAAAACTGTAATTAATAAAATCAACTTCAAGGCAGAAACTCTGACTTTTTTAATGATATGAAAGATGATACTGAGGACACGGTATTAGGAGTAGGGATTACATGAAGTGTGGAGGCAATTCTGAATACAGTAGTTGAGGACTAGCATCTGCAGTGACCTTTTAGTCTAATTTGATGTGCTGAATCCTATAAGATATATCAGTAACAAATGCAAAATTCTATACTAGAGATTAGAAAACCAATGAACAAAAATAGCATGGAAAAGCTGCATATCAAAACATGAAGAAAAACTCCTTAGGAGTGTTAGCAGCAATAAGTATACAACAGAATAATCTATAATACAAGATTCTTGCACACAGTTTCCCTAGGCTCTTTCTACCTAGAGTGTGGTCTCTGAACCAGCCAAATCAGTGTTACCTGGGAACTGGTTAGTAATGCAGAATCTTGGCACACACTCCAGACACAGACAATAAAACTATGCAGATTCAAAAGGTTCCCAAGTGACTGTGTATGCACATCAAGGTTTGGGAAACACCACCCTAGGCTCTTAACCAGGTTAGACCAGATGAAACTCTAGTCTAGAGACAATACACTTGTAATAGAGGAGTGTCTGTAATCACGTATTAGACAGGGAACAGGCTCAAACCTCTATAACTATCAGGATTATTCAAAGGCACCGGGGATGTTTAGTTCAGAATGCACCATCCAATACATGGTAGCCACTGGCCAACAGTATGCAAATATTTAGCACTTAGAATGAAGCTAGTCCAAATTAAGATGGTCTACAAATATAAAATACACCCCTAAATGCGAAGACTTAGTAAGAAAAAAATGAAAGTGAAATATCTCTTTAATAATATTTATATTGAATATGTTTAAATAATATGTTGGATATAATGGATTAACTCAAATATATTACTATGCACCTATTTCAATCTGCATTTTTAAATTGACTTTCTAGAAATTTTTAAATTGCCTGCATGACTCCCATTTCATTTCTACTAGATGGTGCTGCTGTAGACACACTCAGGAGTAGGCATGGTGTTTCTCTTCAAATGTGTGGAGCACCACTGTATGGATGAAATATTAATCCATCTCAGACTGAACCAAAGATTACAACCAGGACATTGATCCATAACAGGTAGAGAAATCACTTGTTTTCAAAAAATGCCCGTAAGGAATGTCATCACTTTCACATATTCATCACTGAATCTGAGAATAATGAAAAGGTTGCACTTCCTGTCGTACAAAATAACCTGAAAAGACAGTAATGAAAAAGAGACAAGAAAACCTACCTAGCCATCAAAAACATTGCCTCATGAGCAGTTCCCAATGTATGCTCTCTCTGCCTCAAGAGAAAATTTACAACCATTCATTTTACTTTCTCTTTGGAGGACTGGTGGAGGTCTAGGCAGGTTAGAGTATGATCATAAGAACTGACATCCACACTTGCAGGTGCATGTTTTCCTGAAGATGCCATGAGCCCTCACTATAGTCTATGTGGATAAATCACATATCACCTGTTGGAGCAAATATTTCTTTGTTGAGACTGTCAAGTTCCCCGGCCAGCCAGCTTCACCACTGCAGAAGAGAATAAGTAAATGAACGCAGTTTTCCTGTTTCCATAAACTTATGATGGACACTGATAATACAGATAAGCAAAAAATATCTATTTCACTACTAGGATATTGAAGATAATACCAAAAAAAATAACTCTTTTAATTCCAAGACAAAGCTACAAATTCTGACTGATAATTCAGATTTAAGTATTCATCTTCTCAGTGCCTGTTAAAGACTCTTGAGAGTCCCTTGGACTGCAAGGAGATCCAAACAGTCCATCCTAAAGGAGATCAGTCCTGGGTGTTCATTGGAAGGACTCATGCTGAAGCTGAAACTCCAATACTTTGGCCACCTCACGCGAAGAGTTGGCTCATTGGAAAAGACCCTGATGCTGGGAGGGATTGGGGGCAGGAGGAGAAGGGGACAACAGAGGATGAGATGGCAGGATGGCATCACCGACTCGATGGACGTGAGTTTGAGTGAACTCCAGAAGTTGGTGATGGACAGGGAGGCCTAGCGTGCTGTGATTCATGGGGTCATGAAGAGTCAGACACGACTGAGCGACTGAATTGAACTGAACTGAAGTGATTATTTATTGGACTTCCCTATATCTCAAATGGTAAAGAATCTGCCTGCAATACAGGAGACCCAGGTTCAATCCCTGGGTCAGGAAGATCCCCTGGATAAGGAACTGGCAATCCACTCAAGTATTCTTGTCTGGAGAATCCTATGGACAGAGGAGCCTGGTGGGCTGCAGTCCATGGAGTCACAAAGAGCCAGACATGACTAAGTGACTAATACACACACGAGATTGACTCTGACCCTAACTGGATCAATGAAATTTCAAAAAGTAAATTTTTTTCTCAGGCTGTATGTTTGGTTTTAAGAGATCAGGCCTTTAAAAAGAAAATAAAATACTAAATTATTGAATCTGGCACAAAGAATCTTATCTTTGAATTTTAAAATATCAGTAGCCCAAAGCAGTTCAAATACTGCTGTCTGATTTGGATTTAGATTGAAGAGAAATCAGGTTGAGTCCTAGTTCTCATCATGGTTAAATTATGAGATTTCAGTTTCTGAGTACTTAATAACAGCACTGGGTGCTGTACTATCATTCCTCCAGCCCTACTCTTCTTAGTCCATATTCCTACATGGACTAATAGGACCTACATGGAAAATAGGACCTCCCTTTTAACCCAAGAAAATCCATATTCATCCAAATAGTCTATGTGATACTTTTAAGATTGAATAACCTTACAGAAATATTTTAATACATATTTCTAAAAATATTAAGCTCCCCAAAGACTTTTTAAAATTTATAAAGCCATCTATCTTGAATGCATTATGAATACTAAGTAAGGGGTGGATGGATTGAAATACACACACACACACACACACCCCATTCCATGCCAGATTTTAAAGTCTAATGCTGTAATTCCTGAAGCAAACTAGGATCTACATTTTCAGATTCCCATTAAAATGAAAGCTCTGTCCTAGCTATAATTATTTCACTCATTCTGCAAACTGAGAAATCAGTTACAGCATAAAGTAGCATAGCCAGGAACATCTATATTGCTTCATGTTTCAATGGAGAACTGCTGGATACATGGAGCACCTGTTGTTTACTTTAAACTCACGGCTTTTAGAGATGCTATGTTTTTCTTATTACTAGGTTTCTGAGGCATTGGTGGTTTTTCAGAAGTCTCAATTAACTAGATCCTTTTTCTTATTAATCATAATATTTGGCTGGAAAACTACTTTGTCACTACTAAACTTCATGCACGGGAAGTCTTAATAATATCTTTAATCTAGCTTCATGGAAAGCAACTTAAACTTGCCCGTGACCAAGCTTGCTGTAAATAGAGTGGAAAGGTCAACATCAGGGAGATGCCCTGTAACTGACTGAGTACCAGTGTCCCCATGTACAGGGACTGACGTCTGCCCAGAACAGGGTCACCTAATGTGACATGGCATGGGGTCTGACTGTCCAGTGGCCTGATGATGAAGGACTAACTAGGGAGCCACAGCCGTGCTGGGATAGCAGTTCCAAAGTGAAAAGCAGCTTTTTGTCCTTAACTTTTAGGACCTGGAATAGCCGACAGTATCAACATTTGTCTCACCCCTGTGATGAGTATGACCTACTGGTCAGTTTTATAAAAGCAGGACCTTAATATGTCTTTTTACTTTATAGCTCTGTATCATTTCCCTAACACAATGCCACTATTTAGCAGGAACAGAATAAGTATCTATAGGGCTTTGTCTTGTCTGTTTTAATTAAAATATAGTTGTTTTACAATGTCATGTTAATTTCAGACATCTGAAACAACACAGTGAATCACAGCACAGTGATTTGGTTATACATATAATATATATATATATAATTATTATATATATAATATATTATATATATAAATCTCTATATATATTATATATATATGTAATATTCAGGTTCCCCTGAATATTATATATATATATATTTTTTTGAGATTCCCTGGTGGCTCTGATGGTAAAGCATCTGCCTTCAATGCAAGAGAGCTGGGTTCAATCCCTGGGTCAGGAAGACCCCTGGAGAAGGAAATGGCAACCCACTCCAGGACTCCAGTACTTTTGCCTGGAAAACCCCATGGACAGAGGAGCCTGGTAGGTTACATTCCATGGGACTGCAAAAACTCGGACACAACTGAGAAACCTCACTTTCACATGTTTTTTATGTATATTATATATATATATATATATATATATATATATGTTAGTAGTACTAAATATATATTATATATGTTTTTTTCATTATAGGTTTTACAAGATAGTGAATATAGTTCCCTGTACTATACACTAGGTCCCTGTCAGTTATCTAAATAAATACTTGTTAAATGAGTAAATAAATCTCATGCATTACAGGGCAGTTGTTAAGGAGTAAACTGTCTCCTCTAAAATTCATCTGTTGAAATCTTAATACTCAGCACCTTAAAATGTGACCTTATTTGGAAATAGGGTCATTGCAGGTATAATCAGTTACCATGAGGTCATCCTGGAGTAGGGTGAGCCTCTAACCCAACGTGACTATTGCTTTTCACAAAGGAGCTCCATTTGAAAAGATGACATGCACACAGGGAGAACATCAGATAAAAATGAACACACACACTGGGTGGTGTGGCAGAAAACACAGACACCAAAGTGTGCCAGAAGCCACTGGAAGCTAGGAGGGTGCAGAAGAGAATCTGCCTTGAAGCTCTCAGCAAGGTGCCCCTTACCTCGGATTTCTACCTCCAGAAATGCAGATGATAAATTTCTGTTATTTAAACTATGAACTACAAACAATCTGTAGTCATTTGCTACAGCAGCCCTAGAAAACCGATAAGAGTATTTACAACAAATTAAAACATCTATTTCTGCTTTATTGACTATGCCAAAGCTTTTGACTGTGTGGATCACAACAAACTGTGGAAAATTCTGAAAGAGATGGAAATACCAGACCACCTGACTTGCCTCTTGAGAAATCTGTATGTAGGTCAGGAAGCAACAGTTAGAACTGGACATGGAATAACAGACTGGTTCCAAATAGGAAAAGGAGTACGTCAAGGCTGCATATTGTCACCCTGCTTATTTAACTTATATGCAGAATACATCATGAGAAACACTGGGCTGGATGAAGCACCAACTGGAATCAAGATTGCTGGGAGAAATATCAGTAACTTCAGATATGCAGATGACACCACCCTATGGCAGGAAGCAAAGAACAACTAAAGAGCCTCTTGATGAAAGTGAAAGAAGGAGAGTGAAAAAGTTGGCTTAAAGCTCAACATTCAGAAAACTAAGATCATGGCATCTGGTCCCATCACTTCAGGCAAATAGATGGGGAAACAGTGGACACAGTGGCTGACTTTATTTTTCTGGGCTCCATAATCACTGCAGATGGTGACTGCAGCCATGAAATTAAAAGACGCTTACTCCTTGGAAGGAAAGTTATGACCAACCTAGACAGCATATTGAAAAGCAGAGACATTACTTTGCCAACAAAGGTCCATCTAGTCAAGGCTATGGTTTTCCAGTGGTCATGTATGGATGTCAGAGTTGGACTATAAAGAAAGCTGTACACTGGAGAATTGATGCTTTTGAACTGTGGTGTTGGAGAAGACTCTTGGGAGTCCCTTGGACTGCAAGGAGATTCAACCAGTCCATCCTAAAGGAGATCAGTTGTGAGTGTTCATTGGAAGGACTGATGTTGAAGCTGAAACTCCAATACTTTGGCCACCTGATGCAAAGAGCTAACTCATTTCAAAATTCCCTGATGCTGGGAAAGATTGAAGGCAGGAGGAGAAGGGGATGACAGAGGATGAGATGGTCGGATGGCATCACCGACTCAATGGACATGAGTTTGGGTAAACTTCGGGAGTTGGTGATGGACACAGAGGCCTGGCGTGCTGCAGTCCATGGGGTCACAAAGAGTGGGACATGACTGAGCCACTGAACTGAACTGATGACTTGACATTTACAAATAAAAGTCAAGAGTTTAACTCAAAATCAATAGTGGATAAGGGCTAAAAAACAGATTTTCAAGGGTGTTTATCACTATATTTAATGTTTAGAACCTTAAAATTGCACTTAGTCTACATTTAGAAAAGCATACACTAAATTAAATCAGAACATTTAAACAAGGCCTTTGAAAGAAGACTTTGATCTGTACATAGATCATCCCCAGTAGCTAAAATACATCACCCTAGCATGGACAGAGGAGACTGGTGGGCTGCAGTCCATGGGGTCGCTGAAGAGTCGGACACGACTGAGCGACTTCATTTTCACTTTTCACTTTCACGCATTGGAGAAGGAAATGGCAGCCCACTCCAGTGTTCTTGCCTGGAGAATCCCAGGGACAGCGGAGACTAGTGGGCTGCTGTCTATGGGGTCGCACAGAGTCGAACCCGACTGAAGCGACTTAGCAGCAGCAGCAGCATGTTATCGGCAAAAGCTGTAACTTATTGAATGAAAGAATGGTTAAAACAGAGAAGTATAATTCAAAATACAGGAGCAAACTGGTGAATGTGCTTAATAAAACATTGAAAACTAGAAACTCAAATCCGAAATAGGTTTATATAAAAAGTAATCGCTTCTCTACCATTTCTACTTGAAGAATTTTGCTATTTTTTTTTAAGTCATGTCACTCACTAAGAAAGAAATCCTAATGAAAAAACTAGAAATATGGCTTATGTCCTCAGCTTGAGAAAAACATAAGTACAACAACTTTTTCAACATTTCAAAGAACTATTTATCAAGTTTTTGCCTCATGCTGCGCAAATGGCAAAGCTGCTGTGTTTTTGAGGGGGGATTAGAAATAAACCATGTAAAAATATATTCTGAAATTTTTAATTCAAAGTATACATGTATGTGGCAACATATATACATAAATACCTCCCCTAGTGAACTATGTATTACACTGTGAAGTATTGATAGTATAATAAAAAAATCTTTCAATTACATAGTAATTATGTAAGAATCTGGCCATTGTTTAAAATTCTGTAAAAAAAAAAAAAAAAAAGAGAGAGAGAGAGAGAAAGTTAATGCTTTACTTTACTCCCACCACCAGGACATGTCGGTGACCACGTCTTGTTACAGCATACCGACCCAAGTCTGCTCAGTCAGCAAATTTCATCCTCTTGGCCAGAATGATTCCCATGAGACCTCAGCTGGCCCAAGCAGAGTCAATGCTAGAATCTTCTGGAATCCCCAGGAAACAGCACACTCTTCCTGGAGTATTCACTTCCTAGAATATTAAACTGGAGCCCACACTGACAATATCGACACTATGTGTAAAGAGCCTGCTGAAGAAAATAAGGAAGAAAGCAGAATTAAGTGATGGAAAGAGGGGATGTGTCAGGAGCAGCAGAGAGCCTGGACTTGTCAAAACATGAGCATTTTTACTTGTGAGAGTCAAAAAATTCCATTAATTCCCCATGAAGCTAGTTTAAAGTTTCCCTGGTGGCTCAGGTGGAAAAGAACCTGCCTACAATCCAGGAGACCAGGGTTCAATCCCTGGGTTGGGACGATCCCCTGGAGAAGGGAATGGCTACCCACTCCAATATTCTTGCCTAGAGAATTCCATGGACAGAGGAGCCTGGCAGGCTACAGTCTACGAGGCTGCAAAGAGTCAGACATGACTGAGCAACTAACAAGCTTTTCTGTGATCTTCAGATGGAGTTCCAATGAATCAGAAACCTACCACCCAGGCATTACTGACAAGCACAGAAATACAGACCCAGGTGATCTGCCAGAACCTGTATGTTTTGAGGATGCTTTTGTTCTTGACCAGAAATGAACATATATACTCTCTAGCAAAACAGCTATCAAACTCCTGTCTGTGGGCTTCAGACCTCAGGTTGGAGATTCAGAGGACTTGATGAGGTGTGCCTTTAGCAGAGTCCTCCAAGCAATAGGTAGCCATTTGTACAGACTGGAGCACTGAGAAACAGAAAAAAAAAAAAAAAAAAAAAAGATAAACTTATGACCCTAGCGCCACGTTCTATCCACAGCAAGCAACCCGGAATGGCCAAGGCAGAAAACCATGAGCCTTCCAGAGTTGGAAAAGCCAAACCGGGACTCAGTGTCACATTTCTCTTTCTCCTGAAGTCTGGTGAAAAGATGCAAGGTACAAAATACTCCAAGTATAGAATGAAATAATGCCATTTGCAGCAACTTGGATGCAACTAGAGATTATCGTACTAAGTGAAGTAAGTCAGGAAGGGAATGACAAATACCATATGATATCACGTGTATGTAGAATCTCAATACGACACAACTGCTCATATCACAAAACAGAAACAGATTCACAAACACAGAGAACAGACTTGTGGTTGCCAAGGGGTAAACTAGCTGGGGAAGAGACAGACTGGGAGTTTGGGATTAGTATCAATAGCTGCAAACTATTATATACAGGATGGATAAACAACAAGTTCCTACTGTATAACAGAGGGAACTACATTCAATATCCTGTGATAAATCATAATGGGAAAGAACATGAAAAAGTATACATATATATACAACTGCATCACTTTGCTGTACGGTAGAAATTAACACAACATTCTAAGTCAAATATACTTCAATAAAATTTTAAAATTACACCAAGCAGCTGAGCCTGGGGGCTATCAGCACAAAGATAAGTGAAGAGTTTTCACTTATATACCACATCCAAAGACAAGAGACTTTCAGCACAAAACATGTTTCATTCCACTTTGCCAAAAACTCTAAGGAAATGAGAAACATAAGTGGAAAATGTAGGCTTAAATTCTACATCAAATTTAAAATGATGAACATAATTTTTGTCAAGACAAACATACGTCAAGAAACATAGATATGAAATTCTAAGGTAATAGGTTGGCAATAAAATAGCTACTAACAGTTTCTTTTTTTAAGGACTTTTTTGATGTGGACCATTTTTAAAGTCTTTACTGAATTTGTTACAATATTGTTTCCTTTTTATGTTTTGATTTTTTGGCTGCAGGGCATGTGGGAATCTTAGCACCCCTAGGAGGGATCAAACCCTCACTCTCTGCAATGGAAGGCAAAGTCATAACCATTGCACAGCCAGGGAAATCCCAATAAACTTCTCATTTATACACAAAGCACAAATTCCTCTGCATTATTTATACCAAATATCCAGCTTTCTGAATACCAGTATATTCCTACTGTACATTTTTAATAAGCAAATTGACAGAAGAAACTGGATTGAGGACTGAGAAGGAAGGCCAATATTATGATGTAAAAACATAACTTTTTTCTAATAATAATGAGAATACTTTTGTTCATGTGTTTTCAAATCAATTCTGCTCCTGTGCATGAAATAAATAAAAATAACAGCACATAGGTAAAACTCTAAGATTACAGTATTGCACTTATATGCATTTGCCCCTGATTAACAAGGAATGAAAGTTTCCATTTGAAACAGATGTAATCCTTTGTACTATCTGAGATAAATTCCCGTAAATATAACTCAGATATTCTATTTATTTACAAAGTAAATTAATACCTAAAGCTTCCCCATTTACCTGTGGTTAATTTTACGTGTCAACTTAGCCTGACTACACTGATCAGTTCTTTGGTCAAGCACCAGTCTGCTACTAAGTCACTTCAGTCGTGTCTGACTCTGTATGACCCCACAGACGGCACCCACCAGACTCTCCCGTCCCTGGGATTCTCCAGACAAGCATACTGGAGTGGGTTGCCATTTCCTTCTCCAAAGCACTAGTCTAGATGCTGCTGTGAAGGTGGCTGTGGATGTGATTAACATTTAGAGTCAGCTGACTTTCAGTAAAGCAGATTCCCCTCCAGTTGTAGATGGAGCTCATCCAATTAGCTGAAGGCCTTAGGAGAAGGAGTGAAGAAGTTTCCCAAGGAAATCTGCCTCAAGACTACAACACAGAAACCCACCTGAGTTTCTGGCCTCTTAGCCTCCCAGAGAGATTATGGATTTAAGCTTGCAGCCACTGTGGTCTGCATGTTTGTGTCACCCCAAAACCCCCAGTATGATGGCGTTAGGAGATGGGGCCTCTGGAAGGGAATTAGGTCATGAGTGTGGGGCCATCGTAAACAGATTGATGCCTTTATAAAAGTAGAAAAGGGTCCTCTGACACAGAGCGAGGCCACAATAAGAAGTCTGCACCAGACAGGGAAGATGGTCCCCGCATGACCATGGTGGTTCCTTGATCTTGGACTTGCGGCCTCCAGAACTAGGAGAAATAAATTTGCTTCTAAACTACCTAGTCTGTGGTATTTTGTTCTACCAGCCCAAATGGACTAAGACAGCAACATCAACTTTTACCTAAATTTTCCATCTGCCAACTTGCCCTACAGAGTTTGGATCTGTCAGTCCCCACAATTATATGAGCCAATGCCCTAAAATAAGTCTAAATAGACACATTGATATAATACATATTATTTACATATCATAAAATATATCAGAGAGAGAAAGAATTCTAATACATTTACCAATGAAAATGTACATCTTCAAGGATAAAATAGAATGTGGTCACATGGCTCACCATGGATTTCCTTTAGCAGAATGAGATTTAAATGCTATCAAAAAGATCCTGGCTTAAACTCCACCCATAAAGGAAAGGAAGATCCTTTCTATGGATGACTGAAAAGTCTGGTACTTGGTATTTGGTATTCTCAGCTCTGCAGGCTTCCCAGGTGGCTTAGTGGTAAAGAATCCACCTGCCAATGCAGGAGCCACAGGAGACCAGGGTTTGATCCCTGGGTCAGGAAGATCCCTTGGAGGAGGAAATGGCTATGCACCCCAGTATTCTTGCCTGGAAAATTTCATGGACAAAGGGAGCGTGGCGGGCCACAGTTCATAGGGTCACAAAGAACTGGACACAACTGAGTGACTGAGTGCACACACACATTCTCAGCTCTGGTTACCTCTCAAGGTAATTCCCTGACTCCACTCTGGGGCCTGTCAGTGGCTGGATCCACCCATCCACAGTCAACAAGAGCAGCTGCCTCTCTGCTGCCTTGTTAATCAACACAGAGCTTGTTTGGTGATCTTACTTTTAAATCATTCAACAGTGTCGCACCAGGACATCCTCCCATCAGTGCTGAATTCTGCTGGTGGTTCTGAATCCACCAGCAAGAGTGTTTACACTTCTGAGAGTTTGCTTGGCCTGTGTGTTGCTGCCAGCTCTCCATTTTGGCAATGAACAATGCCATTTGTGATTTTGGTAAACACAATATGTTTCCTAAGGTGCTGATGGTAAAAGTGATCTCAAAGATCTAAGTCTCGATATCCAAAAACCCAGCCAGAACAAACGATTCATATTCTAACCAGTGGTAAGCAAACAGGTTAGGTCAGAGGGCAGCTGAATGCATCCCATGGTTTCCAGAAAGGGTGAGGAAAAGCTTTAGGGTGAGAATGATTTTCTGGTCAAACAGCCATGGCGCGCTTTTTCCTTCCACCTTAAGTCAGCCCCAGCCTTCTTTCCTTCTCAATCTCCATCTTTGCCCTCTCTGTACGTGGGTCTTTGCCTCCCTCCTTCACTCTGTCCAGTGTAATTCACGGTCTGTTCTTCCACTTTTTCATTCATTTGCTCTGGGTTATTAACTTTACATTTTTCAGTGCCCACTCTGGGCCACCACCTTGCACTCAGCCTCAAGAACGTCACCTAGCAACTGACCTCAAGATGCTCACTACAGAGCCATTCATTATAATCAAAGGTGATGTTGAAAAGTCCAAAAAAGATAGAAAGAGAAGTGCACTCTTCACATTAGAAAAAAAGTGGTAATAGAATCCCTCGGCAAGAGTGATAGATAAAACCTGATCTGCACAATCTTAAACCGCTATTTTCCTCTCAGTCACTCTAGTGACGGTCTAACAGAAACATGGACTAATAACAAGAACTGCTATAAAACTGAGGAAACTATTGTGAGAAAATGTATTTGAGTAAACATGCGGCACCTCCAAGTATACAGCCTCATACAAAGGAGACCACTTGACAGCTTTCTTTCCGGAACAGACTATGGCAATATCATGGGTCAGAGAAACTACCACCACGGAGGTGATCTAAATAGTATCAAGTTCAAAAACATACATCTAGTGAAAAGATACTGTACACTTAAATTGTAAAACCTCAAACTTTTTTTTTTAACTTTTTATCTTGTATTGGCATATAGCTGGTTAACAAACAATGCTGAGATAGTTTCAGGTGAACAGCAAAGGGATTCAGCCATACTTACACATGTATCCATTCTCTGCCAAACTCCCCTCCCATCCAGGCTGCCACATAACACTGAACAGAGTTCCTGTGCTATATGGTAGGTCCTTGTTGGTTATCCATTTTACACATAGCAGTGTATCCATGTCCATCCCAAACTCCCTCACTATCCCTTCCCCTCATCCTTCCCTTAGCGACCATAAGCTTGTAAAACCACAAAGCTTTGGTGTAAATGGGGCTTGAACACAGTCTTCCCTAGATCTTAGAATTATACTGACCTATCAGAAACAGCTTATGGGATGAATCTGAAGCGTAAGCAGGTAAGAAATGTATCAGAAGCACGTATCTGAGGCACGTGTTCCCAGAAGACCCAGTTATTAGTCATCAGAAAGGAACAGGCAGCTGGAAATGAACAATAGGAAACTGATTTGATAATACATCTGCCCTGTGCACTTTCTCAGCTAAAAGTCCCCATGATCAGAGTCACTCTGTTGAATCTCTCTTTTCTTTCTTCTGTTTCTTATATTTCTCTGTATCTATCTTTCAATTTTTTTTTTCCTCTTTTTGAACCTCCCTCCAATAATCAAATAACTTTCCAACCCGAGGAACCTAATCAATACATCTCCAAGTTGCAAGCTGAGTAAACAGACTTGCATGTACCATCCACTGTGCCCACAGCTCTCCCTGCTTCCTTGTCTGTGGGAAATACTCCCTTCAGCTCTGCTCTCATCATTCCAGCAAAGCCACTCTGACCAGGCTCCCAGTGACCATCCCTTTGGTAAACTCATGGTGGATTTTCAGATCTTACTTCTTTTATCCACAAACAATGTTTTCAGGTTTCCTCAAAGCCAAGATCATGACTAATCTTGCTTGGCTTCATGGACATCACACTCCACTGATTTTTCTCCTATGTCACTGGCCATTCCTCTTCATTCTTTTGCTGTTTCCTCTGCCCCCTGCCCATCTGATAACACCTGTGCCAGGGCTAACTGGCCTTACATCCTCTTCTCTATTTACACTAGTTTCTTGGGAGGGTCTCATCAGCCTGGGGGCTGTACACATCATGCACATGCTGATGATCATGCTCTCTGGCTGGACCCAGGCTCCCCCTCTACTCAACACTGACATCTGGATGCCCAACAGGACTTCAGAACTGATCTCTTAAACTCATCTACCTCTCAAACCTCCTCAGCCCTCATCCTTCCATGTCTTATTTGGTGTCAACACCACCCTTCACCCTTTCTCAAGATAAAAATCTAAGGGATTATTCTTAATCCAGCTTTATCTCCCCCACCCTACCCCCAGGTCCCCAGGTCATTCAGTTCTCTCCCTTCCAGATACATCCAGAGATTGGCCACCTCTCATCACTTTCCTTATCCTTCCTCCCTAGTCTGATATCCCATCTTCACTCAAGGGGCTCAGATGCAGCATCCTAACTGGTCCTCTGCTTCCACCATCTCTTCCCTACAGCTGATTCTTAACAGAGTCACCAAATCAGTCTAGGTCCATGTCAGATTGCACCAGTCCTGAGAGCAACACCTTTCAAGGGACACAAAGCCCTAGAAAAATCAGGCTGAGCATCAGCTCTCTGGTGGCACATGCCCGCCTCCTTCCCCAAAGCCACATCCACCTTGCTATTCCTAAATCCCATGCCCGTGGTCTCTGTCCCAGCTGCTTTCAGCACCTGGATCGTCTCCTCCAGAGAGGTTCCTGGCTCACTCCCTCATCCCAGCTCCCTGCTGAGGGTCACCTCTTCCTAACTACTCAGTGAAAAATTTAAACAGCATCCTCTTGCTTCGCTCTTCTTCTGTTTTATTTTCCAGAGCACTTGCCAGCTTCTAACATACACTACAATTTACTCACTTATGTTTACTGGTTACCGTCATTCTCCCCCATTACAGAGCAAACTCCCCACGGACACTTATCTCCATATTTTGTTCACTAATATAGCCTGAGCACCCAGAAGAGTGCTTGGCTCAAAGAAAAGGTGGCTCAGTGAACACCTTCTGATAAACAAACACTCAAAGCTCTAACTTAAGAACTATACTCAGGATTTGCCAAATCTGCCCTAAAATGTACAAAAGGCATACATTTCCATTTCAGGCAAATTCCTAATGTAGAGTTAAATCAACACTGAACTGAGAATCTAAAACCTGGGGCTGAACCTGCATCCCATATGGTGTCACCATTTGACCTTGAAGAATTTCTTCAACTTCTCCAAGACTCAGTTCTTCCTCTGTAAAGTCAGGGTAATATCTCACAAACATGATGATGCATGTAAAATGATAAATTCAAAAGTGCAAGGTCAGGGTTTTCCTGGTGGTTCAGTGGTAAAGAATGCACCTGCCAATGCAGGAGACACAGGTTCGATGCCTGGTCTAGGAAGATCCCACATGGCACAGAGCAACTAAGCCTGTGTGCTTCCACTACTAAGCGTGTGCTGCAGAGCCCTGGAGCCCCAACTACTGAGCCCACGTGCCTCAACTACTGAAGCCTGAGTGCCCTAGAGCCTGTGCTCCGCCACAAGAGAAGCCACCGCAATGAGAAACCCATGCACCACCCTCACTCGCTGCAACTAGAGAAAAGCCCGTGCAGCCACGAAGACAGCACAGCCGAAAGTACAACAACTGAAATACATAACTAACTAACTAAATAAAAATATTTTTAAAAACAACAAAACGGCAAGCGCAGCAAGATCAGATGACGAGAGGGTCCACGATTCCCTCTGCCTTGGACAATTTGCCATGAGCTGTCATTTTTTTTTTAATAAAGCAAGTGATAAAAATACACTGTGATTATAACATGCAGCTGTACCAACCAACCAAAATAAACCTGATTAAGACACAGTTCCTTAAAGAGTGATGGTTCCTTGGGTTTTCCCATTCAAGCGTGAGAATCCTGTGATGCCCAGAAGGCAGCCTTAAACCAGGGATTAACCGGAGATGCCAAAAGGATTTGTGGAGAAGGCATCAAGTCACAGGTTGAGACAAAGACAACAGCAGCTTATTTAACCTAGAGAGAGACTGGAAGAGAGTGGTGAGGTCCCCGGGCTCTGGAGCCCGATTTCCAGTTCAACCCCTGGCTCACCTACCTTTGCTATGTAAATAGCCTCAGACCAACTTCCCAACCTTCCCCTCATCTAAAAGATGGAGACAATCCTTAGGCTTATCCTGAGGACTACATGAGCAACCACCTATGCAGCACTTAGAAGACCTGTATTCAACCAAATAATTCTTGTGGGAAAGCAAGTGTGGGGAAACAAAACAAAGTTCAATATATTCACACAGAGGATTGAAGTGTTTTTCCAGCCCATTAAGTAAAGGCCAGAGGAGAAGTGGAGAAGCACCTTCTCATTAGGAGGTGAAACAAAGAAAACCTAAAGCCAAAGGGAATACTAAAATAGACATGAAACAGACATGACTTAGGCTACGTGTACCTCCAGTGTGAAGATTATCCACAGAGTTGACATTCTCTGACTTGCTCACTTGAGAACAAAGAAAGAAAACAAAGACTGTGAAGTCACTCAGCCATGTCCGACTCTTTTTGACCCCATGGACTATAGCCTACCAGGCTCCTCCATCCATGGGATTTTCCAGGCAATGGGTTGCCATTTCCTTCTCTAGGGGATCTTCCCAACCCAGGGATCAAACCTGGGTCTCCCACATTACAGGCAGACGCTTTACCATTTGAGCCACCAGGGAAGCCTGGTGGGACAGGGAAGCCACTTGAGGACACAGTGCTAGCAATTCCTGGTCACCCTAAACCTGAGGATCTCTCCGAGGGGTTCAGGGACAGCAGGCTCCACATAGCCTGGCAGCTTGAAGGACGTGTGCATTCTGGGGCTTCAGACACTGTGAAACAGAGACTGTGAGCCTGGGACTCAGCCATCTAAGTTTCAACAAGCCTCCAGATGGTGGGGACAGGCTCCAAAGTCTAAGAACCACTACCCTCAGCCATCCACTCCCACAAGATATGAAAAGATCCTGATGGAGGAACACACTTGACTCTTCACTGCTTTATCTAAGAGACTAATTTAGTGTTTAGCTGCAAGAAAATGACTTTAGAAAACACTAAATGTAAACACTATTCATGGCAGTTTAGTCACTAAGATGGTGTCTGACTCTTAACAACCCCAAGGACTGTAGCCCACCAGGCACCTCTGTCCATGGCATTTTTCAGGCAAGAATACTGGAGTGGGTTGTCAGTTCCTTCTCCAGGGGAGAAGGCTACCCTGGTGGCTCAGATGGTAAAGCGTCTGCCTCCAATGAGGGAGACCTGGGTTCAATCCCTGGGTTGGGAAGATCCCTTGAAGAAGGAAATGGCAACCCATTCCAGTACTCTTGCCTGGAAAATCCCATGGATGGAGAAGCCTGGTAGGCTACAGTCCATGTGGTTGTAGAGAGTTGGACATGACTGAAAGACTTCACTTTCTTTCATTTTCTTTTCTTTTCTCCAGGGGAGCTTCCTGACCCAGGAATCGAACCTGGATCTCTTGCATTGCAGGCAGATTCTTTACTGACTAAGCCACCAGTTTGGCAAGACACGAAATCTTCAACTCACAAATATCCATCCAGCCACCACCCTATACATCAGGAGAGACAAAAAGAATAAAGCATGGATCTTGTTCCCTGGGAATTTATAACATTATGAGGTATTCAGACCCAGAAATACTAACAAAAACACAAAGCCAGATGTAGCTCCTGCTGTCACAACTAAGAAGAAACCGAGCAAGGTTCTGGAAGACTAAACATGCAAGGAACACTCACAACAGCAGTTGGTCAGGTCTGGAGGGAGGCAAGGAGGTAACAAGGATATTCTTAGGAGGCTGGACATGCAATTGGGACTTGATTGTCATCCTGAGGAGTCTGGTCTTTATTTTTCAGTACAAAGTTGTTGGAGGTTTTAGAGAAAGATTATGCTTCTCCATGTCCCCCAAACTCAGTTCAGGATGATAGTTTAGTGGGGATTAGAGATACAGAGAAAAAAAAAGAGACTAGATAGAAATTTGGAGAATAGACTGTTGTGCAGAGAAAGAGAAGTGATGAGGATGAAATGCAGGAAAATACACAGCATAGTTAGGACAGAGTCTACAAGGGCATCAGTGACAAGTTGCTACATGTGTCGAATACGGTCCTAAGGTTTCAAAGTAAAATCTGAAAGTTTTGTTTTGAAAGTGTTAGCCACTCAATAGTGTCTGACTTTTTGTGACCCTATGGACTGTAGCCCGCCAGGCTCCTCTGTCCATGGAATCCTCCAGGCAAGAATACTGGGGTGGGTTGTCATTTCCTTCTCCAGGGGATCTTCATGACCCAGGGATCAAACCCACATCTCCCACATTGCAGGCAGATTCTTTACTGCCTGAGCCACCAGGGAAGCCCCTCAAAGTAAAATGAAGCCCCCCACATATATTTTCCTTCAACATGCCTTTGGCATTGGATATGATGCATTTTCTGATTGTGGGCTGAAACTGAACTATGTATAATATGCTTAAAATGTATATTCAGACTGGAAAAAATTGAGCTTTATATGACAGGTTACTTGTGCAAGAAACAAAACCAAAACCGCAGCACTTTAGAGTGTCAAACTAAAATGGAAACTTGATTATGGAAACTCCTTTAATACTAAGACTGTTTTATTCTCAAATGTATTGAATTTCCACAAGTCCACTTATATAGTTGAAATGAGTCAGTGATAATATACCAATGTCCGATTAGCTGATGTGAGAATATGCATTTTAAACATATCACATCCTTCTTTAGATATCTGTACTGAAAAATCATTCCTATACTACCAACGTCAGGACTGCTGCTGCTGCTGCTAAGTCGCTTCAGTTGTGTCCGACTCTGTTCGACCTCATAGACGGCCTCCTACCAGGCTCCTCTGTCACTGGGATTCTCCAGGCAAGAACACTGGAGTGGGTTGCCATTTCCTTCTCCAATGCATGAAAGTGAAAAGTGAAAGTGAAGTCGCTCAGTCATGTCCAACTCTTAGCGACCTCATGGACTGCAGCCCTCCAGGCTCCTCCATCCATGGGATTTTCCAGGCAAGAGTACTGGAGTGGGGTGCCATTGCCTTCGCTGAACATCAGGACTAGATTCCCAAATTCTAAAGTTTGTTCTAAACACTGAAAACATTTGTTTTCATATATCAATGTTCTCTACTTGCATGTGATTAATTTAAATATGGTACAAGAAAGTCAGTTCAGTGGCTCAGTCATGTCCGACTCTTTGTGACCCCATGGACTGCAGCACACCAGGCTTCCCTGTCCAGCACTAACTCCCGGAACTTGCTCAAACTCATGTCCATCAAGTCAGTGAAACCACCCAACCACCTCATCCTCTGTCATTCCCTCCTCCTCCTGCCTCCAATATTTCCCAGAATCAGGGTCTTTTCTAATGAGTCAGTTCTTTGCATCAGGTGGCCAAAGACTGGAGTTTCAGAAATGGGCCTGGTACTCCCTAACGGTCCCGTGGTTAACACTCTGTGCTTCCACTGCAGGGGCACAGATGTGTTCCCTGATCAAGGAACTATGATCCTGCAAGCTACTTTGTATGAAGAAAAGGAAAAGGAGGAAACAAAAAAAGAGAGAGAGAAAAAAAAAAAAAGAAAGGAAGGAAGGGAGAAATGGGCCTCCCTGTGGAGGAAATTTTGAAAAGAGACCAAGAAGATAAGGACAAATCAACCATATCAAGTGTAAAGTTCCATCCAAGACCTCTGTGAAGGAACATGTGGCAGATGCAAAGGCACTGAGGCAGGAACACACCTGGTCTGTGAGAGAAATGGAGATGCCATGGGTAGGTGGGCACAGAGGTCAAAGGGGTATGTCCTTGCAGGTCACAGAAAAGGTGGTCTCTCTAGTGCCTGGAATTGCTGGGTAGGGTGGTAAGCAGAAGAATAAGATGATCTGATCACACTTGAGCCATGAGTTCATACTTATGTTGCCATGAGTAATGCAGACCTCATCATCTGAACCCAGAATAATGTAAAGGGGGAAAAAAAGAAAAAAAAAGCTCTTGCCTCATAAGGTTATTTGTGGGGTCAACAAGCGTAAGAGCTAATATACATTAAATATGGGTTAACGCACTTAGTGTCATACTTAATCAAGTTAAGCTAAGCTACAAACATGCATATTTAATCACTGACTGCCTATTCTGTTAAAGAAAAAAATATCATCGCCATCTAAGGGAAATTACACCAGCCTGTTATCTTATGTGTGTTGATATAGTACATAGCACATAGTAAAAGGAAGAAGACACGATTAATCTATTACAACGTCAGCATAAGCCTTCCAACCGGGACCCACAAAAGGCTGACGAGGCCTGTTCAAGGTCAGGACAAGGCTGGAGGAGACAGGACTTTCTAATAGGAAACATGTACACTCTGGGTTCCTTAGGAACACGTACTTGGGGCCCACAGCAAGGCTGGGACTGCTTACTGCACTGCTCTGGGTGTTGGACTTCCTGCCTCGAAACGTGACAGAATGAAATTATACAGAATTTCCTGGTGGTCCAGATGTGAGGACTGCAGGCTTCCATTGCAGGGGGCACGGTTCAATCCCCACTCAGGGAACAAGATCCCATATGCTGCAGGGTGTAGCCAAGAAAATTAAAATAAGAACATCTATGTTCCAAAAAAGAGAGAGCGAGAACAAAATTATAGCCAACAGGACTCAAACCCAGCTCTGTACCCTTTTTTACAGGAGGTTTGCTCCTGCTTGCTGTCCACTCTTGCTTCCCTCCAGTTTTAATTAGATCTTCCTTGTTACCCATGTCTCCCTAAAAGCCTTCTTAGACATTTTCTAGAACAATCCTGGGTACTATCTAATTTTAAAGAATACCTCCTTATAAAGATGTCAGTGTAAATGTGCACAAAGTAATCCCACAAGTGTGCACTGTGCGTGTGTGTGAGTGTGTGCTCTGTCGTGTCAAACTCTTTGTGATCCTATGGACTGTAGCCCGCAAGGCTCCTCTGTCCATGGGATTTCCCAGGCAACAATACTAGAGTGGGTTGCCATTTCCTTCTCCAGGGGATCTTCCCAACCCAGGGATCGAACCCACGTCTCCTGCATTGGCAGATGGGTTCTCTACCACTGCACCAACTGGGAAGCCACAATTTCACACGTAGTTAAATATCCAGGATTGGACTGAGGGGGTAGACGGCTGTGTAATATAGAAAACCTGCAGTGTGTGTTGAGTGAATAAACCCAGAACTGCAAGTACAATTATATACAATATAAAAGTAAATAAAATATCAATATCTGTCCTACTTTTCTAATGTTACCTACTAGTACTGCTCTGCATCCTATATCCTGTTCTTGATTTATTTATCACGGATGCCTATTCTTAGCTCTAAAGCATTAATTACCCTGTGCTTGTCCTCCCTTCTCATTACCAACTTAATCAAATAACAATAAAAGAAAAATAGTAAAGCAGCAACAATAATAATAGCTACTATATTAGCAAGCTTAGATATACACACTCCCCCCTGGGTTAAATGCTTTACCCATACTGTCTCGTTTGTTTGAAAAACTTAATGAGGAGGCTCCATGATGGTCTGTTTCACAGTTAAGACTTGAGGGTGTCTCCATGGTTACAAAGCTAATCGGTGTTGGAATCCAGCCTGACCTCAGACTCACAGTCTGAATCCTGGCCTTAGCAGCTTCTTCAGTACTGCCTGCTAACACAACCCAAACTCCATTCCTGTATGGAACCTTCACTTCCCTTTAACACTTCCTAGAAACAGTTGAAGTAGTTCATTTCTGTGCCACAGGTATTATACCTAACCCACAGTGCTTGCAGCCACAGTTTACACTTTCTGCACGAGTTAACTTCCACATGTATACCTTCATGTAGCAACAGGTCTGGAAAAACAAAATGAAATAAGATGTACTAAACAACAATGAAAATAAGCATCAAAACATATTTTGGTTGATCATCAGACCCAATGGTCATTCATGAAATTATTACAGGAAGTATAAAATACCAGTTCTCAGAAGAAATCAAATTCCTGCATGATCTGGCCCTCTTGAACCTCTAGCCCTCTTGAACCTCTGCATAGGAGATTCATTCCCTGTGGACCAAAACTCCAAGATGAGAACATCAGGACAATTAAGAGAAGAGACTGGGCCCTGCTCAGACCACATCTTTTTCATTCTCAAAGTCAGGAGACCTCCCTGATCATACATGCACAAAAGACCCCCTGGAGGTTAAAGGGGAGTGATGCTAAGGGATGCTCTACCCATAGGCCATCTTGGTAGGGTCCATCTTGCCTAAGAGATGTGTGCAGATCAGGAGTATCCTGAGATGTACCAAATACGGACTCTGAACCAGGCAAATCAACATGACTGGCCAAAGGAAAACCGGGAGAAATGCCCTATGGATGTAATTTTGACTGTTACAAGGGTGCAACTTTCTCTCGGAGTCTGCCTAGATATCTATCTACACATACTCTTTCTCCTCCTAATAAATTCTGGTTTCACTACTTTCTGTCTTTGTGATAATTATTTTCTGCAGAGACAAAGGGCCAGTGCCTTGTCAATGACCACTGGCCTAGTGGTTAAGATTCGGTGCTCTTACCGCCGTGACCCAACTTCAATCTCTGGTTGTGAACCAAAGCCATGCTTCAAGGCACTGCATGCCACGGCCACCTGAGATCAACCTGAAGGGCCTCCACTGGTCCCTACCCTGCTTCTCACAGGCCTTCTTTCAATTCAAGGAAGGTCCACACTTTTTCTGTCTCAGAGTCTTTGCACATGCTCTCCTTAGAACGTTCCATCTTCTACTATTATCCCTGAGAACTAGGGCTCACTCTGGAGGCCCACTTACATATATGTATCTTTCTCATGCACACCCCAGACAACATGAGCCTTTGCCCAATATTCTGTCTCCCAGCATCCTGCTGTTTTCACACTTAGTCTTTATCTCAGTAAGACCAAGCACCATGAAGGCAGGCAGTATATCTATTCTGGATTAAAGGGGCAGGTAGTATATCTATTCTGGATTAAATACTCTGTCTCAAACCTGCACTTGCCATAGTATAAGCATAGTGCAGAGACTGCCAGCCTGAGATTGACAGATTCTTCCCCAGTCTTTCATTTGCCCTCTACACAAAGAACTGTCACGGTAAGAAAACAAAAGAAATGCAGTCTGAATTGTTGCTCTGTTTTTTAGGCAGATGTCAATCATACGTTGGCTCATCTTATGAATCAAAATCAATCAGGTGAAATCTCTAAAATATTTCTGGTTCAACTGGATTAAGCTATGATGTAAAAACTGCCAATATTAAGCAATTTTACTGGACAGTCAATTTGAAACACAACTTCATTCAGAAACTGGACTCTGCTTCGGATGTCCTGGGTTTCTAATCTCCCAGGAAATGCTGGAGGAACAGTGATTATATCAGTATCTCAGCCCTGCCACTTCAATTTCCCAAGAAAAAATTCCAGGAGTACTAAGAATGACAAAGTTGCTACCTCTTGCAACTTGCTCACCCTGGAATTAACTAGCAAGTGATTTCACTAAGTATTAATATACAGCACTGAGATGCTTTTGAATTCTTAAGAGAATACGAATGCATAGATGGTGTGTAATTGTAACGATACACCATTTTTTAAAAAGTAGGGATGTTTTGTAACCGAGACTTAATGGCTATACAAATGCTTTAATCTCCCCTTCAATTCTTTTGTTGAGAAGCATTACATATTCTAACCAAAAGAGTTTTCACACTTCCTTCTCTGCAACTATATTTTGCAGATTTACTAAGTGTCAACCACTCGTCAATCCTATAATCACATTTGCTGGGCATGTCCCTTCTCAGTACATGCGAGAGCATAGTTATAGATGCTGTTGTTTTAATAATATCATATTCTATAGCATTTCAAACGATACATGATCAATGCCATTTAACAGAGAGCTGAGTGAGAAATTCTCTAATTCTCTATTAGAGTTGGTACTTTTAAGCACATCTGTAAATTTTACTGTTTCAGAATCTTAACTGGATTTCTGTTAATTATATATAAAATCCAATAATGTGCATAAGAAGTGCTCCAAATACAGAAGAGGAAAAAGGAAAACACACACACATAACTTTACTGCTTGTAACAATTACGTCTTATGGAAGCCAGAGGTCAGTTGGCTGTTTATTTTTTAACAAGTGCTATAATTCACCTTACAACACACTTTTACAAAGAAGCTAAACCTGGTAATTTAGATACCAATTAGACCTGTTAATTTGCTTTAGTTCAAGTGGTGATCTCAGCTACTATGATGTGACATTTAGATATAATAGTTCTTGAAGAAGACTGCCGAATCTCATTAATCCAATATCTCACATAAAACATTCCATCTCTGTAAGTACTGTAAGCACAGAAGCGGAGCACAAGCTCTAACTAAATTTTCCTCTATGTTTTACTATGGGAATAGAATTTTTCTCTCTATAAAATGTAAGTCTTTTGTTGTTAAACATTAAAAAATAATGTCTTCTGAAATCTCTCTATTGCAAATCACAATCTAAATTGTGTTACGAAATGATAGTGTTCTAAGGACTTCCTTGGCAGTCCAGCGGTTAAGACTTTGTGCCTCCAATACAAGGGCCATGGGTTCGATCCCTGGTCAGGGAACTAAGATCCTGCATGCTGAGCAGTACAGCCAAGGAAATAAATTTTTTAAAAAAACAAAACATTTATTTTTTAAATGACAGTTTTAAATTTCTGAAAAACACTGGAATGTTCTTGGTTTTGCTAAGTTGTAAACCACAGAAAATGACTTAGACAGAAAACAAACTACACACACACTTTTTCTCAATGCATACGTAGCCCACTTTTATGTCTGCTGCTGCTGCTAAGTTGCTTCAGTCGTGTCCGACTCTGTGCGACCCCATAGACGTCAGCCCATCAGGCTCCGCCATCCCTGGGATTCTCCAGGCAAGAACACTGGAGTGGGTTGCTATTTTCTTCTCCAATGCATGAAAGTGAAAAGTGAAAGTGAAGTTGCTCAGTCGTGTCTGACTCTTAGCGACCCCATGGACTGCAGCCCACCAGGCTCCTCCTTCCATGGGATTTTCCAGGCAAGAGTACTGGAGTGGGGTGCCACTTTTATGTCTACATAATGACAAACTACATCATGTCTATATAATTACATACATATAATGACATACCAAGCACTCACTTTGACGTTTCAGAATCCTATGAAGTAGAGAGCTCAATGCCATACTTGCATAATCCACAGCCTGCTGGACACCTTCACTCCAACACAAGATAAAAAATGCTGCCACATAACACAACTGTAACACATTAACAAGCAGAAGTGATCTACAGAACTTCTGTCTCAACCTTCACTCTCTCCCCTCTCACCAGACAGCCAACTCACTTATTCCAGCTGCCATCAGAAACCTGGAGTCATTGTTTATCCCTCTGTTTCTTATACCACTGTCCAATCGGTCAGCAAGCTCTTTAATCTTCAGAACATATCCAAAATATGATCACTTCCCTCACCATCTCCATACCACTGCCCAAGCCAATCGCTCTTGTCTGGTTCCCTGCAAGAGGCTTCCAGCTGAGCTTCCTGCTTCCAACCTTGCCCTCGCTCAATTCTTCCAAGGTAATGAAAGAATTCTTTTAAAATGTGGATTCAATCACGTCCCTTCTCTTCTCAAAACTCTTCTGAAATGAGAGTGACAGTGTCCTCAAGGGGGTCACTGGATTTGCCCTCCCATCGCTGCTCTGACATCATGACTACATTTCCTGTTAGTTATCCTCCTCTGCTCCAGCCACGACTGGCCTCTTTGTTATTCCTGGAGGACACTGGGCTTTCTCACACCTCGGGAATCGCATCCACTGCTTCCTTGCTCCATGGCCAGCTATCCAGAAAGCTAACAGTCCCACCTTCTTGAAACTATAGCTCAAATGACACTTCTCAATCTAGCCTACCCTGACTACCCTATTTAAAATTTCAAACAATACTCCCTATTTTTTTCTGGTGGCTCAGACAATAAAAAATCCACCTGCAATGCGGGAGATGAGGGTTCCATCCCTGGGTCAGGAAGATCCCCTGGAGAAGGGAAAGGCCACCCACTCAAGTGTTCTTGGCTGGAGAATTCCATGGCCAGAGGAGCCTGGTGGGCTACAGTCCGTGGGGTCGCAAAGGGTCAGACATGACCTAGCAACTAACACACACATCTTTTAATACCCAACCCCACTACCCTTGCTCTACGTTATTTTTTTCATTGCATTTAACACCTTCTCCTCTAATTGGGTGAAATGAAATGACAAATAAAAATCAAGACTTCTTCCAACTGCTAATTTAACCAAATATCCATATTTGTATAAGCAGGGAAAAATTGTTATCAAACATTTCTCAAAGACTTCTGTTTTAGCCAATATAAACTAGTAAATATGAAGGTATTTGCAACAGTCATTCATGTTTGCTACAGCATTATAAGGACTATTGGTCAAATCTTGAGGACGTTCCCTTTCAAATCACTGAATTTGTTCAAGAATTCATTAACATCCCCTTTTCCTGCTTTGAAGGCACTATGGTTTTGCAATAAACTCATATTTCTCCAATTCAAAAAGTCTATCCCAAATGTGCCTTTGTATAGAATAGTGAAAATTTCAGGAAACAAAAACTTGATGTTTTCCTTAGCATTTAGTACTAAAATAAAAGTTTTAATGAGTTACCTTATAATCCTAAAAAGTAGACATTTTGAAGCATTACTGAAAAAGAAATTCATACTACTGCTACTTCCTGTTCTTTCTCATTTCCACTCTTCCATTCAAAAGGAGTCTTCATTTATATCATAATTATTTGAACCTTGTTTCTTGATTGCACTTCAATATATTTCCTTTGACGTATGGCCAACTCTCCCACTTATAGCCTCCTGACATCTCTCAAATGTCTTTGCATTTATGGCCAATCCACTTGTGGATACATATAAGGTGACACAAACAAGGCTGATATTGAATTGAGCACTAAAACTGAATATGAATGAAGTAGAGGGAATATCATATGAAGACACAAGATAAAAATAAAACATCTTCTGTATCCCATTCAAAAGAAGAATTGGGCCTAAAATAAAATGTGAAAGCTAGTTAGACTTCAAGGCTCAGTGATGCTGCTCAGACCTGATCTGGAGGCTTTGTGTAGTCTAGGACTTCCCACTTTAGCAACACAATCTGATGGTATCGATTTTCTCATTTTTTATTTAACCCTTAAACTGACTTTTTAAATGCTCATGTGTTTAAACGATGCTCATGTGTCTCTCGAATGAAACTGAAAGCTTTCTCTCAAAGAGAATAAATTATATATTGATGTCCACATACTTGTACCCAGCATACTGTTATGCAAATAAATACTCAATAACAAAGCTGTGGATTGTCAGACACTTGCTATTTCTTAACATAAATGGCACATTCTGAAAAATATTCTCTTTCACAATCTGAGAGCTGGAGATCTCAAAGGATTTTATTCAATGGGAATAAATCAAGTTATGAAGCCAGCTATATCACAACCGGATCCCACACATAATAGCTTCCCCAGACTCCAAACCAATTATTTCTCATTGATAAAAGCATTACGTGGAAGGACACTACCATGGGCACGACATTATTAATAACTTCCAGCAGTAAATTCAATTATTAGGACAACAGGTGCTTATGTGTGTGTTACATGGGCAAAGCTGTTGGGGAGGGGAGTTCTTTCTTTTTAGTGCTGGTTTTTATGAAAATAATAAAGTCTGAGCTCTGGAAGCTCAATTTAGCAATTGCTCGGTAAATATCAAAGTGCTACAAGTATGTAAGCATAAAATTGTAACCACCATACTTTGCTTCTTCCATCAAAGCACCACTTCTGTCCAAAATAAATTTAAGCCTATTTTAATCACATTTTTGAAGGCAATATATTATACAGAATATAAGTAATTAGGGATAGTCTGATTTACATTTGTCTGAGACAAAGAATTGGATTTATGATTCCAAATTCTAGAATTCTCTCCAACATTCTCTCTAAAAAATGAATGATGATTATTTGAGATCAGAAGAGGTACACCCTGAGCTAACATCCACTAATCAATCTTAGGTCTAATCTGTGGTCCACACAGAACAGGACTCTGATTTCTTTCAATAGTTTTGGTCTTTATTGGTTCATTATAACTGGATCATAAATAGCAGATATTTTTTATTGCATTGCTCAGGTCAAGATTTCCACCTCTTCATTATTCCTTATCTTGTTTTGCCTTTATTAATCAGAGGAGGACACTCCTCCCAAATGAAGGGTATGGCTCCAAGAGCTAACCCAAATGACACTCAGTTCTTGAATGACACTCAGTTCAAGGAAAAAAAGGTTTCATTCACAGAAGCAAAGAGTCATTTAAAGTCAGAGAAACGATTCTGAACTTCTTAGAAATGTCGATTATAGTTATACAGCAGAAATCATCATTGTGCTACCAGCAAATGTGGAAGCCACACTGAACAGAGGCAAAGCATTGCATTTCTTTACAAATTCTTCAACAGGAAAAGCGAAGACAATAATTTTACAATGAAGAAAAGCTGGAGGTTTATCTGAAACTGTCATTTTCTTCCCTGGAATGACAGCTCAGCTTACTGCTCTCGGCCCCGCTGTGGCTGCCTGGCAGACGCGGGACTGGCACTCAGGGCACTTCCTAGATCTACCAGGGAGTCTTGCAGTCTTCAGCAGAGTTTCTCAACCACAGGAGTCTAACCTTATGGGTCAGAAAACTCTCTGCTTGGTGGGGTGGCCGGGTGGGGGTGTTGCTGCCCTCCTGTGCCTTGAAGGATGGCAACAGTATTCCATGACTCTACACACTAGACACCAGTAGCTCCACGCTTCCTCCCCTGTCGTGACAAGGAAAGCATCTCTCATCCCCAGAGGAGAATCACTAACCTGAGAGTCCCAGTTGCTGTTGTTAATCTGCAAAATGGGCTAATAGCAGAAGAAGAAAAGCATGTATTTACAAAGGTTTCTTTCAGGATGAATATTCTCAAGTTGCCTTTTTTTTTTTTTTTGGTAGCCCATCTGTGACTGAGAAAGATCTAAGAGGCCTAAGATGGGAAGAATTATCTTGTTGGAAAAAGGAGGGAAATTTACCAATAACTCTAGAGAGAAAAGGAAAAGAGAGAAAGGGGGAAGAGAGGTGGTGTCATCATCAACTTCTTTAGCCCTTGATAATGTGGATAAACTCCTGATATAATTGAGATAGGGCTTTCCCAGTAGCTCAGTAGTAAAGAATCCTCCTGTAATGCAGGAGACAGCAGGAGACACACTTTCTATCCCTGGTTGGCAAGATCCCCCAGAAGAGGGAATGGCAACCCACTCCACTATTCTTGCCTGGAGAATCTCAGTGACAAAGAAGCCTGGTAGGCTACAGTCCATTAGGTTGCAAAGAGTCGGACACGACTGAAATGATTGAAAACACACACACATAAACGAGATAAATGGTTTCTTAATAGAGATAAGAATGGTGTCAGATTTTTACCTTCAGACTGAATCACTATGGCAGAGAAAATGATGCTCCTAAGGAATGTCTCTACCCTTCTCCCCCATGGACTCCCATGAATATTTTATGTTACATGCAAAATGGAGGTAAGGATGCAAAGAGAATTGAGCTTGCTAATCAGCTAACATTCAAATAGGGAGATAATCCTGGATTATCCCAGTGAATCCACAAGAGCCCCCAAAACTGAGGAAAGGATATGATGCGAGCAGGACTCAACCTTCTGCTGCTGGCTTTGAAGATGGAGGAAAAGGCCACAAGCCAAAGAATGCAGGCAGCTTCTACAAACCAGAAGAGGCAAGAAACAGATTCTCCCCTAGAGCCCGCAGAGGGGAACACAGTCCTCTGTGTTTACCTTTAATTTAGCCAGGTGAGACCCACATAGGACTTCTAACCTAAAGAACCAAAAGGGGATAGATTTGTGTAGTTTTAAGCCACTCAAGGTATGGTGTTTGTTACAATAGCAATAGCAAAATACAGTAGTTATGTACGGATGTGAGAGTTGGACCATAAAGAAGGCTGAATGCCAAAGAATTGATGCTTTAGAACTGATGTTGCAGAAGACCCTTGAGATTCCCTTGGACAACAAGGAGATCAAAGCAGTCGATCCTAAAGGAAATCAACCCTGAATATTTATTGGAAGGACTGATGCTGAAGCTGAAGCTCCAATACTTCAGCCATATGATGCAAAGAGTTGACTCACTGGGAAAAACCCTGATGCCAGGAAAGACTGAAGGCAAAAGGAGAAGGGCGTGGAAGAGGATGAGATGGTTAGATAGCATCACTGACTCAATGACCATGAATTTGAGCAAACTCCAGGAAACAGAGGAGGTCAGAGGAGCCCGGCATGCTTTACTCCTTTGGGTCACAAAGAGTCAGACACAACTTAGCAACTGAACAACAACCACAGTCAGCTCTACCTGACGGTTCAAGTTAAGAATACAGCCTTTGGCCACAGGGAAGCCTGAACTATCAGGAATTTACAGAAAGTGTACAGTGGAAAATGCCTGCATCTCAACAGTCTTATCAATGGGAATGTGGGCCACCACTCATCAGGTATGAAAATCAGGAGCCTTAGCTGACATCTGTGATACAGGAAATAAAAGAAGAAATCCATCTCAGAGACCCACTGGGAGATTTTAAGGGGATTCTGTACGTAAACTGTACAGCCCAGTGCCAAACAAATGCTTACAATGGATATTCTACTTCATTCCCCCTACAGACACATAGAAAAGCTTTTTCCACGATGGAATAATCTTTCCTGTGTTGGCCTGATGACAAGCTATACCTCTGCTCATGCAAAATATGCAGGGAGCGAGAGAAATCACATGTGATTAGGTCTCTCTCTGAATCCTCAGGAAGATCAATAACTGCATGCTTTTCTGTGTGGTCCAGATCAATACATGATTCCAGTCATCATGAACTCAGTCCAAGTTGCTGCCTCCCTGACACCTTATCGGGAGTAGGAGATAAGCAGTAACCATTTTTCTGGATCCCTGCAAGCACATCTATCACTGTGACAAATACTTGATACGGCATTCTATTTCCTCTACGGAGCCTCATTTTAATATCACAGGTCTGCACGCAAGGCCCCGTGATTCGGATTCAAGCTTGCATCTTAATGCCTTCTAGACTATCAAAGCATAATAAGCTGGTCGACTGATGCAAAATATATAGTGCAGCCAAGGACACTTTCAACGAGTTACATTACTCCAGAGAAGTGTGAACCTGCTGGAGGCTGCAGTGCTAATTTTATATCGTGTCCATTCTGGCCAAGAAAAGTTGCTCAGGCCTTGTACTGATTTCAGAAAGAAATGTTCAGTAATTATTTGAGGCAAGAAATAATTGCTGGTTTTGATTTTGTTTGGGGGAAGATAATAGAAAAGCACAGAAAACATTATAGACGAAGACGAACATCTCAGATTACTGTCATCAGCCAATCAGAACTTTAATGAGTTAAGATTTTCTTTCTCTGTCCTCCATGGAGATGGCAGTTCTGCCCCATCGCTAAGATACGGTGTCACACTGGCAGAAAACTTAGAGGTTACTATTTGGGAGATCGACGATCATCATTTTTAGAATTGTGGATTAGGTCTGAGAGTAACTTGAAAGAGCAATCACTTTTGCCTTCAGAGACAGATAGGGACATTCTTCACTTTCAAAAATAAAATCTGCCCTCTGTAAGGTCAGCGCAGGTCTCAAATAGTCAGATACAGATCCCTGAACAGCTCAGCAAATCAGTGACAAAGCTGTGCTCCTAGGCCATGAACTTTTCATAGGTCAGGGCAATTGACATATCTATTAAAATGCCAACTTACACTATAACTAAAGAAAATAATCAAAGAAATGGAAAAATATATTCAAGACAGAAGTAGAATCTACAGAGTTGGACACCTAAAATTTTTCCTTGTTTCATGACCTAACCCAGCTCAGATTCTTCTCCCAGCCATCCTGGGCTTGGGACCATTCACAGGGCCTCAGTATTACCTTGGATCATCCATGAAAACCCAAGCATGCAGAAGCAGGGACCGCAAGCACAGAGTCCCAGTGTGGGGACTGACTCTGACAAACAGGACCACATGTGATCTTTGGCAAGTCATTTTCCCATTCTTATCCTCAACTTTCTCATCATTACAGAGCGGCCTTAGTGCTCACAGGGTTCCTGGGTGGTCTCACTGGGCTTTTATATTGAGAAACTTTGACACCTTCACACTGATGAGCAACAATTAGGATGAACTTTACTATAGTGAGTTCCCACCATAAAACACAGAGTGGGTCCTATGATTTGTGTCTAGATTTGCCAAGTTGTTCTGTGTACCATCACAGAGACCTGGGCTCAACGGGGAGAAGGGATGCAAGTAGGAACCCTCCGCTCTAAACGAAGAGGCCAGGTGTAGACACAGCCACAGTGAGATGTGAAGTGTGTGGACAGGGGTTCCCAGCCTCACTTACAGCCACTCTCTCTGCAGGGCAGCTTTATGACCACATTGACCACAACTAAGATCTGAGGCTGGACCAGTTGTCAGGAGAGCCTCCGCGTGTCCCTCTGTGATCTGACTTTGGTATGAATGCCTACCTCAAGGCAGTTTCCTATTGGAAACATTGATATTAGGACAGAGTACTAGCTCAAATGAGGGATGAAACCCATATCAGTTCAGTTCAGTTCAGTCACTCAGTCGTGTCTGACTCTTTGCGACCCCATGAGTCGCAGCACACCAGGCCTCCCTGTCCATCATCAACTCCCGGAGTTCACTCAAATTCATGTCCATCAAGTTGGTGATGCCATCCAGCCATCTCATCCTCTGTCGTCCCCTTCTCCTCCTGCCCTCAATACCTCTGAGCATCAGAGTCTTTTCCAATGAGTCATCTCTTCGCATGAGGTGGCCAAAGTACTGGAGTTTCAGCTTTAGCATCATTCCCTCCAAAGAAATCCCAGGGCTGATCTCTTTCAGAATGGACTGGTTGGATCTCCTTGCAGTCCAAGGGACTCTCAAGAGTCTTCTCCAACACCACAGTTCAAAAGCATCAATTCTTCGGTGCTCAGCCTTCTTCACAGTCCAACTCTTGCATCCATACATGACTACTGGAAAAACCATAGCCTTGACTAGATGGACCTTTGTTGGCAAAGTAATGTCTCTGCTTTTCAATATGCTATCTAGGTTGGTCATAACTTTCCTTCCAAGAAGTAAGCGTCTTTTATTTTCATGGCTGCAGTCACCATCTGCAGTGATTTTGGAGCCCAAAAAAATAGTCTGACACTGTTTCCACTGTTTCCCCATCCATTTCCCATGAAGTGATGGGACCGGATGCCATGATCTTAGTTTTCTGAATGTTGAGCTTTAAGCCAACTTTTTCACTCTCCTCTTTCACCTTCATCAAGAGGCTTTTTAGTTCCTCTTCACTTTCTGCCATAAAGGTGGTGTCATCTGCATATCTGAGGTTATTAATATTTCTCCCGGCAATCTTGATTCCAGCTTGTGCTTCTTCCAGCCCAGTGTTTCTCATTATGTACTCTGCATAGAAGTTAAATAAGCAGGGTGACAATATACAGCCTTGACGTACTGTACTCCTTTTCCTATTTGGAACCAGTCTGTTGTTCCATGTCCATTTCTAACTGTTGCTTCCTGACCTGCATACAACCCATATAAACTGAATCAAATTAACACCCTTGATGTAAAACAACTGGATGGTCAGGATGAAGACAACCATGCAATTCATCTGTTCTTTAAAAGTAGCCAATTCAACAACTATAAAAATGAGCGAAAAACAAGGAAGAGACATTTCTCCAAAGAAGTTACAAAATGGCCAAAAAGCAAATGAGAGGATCCTCCATGTCACTGGTCACCAGGGAAGAGCAAATGAAAACCATGATGAGATACAATCTCATACCCCTTAAGGTGGCTTTTTTTTTTTTTTTTTTTTAGTTGCACTGCGTCTTACTTGAGGCATGCAGGAACTTTACTGTGGTGTGTGGAATCTAATTCACAGATTACAGGTGAAACACAGGCCCCCAACATTAGGAGCACAGAGTCTTAACCACTGGACCACCAGGGAAGTCCCCATAATCTTTTTTAAAAAAAATGGAGAATAAGTGTTGGGAAGGATGTGGAAAAAGGGTAATTCTCATGTAATGCTAGTGGGAATGTAAACTGGCATAACTACTATGGAAAACATTTAAGAGTACCCAAAAAAGTTGGAGAAGGAAATGGCAACCCACTCCAGTATTCTTGCCTGGAAAATTCCATGGACAGAGGAACCTGGCGGGCTACAGTCCATGGGGTCGCCAAGAGTCAGCCACGACTGAGCATATCAGCAGCACCCCAAAAGGTAACAGAACTTCCATATGATCTAGCAATCCCACACCTAGGATACACCTCAAAAGAACTGAAAGCAGGGACTCAAAGAGACACACCCATGCCGTAGCAGCATTATTGACAATACTCAAAAAAAATGCAAACAACCCAACAGTCCAACAATAGAAGAAATGTATAAACAAAATGCGGTTTATACTTACAAAGAAATATTCAGCTATAAGCATCACACATATGAAATGCCAGGAACAAAAGAAAAAAATGTGATTCCACTTATAGGTTGTGCCTGCTGCTGCTGCTGCTGCTGCTGCTAAGTCGCTTGAGTCGTGTCCGACTCTGTGCGACCCCATAGACGGCAGCCCACCAAGCTCGCTGGTCCCTGGGATTCCTCAGGCAAGAACTCTAGAGTGGGTTGCCATTTCCTTCTCCAGTGCATGAAAGTGAAAAGTGAAAGTGAACATGCTCAATCGTGTCCGACTCCTAGTGACCCCATGGACTGCAGCCCACCAGGCTCCTCCATCCATGGGATTTTCCAGGCAAGAGTACTGGAGTGGGTTGCGATTGCCTTCTCCATAGGTTGTACCTGGAATAGCCAAATTTGCAGACTCTTTGTACTCCCACAGACTATAGCCTTCCAGGCTCCTCTGTCCATAGGATTTCCCAGGCAAGATTATTGGAGTGGGTTGTCACTTCCTTCTCCAGGAGATCTTCCTGACCCAGGGATCAAACCTGTGTCTTCTGTGTCTCCTGCATTGGCAGGCTGATTCTTTACAGCTAAGCCACTGGGAAAGCCCAAATTCATAAAGACAGAAAGCAGAACAATGGTTGCTAGTGGCTGGGGGGACATTACTTCACAGGGTCACACCTAGTCTCCCTGTGGGATTGAGAATAAAAACTATTTGGCCATAAACTTGAGAGATATTTGCTTGACACTGACAAATCTAACTTCAGTGCACTGTGGGCTACCTCTGTGTGTATACAACATGTGATAATATTTTTAATCTTTTTTACTGAAGTATAGTTGACTTACAAAGTTCTGAGCATTTATTTCGTTTTTAATTTTTGATCACAGCCTGCATCATGTGGTATCTCAGTCCCCTGACCAGGAATCAAACCTGCATCTGCAGCATCAGAAGGCTAAGTCTTATCCACTGGACTGCCACAGAAGTCCTGATACTAGTATCGTTGATACAAAAGGAAAGACATTTTTAATGGCAAGACTGACTACTAAGCAGGGTCAGCTTTCACCTGGGGCAGCGTATCTCCACCTAAGCTCCAGTGGCACTATGAGCTGACTATCTCTTGGCTGTGAAGAGCCATCCCATGCATTACAGAATGTTGAGCAGCAGCACTGGCCTGTACCCACTAGATGCCAGGAGTACACCACTCCCCCACCAGCAGTGACAACAATGTCTCTGCCTGCAGGATTAGAAGCTTCAGTTGTGTCTGACTCTTTCCAACCCTATGGACTGCAGCATGCCAGGCTCCTCTGTCCATGGGATTCTCCAGGTAAGAATACTAGAGTGGGTTGCCGTTTCCTCCTCCAGGGGACCTTCTTGACCCAGGGATTGAACCCAGGTCTCCCACATTGCAGTCTGATTCTTTACCACTAAGCCAGAGGGGAAGCCCCAACCATATCGCTCAGTTCAGCCGCTCAGTCGTGTCCGACTCTTTGCAACCCCATGAATCGCAGCACACCAGGCCTCCCTGTCCATCACCAACTCCTTGAGTTCACTCAAACTCCTGTCCATAGAGTCAGTGACGCCATCCAGACTTCTCATTCTCTGTCGTCCCCTTTTCCTCCTGCCCCCATTCCCTCCCAGCATCAGAAACTTTTCCAATGAGTCAAAGTACTGGAGTTTCAGCTTTAGCATCATTCCTTCCAAAGAACACCCAAAGCTGAACTCCTTTAGAATGGATTGGTTGGATTTCCTTGCCGTCCAAGGGACACTCAGGAGTCTTCTCCAACACCACAGTTCAAAAGCATCAGTTCTTCGGTGCTCAGCTTTCTTCACAGTCCAACTCTCAAATCCATACGTGACCACTGGAAAAACCATAGCCTTGACTAGACGGACCTTTGTTGGCAAAGTAATGTCTCTGCTTTTGAATATGCTATCTAGGTTGGTCATAATTTTTCTTCCAAGCAGTAAGCATCTTTTAATTTCACGGCTGCAGTCACCATCTGCAGTGATTTTGGAGCCCAGAAAAATAAACTCTGACCTTGTTTCCATTGTTTCCCCATCTATTTCCCATGAAGTGATGGGACCAGATGCCATGATCTTCATTTTCTGAATGTTGAGCTTTAAGCCAACTTTTTCACTTTCCTCTTTCAATTTCATCAAGAGGCTTTTTAGTTCTTCTTCACTTTCTGCCATAAGGGTGGTGTCATCTGCATATCTGAGGTTATTGATATTTCTCCCAGCAATCTTGATTCCAGTTTGTGCTTCTTCCAGCCCAGCGTTTCTCATGATGTACTCTGCATAGAAGTTAAATAAGCAGGGTGACAATATACAGCCTTGATGTACTCCTTTTCCTATTTGGAACCAGTCTATTGTTCCATGTCCAGTTCTAACCGTTGCTTCCTGCATACAAATTTCTCAAGAGGCAGGTCAGGTGGTCTGGTATTCCCATCTCTTTCAGAATTTTCCACAGTTTATTATGATCCGCACAGTCAAAGGCTTTGGCATAGTCAATAAAGCAGAAATAGATGTTTTTCTGGAACTCTCTTGCTTTTTCGATGATCCAGCAGATGTTGGCAATTTGGTCTCTGGTTCCTCTGCCTTTTCTAAAAGCAGCTGGAACATCAGGAAGTTCACGGCTCACGTATAGCTGAAGCCTGGCTTAGAGAATTTTGAGCATTACTTTACTAGCGTGTGAGATGAGTGCAATTGTGTGGTAGTTTGAGCATTCTTTGGCATTGCCTTTCTTTGGGATTGGAATGAAAACTGACCTTTTCCAGTCCTGCCACTGCTGAGTTTTCCAAATTTGCTGGCATACTGAGTGCAGCACTTTCACAGCATCATCTTTCAGGATTTGAAAGAGATCAACTGGAATTCCATCACCTCCACTAGCTTTGTTCGTAGTGATGCTTTTCAAGGCCCACTTGACTTCACATACCAGGATGTCTGGCTCTAGGTCAGTGATCACACCATCGTGATTTCTGGGTCGTGAAGATCTTTTTTGTACAGTTCTTCTGTGTATTCTTGCCACCTCTTCTTAATATCTTCTGCTTCTGTTAGGTCCATACCATTTCTGTCCTTTATCGAGCCCATCTTTGCATGAAATGTTCCCTTGATATCTCTAATTTTCTTGAAGAGATCTCTAGTCTTTCCCATTCTGTTGTTTTCCTCTATTTCTTTGCATTGATCGCTGAAGAAGGCTTTCTTATCTCTTCTTGCTATTCCTTGGAACCCTGCATTCAGATGCTTATATCTTTCCTTTTCTCCTTTTCTTTTTGTTTCTCTTCTTTTCACAGCTAGGTGTAAGGCCTCCCCAGACAGCCATTTTGCTTTTTTGCATTTCTTTTCCATGGGGATGGTCTTGATCCCTGTCTCCTGTATGTCACGAACCTCTGTCCATAGTTCATCAAGCACTCTGTCTGTCAGATCTAGTCCCTTAAATCTATTTCTCATGTCCACTGTATAATCATAAGGGATTTGATTTAGGTCATACCTGAATGATCTAGTGGTTTTCCCTACTTTCTTCAATTTAAGTCTGAATGTGGATGCAATCTAAAAAATGACAGAATGATCTCTGTTCTTTTCCAAGGCAAACCACTCAATATCACAGTAATCCAAGTCTATGCCCCAACCAGTAACACTGAAAAGCTGAAGTTGAATGGTTCTGTGAAGACCTACAAGACCTTTTAGAACTAACACCCAAAAAAGATGTCCTTTTCATTATAGGGGACTGGAATGCAAAGTAGGAAGTCAAGAAACACCTGGAGTAACAGGGAAATCTGACCTTGGAATACAGAATGAAGCAGGGCAAAGGCTAATAGAATTTTGCCAAGAGAACGCACTGGTCATAGCAAACACCCTCTTCCAACACCACAAGAGAAGACTCTACACATGGACATCACCAGATGGTCAACACCGAAATCAGAATGATTATATTCTTTGCAGCCAAAGATGGAGAAGCTCTATACAGTCAGCAAAAACAAGACCGGGAGCTGACTGTGGCTCAGATCATGAGCTCCTTATTGCTAAATTCAGACCATATCGCTAGAGATTGCCAAATGTCTTTTGGGGTTAGAGGGTGGACTCACCCATGGATGAGAACCATAATGTGGATCAAAAGAGGCTTTTACTTGGCCCAGACCCCACTCTGACTTTTATTGGACCCACTCCACACCTCCCAACAGCCCCACACTGTCCCTTCTGGCCCGCTCGCTGGGGTCATGACAGACATGGTGGAGTTGGCCATGAACTGCCTTCCCCTCACAGTCAAACTCTGCATGTGGTGCCTGCCACGTGGTTCTCAGGCTCCAGCAAGGTCTCCTTTTTTATAGGAAGTAGAGTTCAGGTCCTATAGTGCTTTGAGCATTTGACGGAGGCTGATTTCATGGAACTCCTCCTTTCTCTTTACTGTTTCATTTTGTCCAGAACCATCAGATTTATAACTATCTGTATTTCTTTAAAAAGATGCTGAAGTCTACAGAAGCTTAGCTGACAGTTTATGAAGTTCTCATAAATGGAACCAAGACAGACTTTCTGGCACCGTCTAGAAGGTTTCCTTGTGTCTCTAGATAATTCCTACTGAGTATGTGGTTCCTCCTGGTGAGGCTGGTTACGTTTCAGTAACCTAAATGGAAGCCAGTCTTCACAATTCATTTGAGACCTGAGTCTGGAGAAGAATAAGAGACAATTGAGGTGATAAGAGTTGTCGCTGGCCAATCTCCCATCCTAATGTTGGGAAGGAGAAATGATTAAACATTTTGGGGAGGGTAGAGAACACAGTATGATTTGATGTAATAATTTCTGAAAACTTCCTACAGAAAACCTGTTCATTCCTAAATAGTTACTTAATGATCTCTTGCATGTCTGTCCAAAATTCCCACACAACAACAACAATAAAAAGCCAAAGATAGTTCCAAAATATTTACAGTGTGTAAGGCAGAGCACACTCAGATTTACAAGTTAATCACTGGGATTTCCCTGGTGGTCCAGCGGTTAAGACTTTGCCTTTCAATGCAGGGGGTGCAGGTTTGATCCCTGGTCTGGGAGCCAAGATCCCACATGCCTCACAGCCAAGAAGCCAATACATAAAACAGAAGCAGTATATTGACAAATACACTTAAGACTTTAAGACACACAAAGACTTATGGTTGCCAGGGTTGGGGGAAGGATTGGGGATAGGGATAGTTAGGGAGTTTGAGATGAACATGTACACACCACTATATTTAAAATGGATCACCAACAAGGACCTACTGTACAGCACCGGGAACTCTGCTCAATGTTATGTGGCAGCCTGGATGGGAAAGAAGTTTGGGGGAGAATGGACACATGTATATATATGGCTGAGTCCCTTTTCTATTCACCTGAAACTTTCACAACATTGTTAATCGGCTATACTGCAATACAAAATAAAAACTTAAAAATAAGATTTATAAATGGCCCACATTTAAAAAAATCTTTTAAAAAAGCAGGAGACTTTTTAAAAATAAATAAAAGTTAATCACCATCAAACTCCGGGAGTTGGTGATGGACAGGGAGGTCTGGTGAGCTGTGGTCCATGGGGTCGCAAAAGAGTCAGACACGACTGAGCGACTGAACTGAACTGATCACCATCATGATCCCACCTGCAATGACCTGACATGACACGTTATGATGGAAACAGTTATCCTAAAATATGACCATATTTTCCAAACCAAACAAGGCAACCAGTTGGAAGGTGAGCTATCACAGGTCTGCCCCTGGGAACAGGGCATGAACCAAGATATATGCGGAGATACCTGAAGATTCTTTTCACTAACCCTTATTTATCTTCCAAGGTGAACTGGGTCACAAGGAGATTTTATTGGCTACCTATGTGTTTACTACCACCTTGTCATAAAATTAACATCAACATAAACACATTGCCTGTAAGTTCCCTCTCCATTCTGAATCAATTAGAAGCAGGGCATGGAATTTAAAACATAGTATCCACTTTGTTGCTGGTGAAGCAGAACTGTTAGCTTGAATTGGGGGCAGAAGCAGTAATTCCACAATTTCCAGTTCTGGAGTGGAAGCATCCCAACTGAGTAAGCTGCTGGAACAGATGCCAGTCCTGTGACACCTGCCCAAGGAGAAGGTAATAAGAAGGTGAGAACATGAACTTAGCAGAAGCCTTGCTCTAAGTACTGACCTTCAACACACCCATTCCAACAGAAGAACAGGTGGGTGACATGCCCCCGCTGGTAGTAAGGAAGAAGTAAAGACAAAAGAGAAAAAGAGTCCAAAAGAGACCACCTACTATTACCTCATCCAGGGAGTCCAGGGAATGGGAAAGCTAACACAGACTTAAGATACACTTTCTTTTTTAGTTATTTATTTGGAAAAGTTTTACAGAAACCATCTCACTAATCTGTATTCTTGAGAGTCCCTTGGACTTCAAGGACATCAAACCAGGCAATCCTAAAGGAAATCAGTACTGAATATTCATTGGAAGGACTGATGCTGAAGCTGAAGCTCCAATGCTTTGGCCACCTGATGCAAAGATCTGACTTATTGAAAAGACCCTGATGATGGGAAAGATTGAGGGCAGGAGGAGAAGGGGATGACAGAGGATGAGATGGTTGGATGGCATCACCAACTCGATGGACATGACTTTGAGCAAGCTCTGGGAGTTGTTGATGGACACGGAAGCCTTGGGTCGCAAAGAGTCAGACATAATTGAGTGACTGAAATGAACTGAATCTATATTTATTCCAAATGAAGGTTTTTTCTATTATTTTTTATAGTGTATGTGTTACATGTGGGAAAGAGCCATAGTAACATCTGAACTCTTAAAGGTAATATTCAGGTTAAAGTCGTGCAATGGAGATTTGATGGTGTTATTTTAAATGAAGACGTACATGAAATCACTTTTACTGTATATATTTCATATTTTTTATAACTTCTTAGCTTCGTTTCTGCCAACACCCAAGGTGCACACTGTTTGTTACTCCAGTTAATGACTTTATCTCTCAGCTTTTCTTTGCACGCCCTAGTACTCTATGACAATGCAACGATGCTCTTCCCTTCTCAAGGAAACACTTTCTCAGCTCACGTGTAAGAACATATAAAAGACCCCATGTTTCTCATTCCATTGGACATTGCTAGTTTTTTTTCTAAATCTTAAACATAGGGTACTTACTTTTTCATTTTTGCTCATAAAACCCATGTCCCAAAGAAACAACCTGTGGGAAAGGTTATTATCTTAATGTTATTGTTCAGTCTCTAATTCATGTCTGACTCTTTGAGACACCATGGACTACAGCATGCCAGGCTTCCCTGTCCTTCATTATCTCCTGGGTTTTGCTCAAACTCAAGTCCATTGAGTCAGCGATGCCATCCAACCATCTCATCCTCTGTCGTCCCCTTCTCCTCCTGCCCTCAGTCTTTCCCAACATCAGGGTCTTTTCCAATGAGTTATAAGTTTAGTTAAATTGTCATGTTTGTATATAAGTGTATAAATTTTCCATTTTCATAGCAGCCACATCATGACAAATATAGACTTCCAAGCCCTACTATTCTATTCAATAGAATGCTGATCACTTTTACAGACATGCTTTAAAGAAAAAGAGGAGGGAAAGCAAACTTTGAACTCATTAACCATACACTAAGGCTCTCTCCTCGTTCTATGTGAAAACAGCAACCTTTAATGATAAATTTTTTTCATTCCTATGATGTTTGTGATTAAGTTGATATTTTCACTTTTGAAAAAATTAAACTATATAATCCCAAATATGAAAGAATGCATATGTACCAATGATTTATGTTGATATTTTCAAGCCTGAAAAAAATTATCTAATCCTAAACTGGTTTGTACAAGTGGAAAACAAATATGATTTTTTTAACCTCTTAACTGTTTATGGCTACATTCTCCATTTTTGTAATTTAGAAATAATTTTTCTATAGAACTACAAAGCCTTATCCACTTAAGAAAAAAGGTTTTCCAACTGTTAAATCATTCTGGTAGAAACCTGTGTTCTGTTGAGTTTTCAACACTAGCTATCAGCCTACTGTCCCATCCGGTTGGCAAACTTTATAATTACTTCCCTTACCCTGAAGCCTCGGTTGTGGCCTCCTAAACCCCTCAATTCGCCTTGTGCAAGTGTGCTGCTTTTATGGTTGTCAATTGAAGGTATGTAACCCAATCAAAAATCTTCACACCCTGGCAAAGAAAAAATGCTGCCCAAAGCAGCTCAGCACTTGGGATTAGACTCTGTGTTTTACTAGTAAGATTCTGTATTAGCACATGGAGTTTCTGGTTTATGAACAAGGGCAAGGCAGCAATCAATGTCATCAAAGTCAAATATTGGCTCCTCATTGGATCACTGTTGCTTCCACAACAGTTTCAAGGGAGCCTTCTTGATAAGAAATTAAATAGACTAAATCATGAAGAATGTGTACAAATTTTCCATTTTCATAATAGCCATATCATGACTGAATAATGCTACACAAGATATTTAACCTGGGACTATTCAACTAATAGATGAGAAGACCAGGTCCACTCCTACTCCTATTTGTTTGAAAGAACAGAAAGATGATGTTATGTATATGACTGTATATTTATAACATTCATAAAGTTATACATATAATCTTCCCTGATGGCACAAGTGGTAAAGAATCCGCCTGCAGTGCAGGAGACACAGGAGACATGTGTTCGATTCCTGGGTCAGGAAGATTCTCTTGAGGAAATGGCAACTCACTCTAATACTCTTGCCTGAGAAATCCCATGGACAGAGGAGCCTGGCAGGCTACAGTCCATAGTGTCGCAAAGGGTGAGCATGCACACACACACATATAGTCATTCAACAAGGTGACTTGGGTCACAAATGCATTTCATAGAAAGGAATTCCATTTCTAAAAGTCTACAAGTTTAACACTTACTCGAGAGCTAAAATCAATATAATCATATTCCTTCAACAAACTGCATTTGTGTATACACACATATACATATGGAAATGCATATCAATATTTAAACAAAACAGAAAGATCACTCTGCATGGAAAATTAAGCTGAGAGATATAGTCTAAGAGCCTAACTTGCATAAAAAGTTATCCTAAAAACAGCAATATTCATGAACATTTAATAATGTTATGAATTGAGATAAGTATCCATAGCTAGTATTGTTTTCCTTTGAACTTTTGCCACTTTATTATTGGCACTGACTTATAAACATGTCCTAGAGTTTATTACGGTGTCTCAAAGTTAACTTTGCTTCTTATGTCTTTTCTTGTCTTATTGTGATGTCTGAGGTCAAAGAAGCGGTGAAAGCAGATATTCTGTTGTTCCAAATGGTACTATAAACTTATGATGAAAGTAGTTTTTAGTTTAAGTTCATGAATGAACTAATTCCTAATTCATTAAGAATTGCTAATTATGACTGACTCAATGGACATGAGTTTAGGTAAACTCCAGGAGTCAGCGATGGACAGGAAGGCCTGACGTGCTGCAGTCCATGGGGTTGCAAAGAGTCGGACACGACTGAGCAACTGAACTGAACTGAATTATGACCTAGTATTAAAATTTATTATTTTTAAAAAACATTGATTGAAATGATCATTGGTTTCTTTCCTTCATCTGTTAATGCAGTGATTGTTGGCTGGTCCCTTCTGTGGGTCCTCAGATCCACCCCTCCACTTTCCTGGCTCTGCCCTGACTCCCTGGCCCTGCAGACAGTTTTCTGTGCTTCTATAACAGCAGGCTTCCACCAGGGTTTAGATAGGAGGCTCAAGCAGGAGGCTGGATGGGAGGAGGGAGGAGGCAGAATATCCCTCTCCCTTCTTCTAGCCTCCCACAGCCTCTCTGACAGCCGCTGCATCTCTTCCTTGGCTCTAAGTCCTGCTGGATGGGCTTTGCCCTCTGGGAAGTACAACCTTGGGTTCTGGCATTGCACCCCGCTATCTCTCAAGGCCATAGTTTCTCAATCTAAACAGTACTGACATTTGGGGGCAATTAATTCTTTGTTACGGGAGCTGTCCTGTGCACTGCAGAATATTTAGCAGCATCCCTGGCCTCCATGTACTAGTTAGTGGCAGCAACCACACCCAGGCACGACAAAGGTTATTAGTTGCTCCTTGTGGGGACAGGAAGCCACATACTCTCTGAGTGGGAAACACTGTTCTAGGCTAATGGGAGTCATGCTTCCTGAGGCTGAACTCTGAGTTTTCTCTGCCTCCTATTACACTTGTCATTTTTTTCTCCCAACTAATGTAACCAGTCTTCTATATTAAATTCTCTCTGCTGTAAATACTGAAGTGGTCTGTGACTAATGAAACAAACTTTTATTACTAAATCATACTTGGGTTCTTAGGAATGAATATAGTATGTATATTCATAATAACTGACTTTTACCTGCCTTCCTTCATTTTATTCCATGGCTTTTTTTTTCTAATTTCTTAAGATGAACACTTAGTTCATTAAATTATTCTTCTTTTCTGATATATGCACTGAATGCTGAAAGTCGGTCTCCACATGCTACACCAAGTACATTCTTTGAGAGTTACTATTTGCTGTTTTAATTGGCATTCATTACACTTTCTAAAATTCACCATGATGTCGCTAAGTTAACTTTTAGAAATAACTTTGAGGGCTTCCCTGGTGGTCTGGTGGTTAAGAATCCACCTGCCAATGCAGGGACACAGGTTCGATCCCTAGTCCAGGAAGATCCCACATGCCATGGGGCACCTAAGTCCATACACCACATCTACTGAAACTTGCACACTCTAGGGCCCTTGGGCTGCAAATACTGAGGCCCACACACCCTAGAGCCCATGCTCTGCAACAAGAGAAGCCACCACAATAAGAAGCCCGCACACCACAACAAAAAGTAGCCCCCACTTCTGGCAAATGGAGAAAGCCCATGAGTAGCAATGAAGACCCAGTACAGGCAAAAATTTTAAAAAGTAAAATAAATAAATAAAAATACATTAAAACTTTGAATTATTACTATAAACCCAGCATATAACAAGTTATATTTAATTTGCAAATGAAGTATTTTTCAAAAGATAAGGAAATAATTGTTAAACTGTATTACCAATGCTTGAGTATGTTTGCAGATAACCTCCAATATTTAAGGTATTTATCGTTGAGAAGCTTTTATTTCCTTATTACTGCTCAATCTGCAGCTGGAAAATAAGACGTCTGAAAAAAAATTCTCACTTTTAATAATATCATCATTATTAATATAATAATATCGTTATCCTCATCAATATCATTATCATCATATTCTGTTTGCAAATATCATTGACTTTAGGACAAAGGCTTAAGAGAATCAAATGTGAAGGACTAACGCCTTATTTTACTTGGGAAGAAGTGCTATAGTACAAAGGGAAGAAAAAATACAACTTTAAGTTAAAAACATGCAATTCTATAAGACTATATATAAACCCACCTGATATTAAAAGCATGTAAGGACCAAGAGCAGCATGCAAAATTTTGAGACTTTCTGTTATGACAGAATCAAATAAATGAATCTTGCATATAAGCAAAGAAATGCAGAAGACAATTATCTTCTATTGAAGCCCTCTGCTTTTGAAAGTGTTTTCTACAATAGCTTAACAATGTTCCACACACACACAGAGGCATACACAAAGGAACAGAAATTTTGGAGGCAATCAGAGATCTACTAAAAAATGTGATTTTGTTTTTTCCTGAATTGCTTTTCATTTCATGAAAAACTACGTAAATGTATATTAACACACATGTTATAACAGAGCTATATTAAAAGACAAATCTATTATAGATATTGCACATTTTCCTGACTCTTCCCTGAAGAATTTTTTCTCAGTTCTTTTTGGGCTCTCTCCTCATCATGATGTCTTGTAAAAGTTTGCTCACTTGAGGCCCCAGCAAACAGGTCAGGGCAGGCTCGAGAGGAACACAAGAAATAAACAGCACCTGTTCCTCTCTCTACTTCCATCTTTAGGGTGGATCAAAGCTTGGGGGGGAAAAAAAAAAAAACACAGCAGAAGCAATTGATGGACAGTGTTCTATCACCCAAGCACTCAAACTGAGCACAATGACATGAGAAAACCCTACAGCTTGTAGAGCTGCCAAAGTGACTAGAAGCTATTTCTAGAACCCGGAGATGAAGTTTGCAGCCTAAAATCCATGGACCATGAAATTCTGTGTCTGACTCTTTGTGGGGGATCATTAGTGCGGAACAGCCTGGACGCTACCCTCCCCAGATTTCCTCGGATCCCCATGGAGAACACGGGGCTCTGGAGAGCAGGAAGCACCACGTGGCCAAGGCAGCATCACCTCTGCAAGGTGCGAGGAGAGAGGGGGCCACCTCCGGGGAACTCCACGGAAGCGCAGACTAGCCTGCAGGTCTCAAATTAACAACATTTTTCAGTCCTATGTCCACAATTACACTGGAAGCTTTTTCCAGTGCTCTTCAAGGCCTCCTCCTCCCTCTTTGATGGCCTCGGCCAGCTCCAGCCGCCCCGCACGCTGAGAACTGCCTGCCGAGCAGCCTGCGGTTTCCATGGAGACGGTGCCTGCATGGAGAGGGAGGGCGAGGCAGATGCCAAGTGGAGCAGTGGAACCTGACCACCACATCGCCGCCTCCAAGCTCCTCCTGGACAGTCGCATAGGCGACAGGGCCAGGAAGGCAGGGGAAATGACAGGACAGACAACAAACAGATGAGAAAGAAAGACATTTCAGATTGGCAAGCGTCTCTCGACAGGATGCACTGTTTCTACAAAATAAAATGGAAAAATCAGGTCCTCAAGTTTATTTAAAAAACGATATAGATGCACGCATATGCACCTGTGGGTATATATAGGAAAAGTATGATCTGCCTTTTCCCAACGTTCAGCAAACAGCATTTCTAGAACAGTTAATTTTCATGGAAATAATTGAAAAACAGCAAGAGGGTTTTGGAGTGTGCTACCATTTTATTTGAGCACGTTATCATAATATTTATTCCCCATAATGATTCACACCCTAGTCTGTGCCATTAATGAGACTTTGACATTCATCATCTCCTATTTTTCTGAAATCCTTGGTTTCTATTTTATGTTCAGGAATTCAGAAGCAAGATTTGTTTCACTAGTAAAAACTGTAGGCTCACAAAGACTAACTCCTAAAGTTAAAGTATATATATGCTGTTTAACTCTCATTCAAGGATTCCACCAACAGTTCTTTTTTCTGTGGTGTGTTTAGGGATCCTCACCAGTATCCTGGTTCTCCTCATCCTCTGGGTATATGGTAGGACTGGGCTTCCCTGTCCCTTTAAATTTAAGCATAGCCACATAATTTTCTCCGCCCAGTGGAACAGGATTGAGGGATATATGACATAATGTTCCATTTCCTTTTCCCTTCCTCAAAGATCAGGGGAAAACAGGTGAAGATGTAGGAGCCACTGGCCTGAGTCCCAGAGTAACAAAGATTATCCAAGTCTCCATTCCCACTTTTCACCAACACATGCTGTGGACGAACCAACTTTTATTCTTCTAACCAAAGATCAAATTGCCAACAGCCGCTGGATCATCGAAAAAGCAAGAGAGTTCCAGAAAAACATCTATTTCTGCTTTATTGACTATGCCAAAGCCTTTGACTGTGTGGATCAAATCAACTGTGGAAAATTCTGAAAGAGATGGGAATACCAGACCACCTGACCTGCCTCTTGAGAAACCTACATGCAGGTCAGGAAGCAACAGTTAGAACTGGACATGGGACAACAGACTGGTTCCAAATAGGAAAAGCAGTACATCAAGGCTGTATATTGTCACCCTGCTTATTTAACTTCTATGCAGAGTACATTATGAGAAATGCTGGGCTGGAAGATGCACAAGCTGGAATCAAGATTGCTGGGAGAAATATCAATAGCCTCAGATATCCAGATGACACCACCCTTATGGCAGAAAGTGAAGAAGAACTAAAGAGCCTCTTGATGAAAGTGAAAGAGAGTGAAAAAGTTGGCTTAAAGCTCAACATTCAGAAAACTAAGATCATGGCATCCGGTCCCATCACTTCATGGCAAATAGATGGGGAAACAGTGGACACAGTGGCTGACTTTATTTTTCTGGGCTCCAAAATCACTGCAGATGGTGACTGCAGCCATGAAATTAAAAGATACTTACTCCTTGGAAGGAAAGTTATGACCAACCTAGATAGCATATTGAAAAGCAGAGACATTACTTTGCCAACTAAAGTCCGTCTAGTCAAGGCTATGGTTTTTCCAATGGTCATGTATGGATGTGAGAGTTGGACTATAAAGAAGGCTGAGCACCGAAGAATTGATGCTTTTGAACTGTGGTGTTGGAGAAGACTCTTGAGAGTCCCTTGGACTGCAAGGAGATCCAACCAGTCCATCTTAAAGGAGATCAGTCCTGGGTGTTCATTGGAGGGACTGATGTTGAGGCTGAAACTCCAATACTTTGGCCACCTGATGCAAAGAGCTGACTCATTTGAAAAGACCCTGATGCTGGGAAAGTTTGACGGCAGGAGGAGAAGGGGATGACAGAGGATGAGATGGTTGGATGGCATCATCGACTCAGTGGACATCGGTTTGGGTGGACTCTGGGAGTTGGTGACAGACAGGGAAGGCTGGCGTGCTGCAGTTTATGGGGTTGCAAAGAGTTGGACATGACTGAGTGACTGAACTGAACCGATGATACTGAAGCTGCTGACATCTGGAGATCCTTTGTTAAAGCAGCATAATCAAGCTTATCCTAAAGGATACACAACCTCCTCACTCAATCATAAATATTTTTAAGTACTTATGTTCATTTCTATGAAGTGCCCAGAGAATTATGACAGATTCTTTCCTAGATGACTGAACAACTCCATAGTGAACAGAAAACAAAAATTCTGTAGCAGTTCACTTTGGGCTGAGGTTAAGACTAAAAGACTTTTATTAGCACAAGAAAGAAGCATGTAAGATAATGATGATGAACAATTAGTAAACCAAAAAGGCCTTCTACCACAAGTAAGGTGTGAAAGTCTGTGATGGGGCTAGTTTAGTTGCTAAGTCGTGTCAGACTCTTGCGACCCTATGGAGTGTAGCCCACCAGCCTCCTCTGTATATAGGATTTTCCAGGCAAGAACACTGGAGTGGGTTGCCATTTCCTTCTCCAAGGGGGGATCTACCTGACCCAGGAATTGAACTTCCATCTCCTGCATGGCAGGTGAATTCTTTGCAACTGAACCACCAAGGATTCCCTTGTGACAGTATACAGCATACAATAAAGGCTCAACAACTTTTATTATTATTAATGTTAAAGTCAGAAAACTTCAGGTCCTTATTGTGTCCTAAAGATTCTATGTGGGTAGGTCTGGATGAATTTCAAAAAACCAACAACTTTTTCTTTTTTTAATATAAATGTGTCCCATGCAATATTTAAGATGTATTTACACTGAACAACCAAAAAAAAAAAAATAGCTACTATTTATGTGCAATTCAAATTTAATTAGGTGCTTTTTCATTTGCTAAGTGTAGCAATGCTAACCATAGACATATCCTGGGAATTTCATAGGTTGTGTTATGAGGGGTACTAGTGAGGCATGAAATGATATCAATGTTCTTTGTGTCTTTAAAAGGCACACACTAAACAAAATATATTAAGTGAGAAATTTTATAGATTTTGAGTTTTCCATATCTTATGATTATCTGCTGCTGCTGCTGCTGCTAAGTCACTTCAGTCGTGTCCGACTCTATGCGACCCCATAGACGGCAGCCCACCAGGCTCCCCGTCCCTGGGATTCTCCAGGCAAGAACACTGGAGTGGGTTGCCATTTCCTTCTCCAATGCATGAAAGTGAAAAGTGAAAGTGAAGTCGCTCAGTCGTGTCCGAATCTAGCGACTCCATGGACTGCAGCCCACCAGGCTCCTCCGTCCATGGGATTTTCTAGGCAAAAGTACTGGAGTGGGGTGCCATTGCCTTCTCCGATGATTATCAGCCATCTCCAAACAAACAAACAAACTTTCTTTTGTATTGTTTTGTTTGTAATTTTGAGAAATTATTTCTCCATCATCTTAACCATAAATCTAAGAGATGATTTATTATTTAATATAATTAAGAAAGCAATTTCAATAACAGTGCTAAAATATCAGGACACAGTCCAAGCATTTATTAAAATTAAATGATGTATAGAACAGTCTTATGGACTCTGTGAGAGAGGGAGAGGGTGGGAAGATTTGGGAGAATGGCATTGAAACATGTAAAATATCATGTATGAAACGAGTTGCCAGTCCAGGTTCGATGCACGATACTGGATGCTTGGGGCTGGTGCACTGGGACGACCCAGAGGGATGGAATGGGGAGGGAGGAGGGAGGAGGGTTCAGGATGGGGAACACATGTATACCTGTGGCAGATTCATTTTGATATTTGGCAAAACTAATACAACTATGTAAAGTTTAAAAATAAAATAAGATTAATAAAAAAAATTAAATGAAATCTCCTTTCCTTTACTGAGATCTTTAAAAGCTTTGAGCAGCATCTTAAAAATAGTGTTAAAAATCAGAATTAAATGATAAATAACCTTTAAACTTTTAGGATGGTTTTAGGTTTCCAGAACAATTACAAAGATAGTGCGGAGAATTCCCATGTACCCCACACCAAATTTCCCTCATTCCAAACATCTTATACATTAGTATGATACACTTGTTACAATTAACTGAAGAACTAGTACTGACACATTATTACTAACTAAAGTCTAAACTTTCTCAAATTTAATTTTCCTCTAATATCCTTTTACTATTTCAGCATACAGGATAATAAACTACATTTAATCCAAATCTCTCAGAGTTCTTTCTTAGTTCTGAGTTTCTCAGATGACCTTGAATGGTCTGAATCAGATATTTTGTAGAATAACCCTCATTTGAGATTTGGCAGATATTTTTGCCATGGTTAGACTGGGGCTAGAGGTTTCTGGAAGGAAGCCACAAAAATCAACTGCTGCTTTCAACATATATCAAGGGTACAAACTAGATGTTTTTAATTGATAACTTTTATGACCTACTTACTCAGATTATTGGGAGTTAAATTATATGTTAATGCCTGAGCATTACCAACATATGTAGCCTGAACACTGGGACAAGAGCTTCAAGTCATGAGCTTTAATTATATAAATGAATGGTATTCTAATAAGGATTTGAACATGATACAGAATGATTATATGACATCTGAAAGTGCAAAACAAGAAGGCATTGAAACTCAGAAAAGTCTCATGTAAATATTAGAAGGGGACTTTTATGTGCCCATTAAACACATCCTATGTAGCTTAAAGACCCAAGGCACAACCTTACATGATAGCAAGGCTGAAAACCAGGAGAGACAGAATCACTGATGAGGATGAGCAGAGTAGCTGTCTTTATGCAAAGAGTGGCAGCATACAGCTCAATCTCCAGGGCCAAACAGGCCAGCTGACACTTCTTTAAGATCCTCAGGGACTTAGGCTAATTCTTTCTAGCCTGGCCCACCTTAAGCCAATCAGTGGTTCCCTCCCACTATGACCTAAGAGCTGGCACATCTCCCTTAGTACTTTAAAACACAAGAGAATTTGAACCTCTTGCCATTAATTCACCCAATCGTGAATTTGAAGGGGAAAAGAGTATATTATTTTGCAATTACTAATTAGATCTTCAATGAATAAGATAAGGTTTAAAATGCCATTTTCATAGGTCAGTACAGTTTTTTGTTTTTAGTTGCTAAGTTGTTTCAGACTCATTTGTGACCCCATGGACTGTAGCCCTCAAGGCTCCTCTATCCAAGGGATTTCCCAGGCACAAATAGTGGAGTGGGTTACCATTTCCTTCTCCATGGCATCTTCGTGACTCAGGGATCGAACCCATGTCTCCTGCTCTGCAGGCAGGATCTTTACCGTTAGAGCCACCCAAATACAGCTGCACATCAACAAATTCATGAGGTCCTATCTTATACTCTCAACAATCTAGCTACAGAGGCCTAGATCTGTATTTTCCAAATTCCCCAAAGGGCTCTTAGACAAATACCTTTTCAAGTTATGTAGCACCCTTGGTAAACAATCTGCTGAAAAACCCATTTCCCTCTTTTTGTAAGACTCAACGCCAAACGTGGAAATTTTTAGACAGCATGTTCAACGTCAACAGAACTGTTAGCAGTGTGAGAAGGGGCCAGACAGCCTTGCACCAAGCTCATAAGGTGACTGGCATCTGAGCATGCACACAGATGACACATTTTCGATTATAAAACCCCGAAATGTTCTCCAAGATTAAACTGTGTCAGTGATTTTAAGACATGATTTACAGACAGATTCAAAAGCTAAAGATTCAGAAATATGTAGCCAATACAAGGCTCCAAGAAAGAAACAATACAACCCAAATTATTGCTTGAGTGGGTAGCAACAATTTAAACATCAAATGAAACTGCTTTAAAACACTCCTGTTATGTAAGAGGAACTTCCCCCACCTGAGTACACTTGTTCTATAGCTTCAAGCATTTTGTCTGTGCAGGTGTTACATTTCAGAGTCATAATTTGACTAATGGCATAGTTAATTTAAGGGTTTCCCAAGTGGTAAAGAATATGCATGCAAGGTAGGAGACTTGAGTTTGATCCCTGGGTCCAACAGACCCCTGGAGGAGGAAATGGCAACCACTCCAGAATTATTGCCTGGAAAATCCCATGGACAGAGGAGCCTGGCAGGTTACAGTCCATGGCAGTTTCAAAAGAATCGGACAAGACTTAGTGACTAAACAGCAATAACAACAGCTAACTTAAATAAAGAGGAGATTTTGAGATAGCAGAGTTCAAACTCTGGGAAAGTTTATAGAAGCAAATGCTTCTTTGATAATAATAACTCTGAGATAACCTCCTGTATGAAATGAAATAAAAATAAATATGAAATTACTAAAATACCACTCCTAGAGTCACAAAAATGGTTTGTGATATTTTATGCAGCATTTTTTAAAATGCATATACCTAACACATTAATATTTTTTCTTTATAAAATAAATCAAATTTTCCAACATATATATTCAAGGTCTTTTGCCAAGATTGTCATGCAAACAATTTTACAGTAATTTAAACCCACTCCAGTACTCTTGCCTGGGAAATCCCATGAACAGAAGAGTCAGGCAGGCCACAGTCCATGAGGTTGCAAAAGAGGTAGACACAACTTAACCACTAAAAAATAACAACAACAACAAAAATGCTTTATTTTTCTTTTGGTTGACAATATGCCAAATCATAGATGGTATCTTCAATTTAATTACAATGTAAAATGTAATATAAGTTTACCTTAAGAAAATAAATCTTGCTGCTATTGTTCAGTTGACTAACTCCTATCTAACTCTTTGTGATCTCATGGACTGAACTCCTATCTGACTATGATCTCATGGATGATAGCCCGCCAGGCCCCTCTGTTCTACACCATCTCCCAGAGTTTGCTCTAAAACAAATCTGCTGCTAAGTTGCTTCAGTCATGTCCGACTCTGTGCGACCCCATAGACAGCAGCCCACCAGGCTCCACCATCCCTGGGATTCTCCAGGTAAGATGCTGGAGTGGGTTGCCATTTCCTTCTCCAATGCATGAAAGTGAAAAGTGAAAGGGAAGTCACTCAGTTATGTCCGACTCTTCGTGACCCCATGGACTGCAGCCCACCAGGCTCCTCCGTCCATGGGATTTTCCAGGCAAGAGTACTGGAGTGGGTTGCCATTGCCTTCTCTGAAAACAAATCTACATCTGATAATTTTATATAGTATTTATTCCCAACTTTGCCATTATGTGCTATACTTAATCATGTCTTGATCAAAGAATACCCTGGAAGCTCTCCTCTAAATCAGCATTTCCCTGTTTTGAGATGATGGCTTTTGTTCCATGAAAACATAAACTCCTTTTTTGGTTCTGAAATTAAGTTTCATATCCTCCTGCAGTAAAATTCCTGACATCTTTGTATTCCATTTACTATGAGATAAGTTAGTTAGTGTTAGTCGGTCAGTCATGTTCAGCTCTCTTGCGACCCCATGGACTGTAGTCCACCAGTCTCCTCTGTCCATGGGATTCTCCAGGCAAGAATACTGGAATGGGTTGCCATTTCCTTCTCCAGGGGATCTTCCTGACCCACAGATCGAACCTGGGTTTCCTGTATTTCAGGTAGATTCTTTACCATCTGAGCTACCAGGGAAGACCACCTGCCTTTAAAAAACATCCTTGAGGATGCCAGGAATTCACATGACAGGAGACTTGTCAGGCGAATGCATTACATTAGATCTGCACATGGAAATGTAGACACTCTAGCTAATTATCGTATTGACAGCTGATCTCCATGCAGAAATAGATTAGCTATCTTCTGTCTTATCATCCTCTTTCAACATATATCTGTGATGTAATGATTATTATATATTAAATTTTTTTCCTATATGAGACATCAACTTAGAAGTCAGGTATGCATTAATGCTTGTAAGTTCCTATTTGTACCACATAAGACCAACCTTCGTGGAGCTTGCATTCTAATGGGATTAGACATAAAAGTAAACTTGCATGCCGATAAACAGATCAGACGATTTCTGGTTCTCACACACGTTGTGAAGAAGGTCAAACAGGGTAATTGTTAGGAGAGAAATTGAGGCAGGGATCTGCTTGAGCAAAATGATCAGGAGAGGGAGAAAGATGGCCAAAGTGACTACAGCCTAACAAACAAAGGGGAGAGGGAGGAAGATGAGATAAGACAGGAAGACACTGGGTGGTTTTCTGTTTGTCACTGCTCGGGTTATAAGCAAATGCAAGATGTGAGTGAATTTAAGGGAATCCTCAGGCTGTGGTGGGGATTACAAGCTGCCCCGAAGCAGAGAAAAAGCAGGGTGGCTATCTAGAGGCTTGCTGCCAAAGTTTTAGTGGTCTTGGATTATCATGATAAGAAGTGAGAGGTTCAACCAAGATAAGAAGCACCCATGCAGTTTTGAAAAATACATATAAGAAGAACTTTGGTAAGTAGTCTATCCAGCATATTATTAAACATGTCACATTCTATATATTTTCTAAATCAAAGTAAAACATTTAAAGGTTACAGAAGAATAATTAAAAATACCTTAAAGAATGACTCACATTGAGGGACTAACTCAGTACCAAACACCCCAAATCTGTCCTCAACATTGAAGCCTTGCTGCTTTTGCCCTGTGGCTTATATTATGGATGGGATGTTTGTGCCCTCCCAAAATGCATATGTTAACACCCTAACCCCTAATGGGATGTTATTTAGAGACGGGGCCTTTGGTAATTAACTAGGGTCAGATGAGGTCAGGAGGATGGGGTCCTTGTGAGGGAATTAGTGGCCTTACAAGAAGTGAAGAAAGAGACATGCTTGCACCAAGGGAAGACCATATGAAGACACAGAAGGAAAGCAGCTGTCTGCAAGTCAGGAACAGAGTCCTCACCAGGAACTGAGTCAGCTGCACCTGGACCGTGAACTTCTCAGGCTCTAGAACTATGATAAATACATGTCTGTCGTTTTAGCAATCAGACACCTCATCTGTGGTATTTTGTAGCTGCAGCCTGAACAGACTAAGACAGTCTCATACAATGCTTTCATTTAGCGAGGTCCTTTCAGGGTCAGACTACACTCTCAAAACAGACATGCCACTGTACATGTGTTCCCTGCCTTCTGTGATTGAGGGGATATGTGTGATCTCACTTTTGAATGGGGTAAAAGTTATGCCACTTAGCAAGGTACTCATTATCTACTCAGTGCTACAAAGGAGTCTACAAATCAATGTTCTACCATCTTCTCCTGGTGATCTGCAAACAGCTTCACAAGTTCCTCTGACATCATGACCTTCTCCATAACATCACACATCTGCACATTCCAACACCTGAAATCTCACTCTGCACCTGCATTTTTAGCTTTATATGTACGCGGAGCTTAGCTTCTTCATATGATGATGGTCAACTTTTCCACGTGCAGTTATCATTGCACAGTATTGAGTACCACATGGATATACTGGCATGACCCACCTGCCTGGACTGTCCTTCTCATTCATTGAAATGAATGTAGAAACAGCCTTACCCTTTGCCAAATACCCAAAGTGAAGTTACTCAGTCGTGTCCGACTCTTTGCAACCCCATGGGCTGAAGCCCACCAGGCTCCTGTGTCCGTGGGATTTTCCAGGCAAGAACACCAGAGTGGGTTGCCATTTCCTTCTCCAGGGCATCTTCCCGACCCAAGGATGGAACCCAGGTCTCCCGCATTGTAGGCAGATGCTTTACCATCTGAGCCACCAGGGAAGTTCAGTAATACCCAAAGATAACTATCTTAAAAAGGACATATGTACCCCAGTGTTTATTGCAGCACTTTTTACAAAAGCCACAACATTGAAAAGCAACCTAAATGTACATCAACAGATGAATGAGCAAAGAGGATGTGGTGTGTGTGTGTGTATATATATATATATATATACATATATATATATACACACACATACACACACACACACATATGTGTGTAGTGGAATATTACTCAGCCATGAAAAGGAATGAAATTGGGTCATTGGCAGTGATGTGGATGGACCTAGAGGATGTCATACAGAGTGAAGTAAGTCAGAATGGGAAAATCAAATATTATATACTAACACATATATGGCATCTAGAAAAATGCCACAGATGAATATATATGTGGGGCAGGAATAGGGATGCAGATGCAGAGAATGGACATGTGGACACCGGGTGAGCGGGGGAGGGCGGGATGAGTTGGGAGTGTGGCACTGACATATATATTCCACCATGTGTAAAACAGACAGCTAGTGGGAGCCTGCTGTATAGAACAAGGAACTCAGCCCCGTGCTCTGTGATGACCTACAGGGTGGGATGGGAAGAGGTGGGAGGGAGGCTCAAGGGAAATGGAATATAAGTATGCTTACAGCAGACTCACTTTGTTGTACAGCAGAAACCAACACAACACCGTAAAGCAATTATACTCCAACAATAAAATAAAATTTTAAAAGAGATACATTAGCAGTAAACATGCAGGTAACAATCATCTACATATTAGGTCCAAAAAATAAGAAACAGAATTCTCCCTGACAGTCCACAAAGCAACTTATTCTAAAAAGTAAGAAGAAAAGACAAGAGGCACCAAGTACAGCTAGGTAAACATAACATTAAGACAGGGACAGAAACTGTGAAACTAGCTCTGAGTTTAAGAGCATCTTCTTTGTATCAGAGCTAAAAAACTCATCCAGCCACCAAACCCTCAACCTGCCACACCTCAAATAACTAAAATGATAACTAACTGCAGGTAACAGCATATATATTTAAATGCAGATTAAAAAAAAATCACCTGAAGTGCTTCCAAGCCTAAGTGAAAATGGCAAAATCAACTATTAATTCAAAAATCTGTTATGTCGCTCCCAAAATTCTTATCCTCCCTTTCAAAAGATGAAATATAGAAAAGCAACTGTAATGACTAACATGCCATAAAACTTAAAGGAATAACTCTGCTTCTATTTCCTCCCACATCCTGTTCAACTCAAGATAGCACTTTATCAGGCTGTCCTCCAGTTCTCCCCCTTGTAGGTCTGTGTCACCTCCCATTCTGTAGGCATAACTACTATTATAAAACACATTATTTGTCAGGCTACCAGGGAGCCACATAAACTCTTATTATGACACTGTGTAAATATAAAGTATTTATGCTTAGCACTGAAAGATCTTGAGTCCTAGTAGAAATTAGTGCATTCTGGCAGGGCTTCCCAGGTGGCTCAGTGGTTAAAAAAAAAAAAAAAAAAAACCCACCTGCCAAGCAGGAGATGTGGGTTCAATCCTTGGGTTGGGAAGATCCCCTGGAGGAGGAAATGGCAACCCACTCTCGTATTCTTGCCTGGGAAATCCCATGGACAGAGGAGCCATGAGGACTGTAGCAAAGCATCAGAGATGACTGAGTGACTGAACAACAAGTAGAACTGGCAGATGGGAGGAAGGAAAGGGAAGATTTCAGACATGTAATGGGAACCCAGCAGCACTGCCATCTGACTTTGAAATCCAGGTTTGAAAAGGACAGAAGTAGCTACTCTGCAATTAGAGAAAACGCCTGAACTACTGGAATGCATGAGTGCTCAGTCGCTTCAGTCATGTCTGACTCCTTGCAACCCTATGGACTGTTAGCTCGCCAGGCTCCTCTGCCCATGGGATTCTCCAGGCAAGAACACTGCAGTGGGTGGCCATGCCCTCCTCCAGGGGATCTTCCCAACCCAGGGATCGAACCCATGTCTCCTGCATCTTCTGCATTGCAGGCGGATTCTTTACCACTGAGCCACGGGGAAACACCAAGCTACTGGAGAGGGGCACATCACTTGGCTCTTGAAGTAGCATGTAGCTTGCCACTATTTATAACGTATTACTCCTTCAAAACTCATATTCAGTCCAGTTTGTTGACTGAATGGTTTAATCAGTGAACAACTGACCAGCCCGTTAAAAAAAAGCTATGTTGCCAAAGGCAGTTTAAGCTGCCTGCTCTTTCTCACTTAAAATGCCCACACTACTTCGCAGATATTAGCAAATTCCCACCCCATGTATCAGGGCTCTACAGGACATACTGTCTTGTGTGTCCAGTCTGCACGTGTACAAGAAGATGAGATGTCACCAAGTGTCAATTTCCCGCAGTCACTCTCTTGGTCCATTCTCTCACACTCTGCTTCTTCCTAGGGTTCACGTGTATAAGTGAGAAGCACCTCATAATTTGTCTCAACTGCTGAAACAGGAAATATATAATCACTACACAATTTATCAGGGTATCCCAGATGGTGCTAGTGGTAAAGAACCTGCCTGCCAATGCAAGAGACATAAGAGACACAGGTTCAACTCCTGGATCAGGAAGATCCTCTAGAGAAAGAAACAGCAACCCACTCCAGTATTCTTGACTGGAGAACCCCATGGACAAGAGAAGCCTGGCAGGCTACAGTCCGTGGGATCATAGAGTCAGACATGACTGAAGTGACTTGGCACACACATACAATTAATCACACAGCCTTCTCTCAGCTGCAAAAAGACTTTAGATTTATGAGGGGGGAAAAAAGGATCATACCTGAGACTGCTAAAAGCAGAAAGCCAAACCATAATTAGCATTTCCTCTTGGGTACGTATAACTTTGCTACTCACTAAGAAACGTTCTCAATGACGCATATTAACTCCCCTTCCTTCAAAAGTCATATAAGAATAGAGAACAAACTAAAGCTTTTTTTTTTTTTTTTTTTTGCTGTAACTTACACATGATTTCTTCCTATTGGCAGGCTACAGTTACAGTGATAAGAATTCTGTGAAATTTTGTTCCAAGTATTTAAGGAAATGTGCTCAAAAAAAAATGGAAGCCAGCTATGGTTCACACATCTAAAACTGTTCTGATAAAGCCTTCCAGGCGCCAGACTCGGCAGCCCACCAGGAGAGAAAATAATATTCTGGGGACATTTCTACAGACTTCAATCCCTGAGGAACAATAGGGCTTCATTCTGTTTCCCTTTTAAGCAGCAAGTATCTGTGCAAAAAAAGAAAAAAAAATAGAGGGAAAGTTTTTTTTGAGCCAATTTGGTATAACGTATAATTTCTGAAGTGCTATAAAGAAAGAACAGGAATTACTTCCACTGATGGATAAAGGAGAACTCTTCCTTTAGGCGATACCCAATGGCATGAAATGTGTCTTTACAACCATCAGAGAACTGGACACTTTATAACAGTATTAGTAATGGAGGTCAGAGACTTAGTCTGAAAACACAAGAAAATCTTCTGATTTCAATTCGTGAAAATCCAAAAAAAAAAAAAAAAAAAAAAAAGATCATCCTATTTTTGAAGCACATCGAAAGTTCCAGGGAATATATTTTATACTTAACTGCTTGTTATGATTCAGCCTCCCAAAGCATTTTCTTATGAATTATCATCCCACATTCACAAAAGCCCTGTGAATTTTGATCCCAATGAGAAAAAGCCAAAATAGGCACAGATGCACAAGGTCACAATAGAAAGCCAGTACCAAGCATGACCTGGATGCCAAAACTCGGAACTCTAATCCAGTGTCCCCTCTAGAGCGCCACAGTGCTGGGTATCCCAAACAAGCCACATGCAAAGAAATCTTAGTTTACAAAGCATTTCAGATGATGGGAACAAAAGTGTGCGTATAGTTCACTATGATTAGCAGAGTGTTTACCATGTGCCAACTATTGTCCTAGGATTTTAGAATCAGTGATAAAAAGGGACTGATTACCAATGTGGAGTGGGAGTGGGGACAAGCATGGTCCTAAATGACAGAGGTCCCCAAACTTGTAGGCAGCAGGGACTGGTTTTGTGGAAGACAACTCTTCTTAGGGGTGAAGGGGTTTGGTTTCAGGATGTTCCTCATAAAGATCTCATAACCAAGACCCCTTGTATGTGGAATTCACAACAGGGTTTGCAATCCTATGAGAATCTAAGGCCTCCACTGATTGGATAGGATGTGGAGCTCAAGTGGTAATGCAAGTGATGGGGAGCTACTGTATATACAGATGAAGCGTCACTCAACCTGTGCACCGCTCACCCTCAGCTGTGCGGCCTGGTTCCTAACAGGCCATGGATTGGTACTGCTTGGTGGCCTGGGGATGGGGGCCCCTGCTATATGATTACATGTACTCTATATATGATACATGTAGATATATGTGTACGTAAGCATACAATTACTAAACTACTAAAGTAATTGAAGTCCAGTAATATATGAGGTTCTCTGCTATGTATTTTAAATCCATACTCTTAATGTGTCCACACAACAACCTGAAGACACAGGAATTACTATTTCCCTTCCACCAACCATGACACTCAGTGGTAACCTACCCACTCACCAAAAAATGGAAAAGCTGAGCTAAGAACTCCATCTTGTTGAGATACAACTATTAAGCTATTCCCTCCATGTGTTCCACTGGTGTCTTTACTGCTGAGACACAAAGAAGCAGAGAACAGAATGTTTCTGTAAAGAATTCTTTCTAAGAAACGGGGATATACTGAATTATGCTTTAAAAATAACAGTTCAAAAAGTGATGGAAAAACTGATAAAACATAGCAAAGCATAATATTATTACTATGACAGGTAATACAAATCAGGAAATAGACAAATAGAACAACTGAGAAATGTGCAGAAGATACAAAAAGATAATTCACCAAAGAATTAGGGGTGGTTCATAAATGTATATAATACTTAACTTCAGCATGAGATTCAACAAGAAGCAAGTTAAACCACAGGAAAACATGATACTTCCTTTGTTTAACTGGAAATTGCTACTTAAATTATAATATCCAGTGTTATTGGGGAAATTGACACACTCCTGCCTGGCCTGAAGAAATATAAATTGTAGAATGTTTCTGGAAGACAATGTGATAAAATGTACCAACAACCCTGAAAATATCCAGTTCTAGGAAAGTAATCTAGAGAAAATGACCTGCTGAAAACTATGTTGCTTTAATTATAACACCCTATATACCACTCTAAAATGAAAACGCCATCAACCTCCAAAACTGGCAAGTTATTTAACACACTGATGTTATATAAAGGTATGGAAAACAGACACTAAAAATATGAGAAACACTGTCTCATATGTTAAAAGGTAACAAAACAGAATATGAGAAATCTTCTAAATTTCAAAATGTATATGGGTTAGCATTTCTGCTAAAAATACACTCATTTTGGTGGCTTGATACCATGAATGAACTTTAGCTTTTGTAAATCAATCCTTTAGTTTCCAAATTTTAATGAGCATGCCTTTTTCTCTTTGAAAATAGAAAATAATCACAAAACATTATTTGAAAAGAGAAAAATATTTCGCTAATGTGCTGCAGAGTTCTCAAGAAGACAACTTGCTAAAATTATTAGCACTCAATATATCTCTCAAAGTTAAAAGCAGGGACAATCTAGGCATGGCACTGATTAGAATATGTGCAATATACACTCTGTGAATGATGAACTCTGTTAACTTTAAATGAGGTTCACTAATGTATTAGGTTCTCTGCTATGCATTTTAAATCCATACTCTTAATGGACTTAAGTCCATACTCTTAAGTCCATACTCTTAATTTTAAGTCCATACTCTTACTCGGAGAAGGCAATGGCACCCCACTCCAGTACTCTCGCCTGGAAAATCCCATGGACAGAGGAGCCTAGTAGGCTGCAGTCCATGGGGTCGCTAAGAGTCGGACACAACTGAGCAACTTCCCTTTCACCTTCCCTTTCACTTTTCACTTTAATGCATTGGAGAAGGAAATGGCAACCCACTCCAGCGTTCTTGCCTGGAGAATCTCAGGGACAGGGAAGCCTGGTGGGCTTCTGTCTATGGGGTCGCACAGGGTCACTGAAGTGACTTAGCAGCAGCAGTGACTCTTAATTTGCCCATACAACAACCTGGACACAGAAATCACTGTTTCCCCTCCATCAACTATGACACCAGTGGTAACTTCTTCACTCACTAAAAAATGGAAAAGGAGACTGAAGAATTTGTCTTGTTGAGATATAACTATTAAGCTAGTCAGCTAAGTAATGAAACTTATCCCAAAGCCAATAGATAACATTAATTGCAAAAATTTAAGGGCAGAATTTTTTTTTTTCTGTGTAGTGATGTATTATATTACCAAGCTATATTTTGTGGGGAGATAACATATAAAGAATGAAACACTTGAAACTCTGCCATAAATACTACGTCCTTGTGTTTGCATGGCTATGTGAGTGAGTATGTATACAGTTTTTTGTCTTGATTTTCTTCTTAACCTTCAGGACCATGAATATTGTCCATATAATCAACTCTTCTTTGAAAAGGCAACTCACAGCTACATAATATTCTTTTGGATAAAGGAGCCATTGCATGCCTATACATCTACTATGCTTTTAACATTATAATAAGTCCCCTACATACAAATTTTGAAGCTGCAAACTTTCAAAGATGCAAGCGTGCATGCCAGGCCCCATATGCCAACTGTTGTTCTGTTGTCATTGTTTGGTTGTTCAGTCATGTTCGTCTCTTTGCAACCCCATGGACTGCAGCAAGCCAGGCTCCCCTGTCCTTCACCATCTCTAGGAACTTGCTCAAACCCATGTCCAATGAGTCAGTGATGCCATCTAACCATCTCATCCTCTGTTGTCCCGTATCCTCCTACCTTCCGTCTTTACCAGCATCAGTGTCTTTTCTAATAAGTCGGCTCTTCTCATCAGGTGGCCAAAGTATTGAGCTTCAGCTTCAGCATCAGTCCTTCCAATGAATATTCAGGATTAATTTCCTTCAGGATTGACTGGTTTAATCTCCTCGTAGTCCAAGGGACTCTCAAGAGTCTTCTCCAACACCACAGTTCAAAAGCATCAATTGTTCAACGCTCAGCCTTCTTTATGGTCTAACTCTCACATCCATACATGACTACTGGAAAAACCATAACTTTGACTATATGGACCTTTGTCAGCAAAGTAATATTGCACGGTATTACTGTACTTTTCAAGGTATTGTAAGATTTAAAATGTTTTCTTTACTTTTTTTCTATGTACATACTATTTTTGTAAAAAATATTACAAATCTATTACAGTACAGATTAGCAACAGGGCCTTCCCTGATGGTTCAGTGTTAAAGAATCTGCCTGCTGACCCAGGAGACATGGGCTCAATCCCTGGATTGGGAAGATCCCCTGGAAAAGGAAATGGCAAACCACTCCAATATTCTTGCCTGTGAAATCCCATGGACAGAGGAGCCTGGCGGGCTACAGTCCATTGGGGTGGCAAGAGAGTCATGCATGACTTAGCAACTAAATAACAACTATCAATAGACAGCTGACTGTTATTTGGGTACCTAGCCTAACTGTTGAACTTAGGAACATGCTCTCAGACAGAACTCATTTGCATGTAAGAGACTTACTGTATATTCTTTTCCAACTCAACTCAAGTTGGACAGTCTGATCCACACACTACAAGTCCCGGTCTTCCTGCACCACCTTCCATGTCCTGGGTAAATGTGACATAATTCCTACCATCTCTCAGACTATCTATATGATACTGATCTCACCTGTCTGCCTTTCAGGACTCCTCCACCTCCTCATACAGTGACTCCAAAACTACCATTTCAGCCACCAGTGAGGAATGTGTTAGAAACAAGAGGCTGAATTTCAGCTCTTTTATATTTGGAAGACTTGGTTTGCTGCCAAAGAAATTGCTCTTCCTGGAAATTAAATTATTCTGTGTTACTGAAGGTAATGACCGCTATGTTACTCTAATGTTTGAAAGTCCAAATAAAATATTTGAGCGAGAAGAATAAAATATATTTTAAGAAGTGAGCTTTTCTTTTTTTTTTTTCTTTTAGTTTGAGTAGTCATGCTTGGAGTCAAATCAAACATCATGCCTATTTGGAAATTCAGTTTTGTCTTCTTTCTTGACAGTGTCCATTATTGCTCTTATTCAAAGTTAAAACATGAAACAACACCCAAACTCTAATTATCTACTGAGGTAGAAAATGCTGTGAGTAATAGCAAGCATGGGGTATCATTTATACACCCTTTGGGAAGTCAGATTTTGACACTGTCCTTTTTATGCCCAATTCACATCACTTACAAGACCATCCAATTACTGGCAGTCCAAGTCTAGCATGGGGAGTAGGGAAGAAGTGAGTTATTTTTAAGTTGGCAATGCATAAATCAGCTGAATTTCACTGACCATACTCTCTATAAATAAGCCAGGGTATTGGACATTCCCCTGGTAATTCCTGATATAGTGTCAAAATACCATCAAATACTTAAAGAACTCAACCACCAAGCAAAATATCGCTAAAGAATTCTACGACTAGAATTCTTTATAAACCATGTCAGTAAAGGGAATACAATTTCCATATTTGTGATATTTCCTTCCAGGTGAAGGGAACTTACTTAATGTAACATTTCCAGTCTCTCCCTAGCCCTTGGCTTTCTCTGTCTCTGAAGAATAAAGGAAATGGCTTGGCTAGCTGCTTCTTTTCTTCCTCTGGAGAACTCCCTACCTGCAGAGAGCAAGGCTTGGTCTTTAGGACTCAGAGCCACCTCTGTCCCTGTGGAAGAGAGGAAGGAAGGCCAAATTCTGGGGCTGTTATTCAGCATCACATCAAGCTATAACTAATCAAAATGGATATTTCCCTCCATGGTGGCCACCCCTTTATCCCTTTTTCCTTCCCACATCCCAACTTTTTTCAGGATCAGAGAGGGCTGGAGAGGAGGGCTGATATTTATTGGGATCCTTAGAGATAACGCCAATTCACATTTATGCACATTTATCATCTGATGTAAATGCATATCTTTCTGTGATTTATGTTGTTGCATATTTAAGGGAGAGAAGATTACAATAAGCATTATAAGATTATTGAAATGCTTCTGAACCAAAAGATTTAGAACACGTGTACAAAATGTATTCTTCTTAATACATATAGATTGAATCAAGTGTCTAATGACAGTTATGAAAGCAACATCTATTAAGCAAAAAGTGTTATTAATGAAAAATCTCCAGTCCTCATCTGTGAAGGATAAATGTAATAACTAATTTCGATGATAGAATTAACTGTTCCTCACCATCTAATGCTATAAACTAAATATCCCATTTTAATACATTCCATATCATTCAAAACTCATAGAAACTTTGATACTTAGAGTAACTTAACCAAACATAATTGGCTTACCCACTTACTTTGATCCAAAAACCAGAAAGGTCTTTTATGATAACATGAATTTTACTCATTTTAATTAATTATAAGTTACTCTGGTAACTTATAATTGGCAATTCCCACAACAATACATAAATTTGAACATAAACACCTACATTTTTTGTCAAAATGTTTCTCTGACTGAAGATGAATTAGTCTCCTATTACACGGGTCACATTCTGTAACAAATTCTAAGATTCACCCAAGTGTTATTATCATAAGGGTTATGTTGAAGGTATCTGTTCCACTTTGCAGGAGCTGGACAGAATCAAACCCACAGGAGTTCAGCACTTCCCTGAAGCAACCAAGAGTGAAAGAACAAGGCAAAATGTCCATTTATCATTAAAAAGGTGCCAATGGACCCACACTCCCCCCGCCCCCCAAGAACATGACTGTAATTGGAGGTGGGGTGGGTCCTCTCTTTTTGAAAAATTTAGCCATTTAAGTTTCCTTTTTCCTTGTCACAATGATGTTATGATGGGATTTACGCTCTGTGGTTCTAAACAGAGCAGCTGCTTAATATTTGACCTCACAGAGAAGGACACTTATTAAACTGTCTATAATATTCCTGGTACAATGTTAATCTTTGTCGAATATTTGGTTTTAATCAGGTGAATAGAATAATATTAACAGGGTGTGAAAATTTTGCAATTTCTGACTAAGAATCTTTTTAAATTAAATTAAGATTGGAATCCTTTTAAGTAATGGTGCTAGGGGATATAATTCGCTTCTCTTTTAGCCTAACTATTATATATTTTGATATGTAAAGGACTGGCATATTGTAAAGTAGAAAAATTCTATTTTAAATGCAAATCTACATAATAAAGCAATAATACAAAAGTAGTAGAGGAAGAACATATCTAACAGTTTTTGTTAGAGAGGGTCATGGCTTTTATATCACACTTAATATATAAATGTATTATTACATAATAAATGTACATAATACTATATGATAATTATATAAAATTACATGAATGTATTATGTGTTATAAATACATAATATTTAAGTACTCATCTTAATATGGAGATACCTTTTATATTTATACAAATATTTATAATTATAAGCCACTTACACACTTATTTCACCCTCACACTGGCTCTTTGAGATTTCTTGTCTTATTTTACTCCTTTTAAATTCAAACATACAGTGGACTCTGTGAGAGAGGGAGAGGGTGGGAAGATTTGGGAGAATGGCATTGAAACATGTAAAATATCATGTATGAAACAAGTTGCCAGTCCAGGTTCGATACACGATACTGGATGCTTGGGGCTGGTGCACTGGGACAACCCAGAGGGATGGAATGGGAAGGGAGGAGGGAGGAGGGTTCAGGATGGGGAACACATGTATACCTGTGGCGGATTCATTTTGATATTTGGCAAAACTAATACAGTTATGTAAAGTTTAAAAAATAAAATAAAATTAAAAAAAAAAAATTCAAACATACAAAGATATTATATATCATTACTAATTATATTCCCCATGCTGGACCTTTCATTCTCATGACTCAGTTATTGTGCTTGTTTAATTATTTAATGTAGTATATACTTCTGTTTTATTGACTATGCCAAAGCCTTTAACTGTGTGGATCACAATAAACTGTGGAAAATTCTGAAAGAGATGGGAATACCAGACCACCTGACCTGACTCCTAAGAGACCTATATGCAGGTCAGGAAGCAACAGTTAGACCTGGACATGGAACAACAGACTGGTTCCAAATAGGAAAAGGAGTATGTCAAGGCTGTATATTGTCACCCTGCTTATTTAACTTCTATGCAGAGTACATCATGAGAAACATTGGGCTGGAAGAAGCACAAGCTGGAATCAAGATTGCTGGGAGACATTTCAATAACCTCAGATATGCAGATGACACCACCCTTACGGCAGAAAGTGAAAAAGAACTAAAAAGTCTCTTGATGAAAAAAAAAAAAAAGAAGAAAGTGAAAGAGGAGAGTGAAAAAGTTAGCTTAAAGCTCAACATTCAGAAAATGAAGATCATGGCATCTGGTCCCATCACTTCATGGCAAATAGATGGAGAAACAATGGAAACACTGTCAGACTTTATTTTTCTGGGCTCCAAAATCACTGCAGATGGTGATTGCAGCCATGAAATTAAAAGACACTTACTCCTTGAAAGGAAAGTTATGACCAATAGACAGCATATTCAAAAGCAGAGACATTACTTTGCCAACAAAGGTCCATCTAGTCAAGGCTATTGTTTTTCCAGTGGTCATGTATCGATGTGAGAGTTGGACTGTGAAGAAAGCTGAGCACTGAAGAATTGATGCTTTTGAACTGTGGTGTTGGAGAAGACTATTGAGAGTCCCATGGACTGCAAGGATATCCAACCAGTCCATCCTAAAGGAGACCAGTCCTGGGTGTTCATTGGAAGGACTGATGTTGAGGCTGAAACTCCACTACTTTGGCCACCTCATGCGAAGAGTTGACTCACTGGAAAAGACCCTGATGCTGGAGGGATTGGGGGCACAAGGAGAAGGGGTCAACAGAGGATGAGATGGGTGGATGGCATCACCAACTCGATGCACATGAGTTTGGGTGAACTCCAGGAGTTGGTGATGGATAGGGAGGCCTGGAGAGCTGCAATTCATGGCGTCGCAAAGAGTCAGACACGACTGAGCGACTGAACTGAACTGAACTGATACTTATGCATAGGACCCATTTTACAGTTGAAAAACTGAGCTAAAAATTGAGAATCACATAAATGGCCAAGGACACACAGCTTAATAAGAGACATAGCTGGGATCCCTCCAAAACCAGTACTCTCTCTCACCTTTGCACCTATTCAAAGCAGAATCCATAACAGCATTATACTATGATAAATAATTCTAATATCATACATAAATATATTAAAATATGAACTATGTATATCTGCTATAGGGCAAAACTCAACCTCTTCTCTAGAAATATACTTCTGATCTGAGATAACAATTGATGGAATAATAAGTTCCAATATATGTAATACATTTCACAGATAACTATTCAGGAATTTACCAAGGGACACAGGTGAATACTTGCCTAAGATGGAAAGCTTCTAGGGAGCATTTTTTCACTTATTTAGTCATTATTTGCAATTTACTAAAAATTAATTGATACAGAGTATAACTTCAATACCCTAATAGAGCTAAGACTTCCTACAAATCAATTAACCATGATACAGAGCTTGAAATTACACTCAGCTGCTATGTGATCAAAAGATAAACAACTGGAGGTGTCAAAACTATATGTTTTTGTTATGAGTCTAACATTTTTCATGGACTAAAAGCACAGTATGATAAAACATTTCTGTGAGTTTCCTGGGCTGGAGGTACTGTTTATGAATATAATTGGCTTCATTAAAGCCAACCAAGCAGTTTATTAATCAGTAAGCTAGACTGGCTCAGGATGTGAAAGAAATTCTTTTACGTATGATATGTTTAAGATTTTATATTAACATAAAAGCTATTGATTTGACATATAATAAACTTGAAGCCAGCAACAAGTATAAGGAACTATTCTCACTCAAATTAACTTTTCATTCATATCCAAATGTTCCTTGTCATAAAGCTATCAAAGTACCATAGTCCTAAGAATACATTCGCATTACAGGAATGAAAACCATCATGGACAGCAACTGAAGAATTTGTCATGAAAATCATCATGGACACCAACTGAAGAATTTGTCACAAAAACCATCATGGATATCAGCTGAAGAATTTGTCTTGAAGGTGTGTTTCAGCCAGCAAAGATCCATTGTACTACACCTTGGATGGAAGTGCTAGATTTAAAAAGACCTACAGGTCTTCTGAACTATAGGTATTGAAGTTAGGTACTCTCAACTATATGTCATCTTTTATTAATAAAAATAAAAATCTTTATAAAAATAAACACTTTTAAGTGTCTATTTAAAATCCTAGCACCAATCCCCCACTAAATAAATTAAAATAGAGGTAACACAGAGAAACAACTCTAAGTGGGTACTCATATCTTCTAGGTTAAATCAACAGAAAAAGAAAAAAAAAAAATTTGGCATCTCAAAATGGCAACAGTTCCTGTTTTAGTTCAACTAAGTTGTTGCAACCAGATATAGTGAGCCGGACAAGCCATACCTCACTTTATGGAGCAACAAATTATAATAAATTACTTTAAATGTAACTTTAGTATTTTCTTACATGAAGACAACCTGATGAAACTACTCTGGAGAATTCTTCAACAATTTCACATAAATGCATACCATATAAAAGAGAACTTTGAAAAAGCACAACAGAAACTGCCAAGTTCTACAACATTGTCAGGAAAAATACTTAGTATTCACTTGTATGCCAAAAGTAATGTTATATTTGAGAATACTATAACTTCATTTTTAATTGTAAAGGCCATCATGTGATACTATCCTGAGAAGTGATTTAACAAAATTATAATCAACTAATTCAACTAACATCATCAGAATTCCATTTTTCTCTCTGATGAATTATTTCAGTGACAGAAAGAGAAATTGGCTTGTGTACTAATTGTGAAAGACATGAAGTTGCTGGAGATACTGTAATTTGACAGTGTGTGACTATTATTTCAAACAATGAAAATACTAGTGACATTTCTAATCATTAAGCTCTACAACGACACAAACATACACCAAATTAAATAACTCCTTTCCACAAGGCTATGACAATTTTATTAGAGCAACGACCTCCTGTACTCCCTACAATTTCCATTCAATCAAGTACTATCATTTGCAACCCACAATATAACATAAGACTCACGCACCCAATACATGCAGTTTTACCCACACCCATAAGCTGCTCTCCGTGAACACATGGAGGCACAGAGTAATCTCTACTAGTCCTTTAGGAATCATGTTTAAAGCTGAAACACGAGATTCAAAAGGAAAGTGAAAGGAGAGACATGAATGTGTACTTCACCGACTGCTTCTTTTTGCAAGAAATTTGATATGAAAACAATGCAACAAGCACAAGAGTGTGCTTGAAGTGCTCTTGGAAAGTTTTCTGAATGTGAATAAGGTGAAACTAAAGCAATATTGGTTTTAAAAAAATCACAATCGTCCATTAACTGGAGCCACAAAGATCTTGCTAGTCTTTCTGTGATGCTGAGATATGTTAGCTGTATAATCACAGGTCTCCTAAATATCAGCATTTAACCCCAAATGCAATCATTTTCATTCATACCCTGAGATCATGAAATCTACAGACCAGTGAGAATGCCACTGAATGCTCTCCCCAAAACATTAAAAAATGGATCCTGGATGTGGCAAAGAGATTTCACCGTGCTTTAGAGCATCGAGTCCATATTAGAAGATGCCTGCCCCTATCTGTCATACTTCTCACAGAGCCAGCTCCCCAAACCAGACACAGGTGCACTCCTATAATTCCATTTGAGTCATATCCACCACTTTTTCCATGGGATTTTAAAAGTGGTGCAGCTCTAAAGCCTCTTAGTCCTGCAGGTGAAGTACTAACAGCGAAGAGATGTCCTGAACTACCCTAAGTAGCTGATGGTAGTTTAAAGCTGCTGATGGAAGGGTGCACAATGAGGTAACTCTTAGGTAGTTTGAGCACCTCCCTATTTAAGTCGTTGCAGAAAATTGCAAGCATCTCAAATATTCGTCACCTAGTTCCCAAAAGTGAAAACAGATACAGATCAGGCCTGATACCATGGTTAGGAGGCAACGCTTCTCTAAACCAACATATCCTCTTGGTAACATCAGGCATGAATGTTAAAAACACCTTTCAGAGCCAAAGCGAACCAGATCAGTTCGGGGGGAGGGGGGACCCACCATGGAATAACAACGTGCCCCTCTTTCCCCCCACACCCTTCCCTATCCCCAACATTTGCAGGGAAAACACAACTTTAGGTATTTTCAGAAGTAACTGTTCATGGTGGGAACCACACACACACCCCAAAACCTCTCAGACTGTTTTCCTACCACACAGACCAGGGAGGCTGCACCACCTCTCTAGCGACTTAATTCTGAACGTAGTGGCTGGAACCAGCTGAGCAGCCATCGATGGAAATACATTACACACCAGAATGAGAGGAAGGTCGGCGAACAAGAAAAGCAGCTGTGCTTTCGGCCATTAATTACCGGTCACCCAAATATCGCCTAGCAGCCTCCCACCCACATGCACAGCGTTCCGAACCTGGGTATCAGGCGGCGCTTCCCGGAGCTTCGCTATCTATTGTCAGGACGCAGAAGCCCCCGAAACCTGGGAATCGAGCTGAAAACGCTGCCTCTGAAACAGCTAAATATAGACCCAAGGGGCTCTGGGTCTGGCAAGCAGCGGGAGATGGGAGAAACAGCCATGGACGCATATGACTAAGTATTTCCATTTTGTTCTAGCCAAACATCGTAATGACATTGAACATAAGGGCAAGACTGGAGGGGAGTCCTCCCCACCCCCACCCGTCTTCTCCCGTATATTAGGGACGTCATGAATGCCACGGGTAGGTTCGGGAGGGTGGCGGGGAGCAGTATTGTTGGTGTTGCCCTATATACGCCTCCTCCGGGGGAGATGGGTGGCGGGGAGGGGAGCACGCAGTAAGCCACTCGGCAACCGCTCCGAGAAAGGGACTAACCCCGGCCCCCAGCTCCAGGCTCGGCCGTCTTCCGATCGAGGGGACCCGGCGCGATCGCGGTCCTCCCCCGGCCAGGAGCCGCCGAGGAGCAACCTCCACCGGTGGCGAGGAGGAGCACGACGCCGAGCGGGATGCGCCTGGCCCCAGCCGCCCGGCCAAGGCAACTCACCGAACGGCGCGGCGCCGGATTGCCTCTTCGCGAACATGCACTCGCCGCCAGCGACAGCTCCTCAGTCCGGGGAAAGGCGTGCGCGCCGCCGCCCGGCTTCAGGGCAAGGTCCTGACCTTGCCCAACTGCAGCATCTTCCGCTTTTGTTGTCTGAGCGCGGCCGCGGGACAAGTGATGCCGGCGGGGAGCAGGGGCGAGCGCCGCGGGGGAGAGGCGGCTCCCCGACGCGAGTGCGCGGCGCCCGGCCCGGCGGCCCCTCCGAGCGCAGCGCGCGCAGCGCCCCCTGCCCGGCTTCCCGGGCTCCGCGGGCTCGGGGCTCCTGCGGGCTCCCGCGGGCTGCTGCGGGCTCCTGCGGGCTCCGGGCGCCGCCGGCCGGGCCGAGAAAGCCGCAGCCGCCGCCGCGCCCGCCGCTCCGCTCGGCCGGTTGCCGCCGCGGGCGCGAGCCTGGGGCCGCCGCGGCGCCCGGCGCCGAGCGCTCCCGTGCTGCGCCCCGCGCGCGGCCCGCGCCACCTGTGCCGCCGCCGCCGCCGCCGCCGCCGAGGGCGAGGCTCCTCCCGCGGCGCGCGGCAGCCTCAGCCTCCACCTATGCCTCGGCGGCCGGCTCGGGCGCCCGGCTCGTGAGGCAGCGTCCGCCCCGCCGCCCGGACCTGCCCCGGGTGCCGAGCATGCCCAGTGCCGCCGCCGGAGCGCCGCGCTTAGCCGTGCGCATTCCACTTCTTGTTTTCGCGGCAGCAGCGGGGGAGAGGGGAGGAGGCCGCGGGTTGGGAGAGGGCCGAGCATCCTTGGGAACGCACATCCCGGCCCTCAGATGGGTGGATGCTCGCGAACCCGGAGAAAGCTGGAAGGGACCTGAAGAAGGCCTGGAACCCCGGGTTGGACCGATGCTCAAAGGGCCGGTTCCTTCATGTACGTGCAACATGCTGACAGTTTATTGTGTGGCAGATGTCAGCATGCAAAACAAAGGGCAGGGATGGAAGGGGTTCTAAGGGAGCAGGTGTGTGCGTTAGGGCCGGCGGCAGGCTAACTGTGCCTGAGCTGGGTGGAGATGGAGTCTCTCAAATCCTGTGGTTCTAGACCAAACATTGCCAGGACAGCCACCTCCGATCTCCCCACGACGTCTGTCCCATCTTCCCGTCACTTCCAGTGCTTCGATGAAACATGCTGTTCGCGGGTGGAGAGACTTTGTCCTTAAATGAAATCCCTTTGATTTGGAACCTGGAATGTGTGTAACTTCCTGCTAGAAAGACTTGTCTAGTCTGGAACTTGAATAGACCGTAATGCTATACTGCCCTCCTCCCTCCTCTTCCTTCAGCGCCCCCTCTTCTTTTTTCCAACTTTGGCACTTCGGCCACCTCGTCTTCCTCCTCCTCGCCCCGCCCCACCCCCCACCTCCCAGTATAAGATGAAAACCCTTACCCGTTGCTTCCCCCAAAGTTTCCCTATACCCCCTGCATCGTTCTCTTCATTTTCAGCTTGTTTTTCTGTGTCACCTCCTGGTTTGACAGCCGGTTGACTCCTTGGGGACTTCTCTCTACCTCTCTTGCTGTGAAATACAGCAAGTAGAAATCACCGCAGTGAATAGTGAAAGTCTTGTTAGAAAAAAAAACCCTTGACTTGTGCCCAGGAGGTCCTCTGGGCCTTCACCCGCATCCTCTCTTTCAAAAGTCATGACTGGACTCAGTCCTATTGCAATTACAAGACTTAAGACAGGCACAGTGCACCGTGCCCGGGGACCAGGGCAAACGCGCTTCCTAATAATGCCACAGCGCACCATCCCTGACCCTGTGGATCCCAGACTGACTGTGGTTATGAGTTTCTCCACTCTCCCCCTCCCCGGTGCTGGTTTCCGAGACACAGATAGACATGAGAGCCGTCCAGGAAATTGTCATCAGAGGGCTTTGAGGGGCTTGTGATTCTCAGAAAGAGTTGCTCTTTTGTGTCAAAAGAGATAATCCAACAAAGTTAAATGACCTGAATATTTATCCCGGGCTATTCTCTAGTATTCTTTGGAGGAAGTTAATATAATTTGAAGAGCAAAGCAGGAAAGCTTAAACAGGTTTGCAATGGTCAGTTTCATAACACTCTTTTGCGACCCCATGGACTGTAGCCCGCCAGGCTTCTCTGTCCATGGGATTTCTCAGGCAAGGATACTGGAGTGGGTTGCCATCTCCTCCTCCAGGGGATCTTCCAGACCCAGGGATGGAATCCGCATCTCCTGTATTGGCAGGCAGATTCTTTAGCCCTGAGCCGCCAGAGATGTCCTTTAAACAGGTTAAATAAATAGAAACAAATGAATGGGGCAGCATATTAAGCAAGGACCTTTAACAACAGTGAAAATACTCATTTTTAACTCTCCTACCTCAGGGCAGGGCAGGCTTTGTTATACATAGGCTTGGTCTCACCTGCAAAAGTAGTTCTCCAGCCTGGCTCCAAGTTTTAAGCCAGCTCTGTGTTAAAATACTTCGGACTCCTCTGAGGGAGGACACTGCAGGGCCATTTTCAGCAGATGTTGAACTATATTTTTTATTTCAGGTCTCAGAAAGGCAGTTCAATTACTGTGGAGTATTTGGTACAAGACAAATTAGCAGCACTGTATCCATTAGGCCACATTATGTTTTAAAGGATGTTCTTTGTTTTCACCATCGCTTTGGTCAGATTTATGGGGGGAAATTTTAACTGTGCCTTTTTGCATCTGTGTACTATTTGACTCTTTTAACTCAGGAAGTCTTGGAGGGTATGCAAACTTGGAGGGTAGGTCAGTTACACTTTAGATTAAATCTGAGATAAGTGTATAGATATCATCCATAGAAAATATATGCGTCTTTTATGAATATATAGGTCTAAGTTAGAAACGTAATTTTCTACAGTTTTTTTAGTTGTTTTTGAGATGAGCAATAGCAAACCCTGTCCACTAACTGTACACCTTGGAAATGACCCATAGGCAGTTCTTATAGGCTTCTTTAAAGGGCAGGTGATCTCTGTTCTTCTAACATAATGTGTTACTTTAAGATATTAGTAAATCCACAATTTTAAAATATTGAAAAATAAAAACGATACTGGGTCGTGTTCCATCTCGGAATGACTCACTGCTGCCATCTTTTGCCTCTTACTTACAGATAGTTTCTGTAAAAAGGAATAATCTGAATTCTCTAGTTCACTATGAGACCAAAAATTATTAACTCATTATTTTCAGGTTGTAGTATTCAATGCTGAAAGAGAAATCTTTACTTTTTCTTCTGTGTATACATCAAAAGAGTTGTGTGTTCAGAAATCACATCTAAATATTGAAAGTTCTACCTCTTGATTTTTCAAATCACTTCAAAATTTGAAGCAAATAGATTTTTCATCAGGTTGGGAAGATTCCCTGGAGAAGGGAAAGGCTGCCCACTCCAGTATTCTGGCCTGGAGAATCCCATGGACTATATAATCCATGGGGACACAAAGAGTCCGACAGGACTGAGTGACTTTCACTTTCATGTTTTACATGGGAATTTTATTTATTGTTTTTAGGAATAAGACCAAATAGTTTAAAATATTCTTATACATTAATGTATCATTTTTTATAATTTAAAGTATGCCAATTATAGGAGAGTGACACTTGTTTGATTGAAGTGATTTAAATATAGCAATGTTACTTGCCTTGAGGTTCAAAGAGAAGATAATACTCCTGTAATTTTTAAAATGAATTAATCATTGATAAACAACTAGAAATTCCTCAAGTTGGAATGTTAAACTATGAGTGATTGTTGTTGCTGCCCAGCACTTAAATAGGAGTAGTAATGACACTCCTTTAAAATTTACAATTTAAATTTTAAATAAAATTCTTTAAAATAGGAACATTGTACACACATATATTTGTTGTTGTTGTTTAAGTCACTAAGTTGTATCTGACTCTTTTGTGACCCCATGGACTGTCTCCCACTAGGCCCCTCTGTCCATGGGATTCTCCAGGCTGGAGAATGTACTGGAGTACATTGCCATTCCCTCCTCTAGGGGACCTTCCTCCAGGAACAGAACCCAGGTCTCCTGTGTCTCCTGCATAGGCAGGTGGATTCTTTATCACTGAGCCACCTGGGAAGCCCATATATATATATATATGGGACTAATAAACACTGTTACCGAATCACTGCAGATGCTGATTGCAGCCATGAAATTAAGACTCTTAATCCTTGGAAGGAAAGTTATGACCAACCTAGATAGCATATTAAAAAGCAGAGACATTATTTTGCCAACAAAGGTCCGTCTAGTCAAGGCTATGGTTTTTCCAGTGGTCATATATGGAGGTGAGAGTTGGACTGTGAAGAAAGCTGAGCTCCGAAGAATTGATGCTTTTGAACTGTGGTGTTGGAGAAGACTCTTGAGAATCCCTTGGACTGCAAGGAGGTCCAACCAGTCCATCCTAAAGCAGATCAGTCCTGAGTATTCATTGGAAGGACTGATGCTAAAGCTGAAACTCCAATACTTTGGCCACCTCATGCGAAGAGTCGACTCATTGGAAAAGACCCTGATGATGGGAAGGATTGGGGGCAGGAGGAGAAGGGAACGACAGAGGATGAGATGGCTGGATGGAATCACCGACTCGATGGACATGAGTTTGAGTGAACTCCGGGAGTTGGTGATGGACAGGGAGGCCTGGCGTGCTGTGATTCATGGGGTCACAAAGAGTCAGACACGACTGAGCGACTGAACTGAACTGAACTGAAAGTAAGTTAACTACTTTGAATTAACCATTTTAATTAAGACCAATGTTCAGGTTATTGAATTATTTGGTTTCAAACTTCACACTTTCACACAAACTACCTTTTACTACTGCTACTGCTCATGTGACGATGTCATTCATTCATTCATTCACCAGCAAATGTTTATTGAACATCTTCTGTGGTGCAGATGCAGGATAAAATTGGGGAAATCAAGAGCACATATAGACAAGAAAACAAAATCCCTACCTTCATGGAATTTAATTATAAATTGGGCTTATAAATTTTATATTATAAATTGGTGATGAAAGAAAAGAAAACACACTGAGAGATAACCATGCTCAAGTTGCCTTGAAAGTGAAAGTGAAAATGTTAGTCACTCAGTCCTATCACGCTGTTTGTAACCCCAAGGACTGTAGCCCGCCAGGCTCCTCTGTCCATGGAATTCTCCAGGCAAGAATATTGGAGTGGGTAGCCATTCCCTTCTCCAAGGGATCTTCCCAAATCTGGGATCAAACCCAGGTCTTCTGCATAGCAGGAAGATTCCTTACCATCTGAGCCATGCTTATTTCTTTCTAACAAATAAGACATGGACTAAAATAATCATCAATACCATAGGCATATAAGGCATATAGACAATGTGCTATATGCTTATAGTATTGATGATATGCTTATGGTATTGATGAGTCTTTTATTCAATGTCTTTCCTTCCATGTTTTCTCATTGTTTTTGCCTCCTCCAGGTATTTTGTGATTTAGGCCAGGCATGGTGATAAAGCAGGACTTATAGTACTGAAGCGAAGGATACAGAGTGCATTCAGTAATGGCTAAGGTTCTTAGAGATCCTTAGAGATTCTTGGAAATCATTGGAGATCCTTAGAGATCTTTGGACGTCCTTGGAGATCTGGGGCTTCCCTTGTGACTCAGCTATTAAAGAGTCCACCTGCAATGTGGGAGACCTGGGTTCGATCCCTGGCTTGGGAAGATTTCCTGGAAAAGGGAATGGCTACCCACTCCAGTATTCTGGACTGGAGAATTCCATGGACTGTATAGTCCATAGGGTCCCAAAGAGTTGGACACAACTGAGTGACTTTCACTTTCACTTTCTTGGAGATCCAGTCATGAACTCAATCATGAAAGAATCAGAGAGCAGGGAGGTATCTAGCAAAGGCACCTACACATATCAAAAGTTACAACCTGGTACGTAAATATCTAAATCCTATGTAGGCTGGTCCTAAATAGGCAACGAGTCAGAAGTCTATGTCAACAGCCATTGGTGAATAACATATACAGAAAGATGACATAAAATTATGAAGTGTGAAGCCAGAAAGAATTTTAATAACAGGCATTAACAGCAAGGGGAAATAAATGTTATGATTTATCAGCAATGCTTGTAGACATAATAGACTTCTAGAGGATGCAGTAACTGGCTCCCCAAATTGGTTGGCTTGATACCCACAGACAAAGGTTAGGAAGGAGAATCCTGTAAAATAACACCCAAACAGTGGAACAGGGAAGTTCTTATCAAGGCTCATCCAGACTTTCTAGATAAATTTTAAGGCAGAGTTGATATAGCATAAAAATTTCATCCACAAATTTCAGTTTTTAACCAAACATCCAGGTCAGTGGTTCTTAGTGGAAGCATTACTGTTTCCAGTTCATAAATATGTAAGAGGGTATTTCCTTCTTGTCACTAGCATTTAGTGGTCTCGAGGCACACATTTTAAACATTCTGCAATTATGTGACAATCCCACAGGAGGAAGAAAAAACCTGTATCATTCACAACTTTTCATCCAAGATTGTTAAAAACCTTTTCCTATGTATCTAAGCCTACCATATTGCTCCATTTTACACAGAAGCATAAAGGATTTTTGCATGGTTTTACTATACATTGAATTTAACAGGAATGCTTCTAAGATATAAATTATGGAAAGATTTAACATTGTTTTATTCAGAAATTGGCCAAGATTCATTCATAAGATTAAGAACAATGTCACCAGTAGTATGCACGCGTGCTTAGTTGTTCAGTTCAGTCGCTCAGTCACGTCCGACTCTTTGCGACCCCATGAATTGCAGCACACCAGGCTTCTCTGTCCACCACCAACTTCTGGAGCTTTCTCAAACTCATGCCCATTGAGTAGGTGATGCCATCCAACCATCTTATCCTCTGTTGTCCCCTTCTCCTCCTGCCTCCAATCTTTCCCAACATCAGGGTCTTTTCTAATGAGTCAATACTTCGAATCAGGTGACCAAAGTATTGGAGTTTCAGGTTCAGCATCAGTCTTTCCAATGAGTGTTCAGGACTGATTTCCTTTACCATTGACTGATTTGATCTCCTTGCTGTGCAAGGAACTCTCAAGAGTCTTCTCCAATACCACAGTTCAAAAGCAACAATTTTTTGGCACTCAGCTTTCTTTGTAGTCCAACTCTCACATCCATACATGACTACTAGAAAAACCATAGCTTTGACTAGATAGACCTTTGTCAGCAAAGTAATGTTTCTGTTTTTTAATATGCTCTCTAGGTTGGTCATAGCTTTTCTTCCAAGGAGCAAGCATCTTTTAATTTCATGGCTGCAGTCACCATCTTCAGTGATTTTGGAGCCCAAGAAAATAAAGTCTGTCACTGTTTCCATTGTTCCCCTATCTATTTGTCATGAAGTAATAGGACAGGATAGGATTTCTTTGGAAGGAATAATGCTAAAGCTGAAACTCCAGTACTTTGGCCACCTCATGCGAAGAGTTGACTCATTGGAAAAGACTCTGATGCTGGGAGGGATTGGGGGCAGGAGGAGAAGGGGATAACAGAGGATGAGATAGCTGGATGGCATCTCTGACTCGTTGGACATGAGTCTGAGTGAACTCTGGGAGTTGGTGATGGACAGGGAGGCCTGGCGTGCTGTGATTCATGGAGTCGCAAAGAGTTGGACACGACTGAATGACTGAACTGAACTTAACTGAATAGGACAGGATACCATGATCTTCGTTTTTGGAATGTTGAGTTTTAAGCCAACTTTTTCACTCTCCTCTTTCATTTTCATCAGGAAGCTCTTTAGTTCCTCCTCACTTTCTGCCATAAGGGTGGTGTCATCTGCGTATATGAAGTTTTTGGTTCTTTTTCTCCGCAATCTTGATTCCAGCTTGTGCTTCATCTGACCCGGCATTTTGCATCATTTACTCTGCATACAAATTAAATAAGCAGGGTGATATACAGTCTTGACGTACTCCTTTCCTAATTTAAAACCAGTCCAGTGTTCTATGTCAAGTTCTAACCATTGCTTCTTGACCTGCATACAGATTTCTCAGGAGACAGGTAAGGTGGTCTGGTATTCCCATCACTTTAAGAATTTTTCCATTTGTTGGCTTCCACACAGTCAAAGGCTTTAGCGTAGCCAATGAAGCAGAAGTAGATGTTTTTCTGGAGTTCTCTTGCTTTTTTGATGATCCAATAAATGTTGTCAATTTGACCTCTGGTTCCTCCACCTTTTCTAAATCCAGCTTGAACATCTGCAAGTTCTCAGTTCTTGTACTTTTGAAGCCTTGCTTGGAGAATTTTGAGCATTACTTTGCTAGCATGTGAGATGAGTACAATTGTGCAATAGTTTAAATATTCTTTGGCATTGGAATGGAAACTGACCTTTTCTAGTCCTGTGGCCACTGTTGAGTTTTCCAAATTTGCTGGCATATTAAGTGTAGCACTCTAACAGTATCATCTTTTAGGATTTGAAATAGCTCAGCTGGAATTCCATCACCTCCACTAGCTTTGTTGGTAGTGATGCTTGCTAAGGCCCACTTAACTTTGCATTTCAGGATGTCTGGTTCTAGGTGAGTGATCACACCATCATGGTTACATAGGTCATAAAGATCTTTTTTGTATAGTTCTTCTGTGTAGTCTTGCCACCTCTTCTGCTTCTGTTAGGTCCATACTGTTTCTGTCCTTAATTGTCCCTGTCTTTGCATAAAATGTTCCCTTTGTTTCTCTAATTTTCTTGCAGAGATCTCTAATCTTTTCCATTCTATCGTTTTCCTGTTTCTTTGCACTGATCACTTAGGAAGGCTTTCTTATCTCTCCTTGCTGTTCTTTGGAACTCTGCATTCAGATGGATATATCTTTCCTTTTCTCCTTTGCTTTTTCAGTTGTGTCCAATTCTTTGTGACTGTAGCCTGCCAGGCTCCTGTCCATGGGATTTTTCAGATTAGAATACTTGAGTGATTTACCATTTCTTTCTTCGGGTGAGCTTCCTGACCCAGGGATCAAACTCACATTTCCTATATCTCCTGCATTGCAGGTGGATTCTTTATGTGTTGTGCTATCAGAGAAGCTCTACCAATAGTGTATATCTCAACAAAGCAGACTCTTGCATCAACCTGTTGTTACAGCCATTATCTTTATGCTGATACTACATGTAGGTACAAATGTCTAAGTATTTGGTTAGCTATTCTAGCTTAGTTGTGACCACGCATTTACATAAATAAAAACATAATATTTTATTTTTAAATAATTTTCCTTTTTTTCTTCATTATGTTTATGTTAGACTATTATGTGGGCCCTTAAAATACATTAATACCTATGAATTTCTTTTCAAAATAACAGAATAAGCATTATACAGTATTTGTTATAGAAATAAAGCATTGGGTTGCAATACGTTTGAAGATGAAATATCTAAATGATTCACTTAAGAAATAATAGACTCTATTATAATCATGTATACTATAGGCCCAAGAAGAGAAGTTGGGGCTTCCCACCAAACTTGTTCATTATTCTAGTCTTGTCATAGTATAAAATTTATAATTAATGATTAATCACATACATAGGCCTCAGATTGGCCTGAATGCATAGAAAGAATTAACAAATTAATCCTGATTTTCCCTCAGTTTTATGATCTCAGATTCAGCTTCTTTCCTAAATCTCCAATATTTTTCCATATTACTATTTATTGTGTTGTTTTGCTTTAGAACATCAATTTGGCTTTTCAGATTTATTTTTCCTCCACTTTCTCTATTCACTGTACTAATTCAGCCAAAATATTCTAATTGATTCCAAATCACTGTTGGTTACCTTCCGACTTCTATCTTCTCCATCTTCCTTTTGTACAGGACTCAGATTTTGTTTGGCATGGCATGTAACTTTTGATAAAACAACACTTCTCTGTTTCTATTGCTGCTGCATGTAATCCGCATGTAAACATGAGAGACTGAGGGAGTATTCAGTGAGCAGTTTGCTTTTGTGGAAATTTCCCCAGTGTTGCTTGGTCCTTCCTCCTTCCCACAGTCTGAAATGCAGACTGCAGGCTGGATTTGGACCATGAGAATGAGAGCCACAGACCAAAAATGACTAAATCTAAAATCAAAGGATTTGAAAATTTCCTGAAGCTGCTGTACCAACTTGGGACTTCTGGTCCTTGAGCTTCTTATTAAGGGAGAAAAATTAACCTGTGCTTGATTAAGCCACTTGTGGTCAGTTTCCGGCCTGTACAGTCAAATGCTATCTCAGGTCTATTCAATGTATGTTCTGTAATCTCACCCTCTGCTTACTATAGTTGTGATCACTTTAAGTATTTCCCTTGCAATATATTTTCTACGAAACTTAAATTTTTTCAATGAAATGACCACATGAAAAGGTCTGAAATTACATGGAAGATTATAAGATAAATCAATGATAAACCAATCTAACAAAGGATGAGATTGTCACTGACCAATGAATGAAGTTAGGTTGAAGATTTTGCACAATGAGTCCACCCTATATAATCCAGTGATTTTTACACTGTCTCCCAAAATGAATAACTAGTTTTCAATTCCTGGACTCCTTAATGTTTTCCACTTTTCCAGGGTTACCCTCGAGGTTGTATAGAGTTCGTATTGTGAAATCAGTTTTCTCATTAAAATTCTTGAAGATCCCATCTTACTAACTAAAAAATAAACAAAATTTTGCCTCAGATTATGGTGAGAATTACATGAATGAATCAATCTACAGCAAACATTATGGCTAATATTAGTGATGACATTAAAATGTCCTTTGGCTCCTGCTGTTTTAGCTGCCATAGCAAAGCATATGTATTATCTGATTGCCAGATAATCAGACATCAAGGCATCATCAAGACAGTCATCAAGACACAGACATGATACCATCTTGTCAATGAATGCTTTTCATATTCATTTTTCCTAATAAGCATTAACTGGATTTCTTCCACATGCAGATAATTATATCTTGCAGACTAATGATGTGAGTCTACACTGATCTTCATTTTATAAACAGGTTGTGTTTATTGCCTTCACTGAAGTTTTAGAAATTCCAAAATGTAAGATATCTAGACCAAAGTCAAGTGAATATCCTCTTTGTTGTATGTCATGATGGTATATGTTTTATATGCTATCATGAAATAAATATTGGCTGCTCTATACAATTTATCACTTTAGCTTATCTGTTCATAGTAATGTTATTAAATAGTTCCCATGTTCACTAAGATTTCTTTCTGTGTATGTGGAATATGTACATGGCTGGTTAGAATTTATAGTTCTTGCAGTCATACCCATCAAACTTGCAGAATTACGGAGAATAAATTTTCTAAATAATTGAACATTATATAAAATTTGATTTACTTAAAAGTAACAAATTCTCATCATAAATAAACATTAAAGGTATTCAGGCAAGAATACTGAAGCTGGTTACCTTCTCCAGAGCATCTTCCTGACCCAGGGATTGAATCTGCATCGCTTGTGTCTCCTTCATTGGCAGGTGTATTCTTTACCACTAGAGCCACCTGGGAAGTCCATAAACAAATTAGAAAATTCAAAACACTATGAAAAAAATCATAGTCTCATGACCCAGAACTAAAGCAGTTTGTTTTAATTATAGTCCATAAATGTCCTTCCTCTTATTCAGTTAAAATTATGTTTCTATAATTTTTCCCTTTCATTTTTATAACTAGCACTTTCCTATTATAAGGTTATATAATTCTTTATATAGCCAATTTTCTATTTTATACATTTGGCTGTTATTGCATAATTCATCCCATGATACTAAAGTTTTAATTAAGACTGTTTTCTCAAATTGTTGGAAATGATGAACATCCCAACTGAAAAAAACAGACCAAACTTCTATTTCTGATTAAGATGGAATCATTTGTGGCAGCCCAAAACTTCTACTGAAAATAATTATAATTAGTGAATAAAAACCAAAAATATTTCTCTAAAGTATCAGAAATCTACTAAAGCAAAAATGAACAGAGGATCCATGATTTTCAACAGGGAAGGATATGGAGGATTGAATCAATGCTGTATATATGCTTTTGTCCTAGAAACTTTTCCAACGCTAGATGCAGTGAGAGGCTGAGTTTTGAGAATTTTCCTGGGCAGAGGGTCATTGTTTGAGATACAGATGCAAGCAGAGGTTTTGCTGATCTCCTAGGGCTTCAAATAAAAACCTAATCATGATCCCCATGAAAAGGGGAGAACAGAGAACTGAGGCTTAAACATGGCTGAGTTTCCCTGCAAAAATTTTGTTAATTTCTGAAACTGAATTAGGCCAGAAAGTTAAGAAAGGAAGGCTCTGAGAATCAGAATATAATTTTAGCAGTGTTGTGCAGAAGAGAAAAACCTTTGTAGCCAGGATCTTCCTGAGACAGTGCCTTGGGAAACTCATCAAGCTTTAAGTTAAAACCCTTAGAAGGTTGCCATCTTCTAAGGAGAGATGGGAAAAACAGAGATAGATGGACACTTACCAGTTTTACCTAAGGAGAGATGGGAAAAACAGAGATAGATGGACACTTACCAGTTTTACCTCAGCAAAATTCAGTTAAGTCCCTGATTGTATTAGAGGTGACCAGATCATGTATCTGATTAAGAGAGGAAAGACTGAACACGTTCAGGCAAACCTCCAAAATGTTTCATATACAGTGTCCAGCATTCAGTAAAATTTATTATGCAAGGATAAGAACAAATGATCAAGAGCCAATGAACAAATCTATATTAGAAATAGACTCATAGGTGACACAAAAACTGAAGTTAGTAGACAAGATATTTAAAATATAATAATGATCAATATGTTCAAGAAAATACAGGAATGCAGAAAAAAATAAAGAAAAACATGAAAAGGTGAAACAGTTCACCAGAGAATTGGAATCTATGAGGAAGAATCCACTGGGAATTTCAGAACTTACAAATATAATAACTGGGAAATTAACTTTAATAATAAATTTTAGTTAGCCCATTATATGCAAAATATTGTCAAGTGTACATGTAACATTTGACAAAATCAACCACATGCTGAATTATAAACCAGGCTACAATAAGTTTTAAATGCCTGGAATCATTCAGAGCATATTCTCAAGACAATGGTGGAATTAAATCAGAAATCAATAACTACTGTGGTGATCATTTCATAATGTATAAAATTATTGAATCACTAAGTGGTACACATGAAACAAATATAATACTGTTAATTATAACTCAGTTTTAAAAATAGAAAGCAGAAAATTCTACCTGTTGGGAGCTTTATCTATACTGAAAGTGAAAGTGAAGCTTGCTCAGTTGTGTCCGACTCTGCGAGCCCATGGACTATACAGTCTATAGAATTCTCCAGGCCAGAATAATGGAGTGGGTAGCCTTTCCCTTCTCCAGGGGCTCCTCCCAACCCAGAAATCGAATCCAGGTCTCCCACATTGCTGCTGCTAAGTCGCTTTAGTCGTGTCCGACTCTGTGCGACCCCATAGACAGCAGCCCACCAGGCTCCCCCGTCCCTGGGACTCTCCAAGCAAGAATACTGGAGTGGGTCTCCATTTCCTTCTCCAATGCATGAAAGTGAAAAGTGAAAGTGAAGTCGCTCAGTCGTGTCCGACTCTTAGCGACCCCATGGACTGCAGCCTACCAGGCTCCTCCGTCCATGGGATTCTCCAGGCGAGAGTACTGGAGTGGGATGCCTTCACCTTCTCCGACATTGCAGGCGGATTCTTTACCAGCTGGGCCACAAGGGAAACCCTAATCTATACTACTGCAGAAGAAATCTACTTAAGAAAGTTGAATTCTATTCATATAAATGATATGCATATGTATATCAAAACCCATAAGATGTAACTGTGATACCTTTATAGTATCTATAAAATCTATTATATCATGTACAACATACATGAACTACACAACAAGTTGCAGGAATTGGACAGCAGTCAGTGTGAGGCTGATTTTTTGAGAGAGAGGATACTCAAAGGATGTCCTCCATTGATACTAGTTTTCTTCCTAGGAAGATTTTCTGGGGTGTGGTGCATTTATATAGAATGCAAGCAAGAGCAGGAGTTTCATTGGACAGAAAAGGCAGATATTAGAGTTGGGGGTTTCTAAGGTGGTTGTGATTTGGAAGAGAGGGTACTTGAAAAAAAAAGGAGTCATGGATTGGGGAATCCAGAAGTTTCCATACAGACTCCTCTTGAGTGTCTTTGCCAAACCCTAAATTCCATTCGAGTGACACAAGACTCATAAAAGCTAGGTAGAGAGCATCTGCTGGGATGCGGCAAACTGAGCAAAGAGCCTAGAACTTGTTTTGTATTATGAAGACTTGGTGGGAAATCTTTATAAACAAGCCAACGATTGAGTTGAGATATAATGTTTAAGGGTGTATGGATTTAATTTTGTTCCCTCAAAATTCATTTGTTGAAACCCTAACTCTCACTGTAACTGTGTGTGAAGATAGAGCTTTTAAAGAGGTAATTCAAGTTAAATAAATTAATGAGGATTGGGCTGTAATCCAATAGGACTGGTGTACTTACTGGTCACCTGCAAGTCAAGCAGAGAGACCTCAGAGAATCTCACCCTGTTGACCTTGATCTTGGACTTGTAAACTTCAAAACTGTGAGAAATTAAATTTCTATTATTTAAGGCAATCAGCCTCCAGGATTTTGTTATGGCAGCCCCAGCAAACTAACAGAAAAAATAAGGCTAATTATACATTAGGATTGAGGGCTACATGTTACATAGAAATATGGGTGGAAAAAACTGTAATAGCTGTCTTTGAAGAAAGCCTAAAACCAGAGCATGATAGACCCGTGTGTTCCACTAGTACTTTACTGCCTGCCAACATAAAACACAATACATTTTGAGGAAAAACAATGCAACCCACTACCTCTTCGAGATATTATCTGCAACTGTGATGGATGCATGTTGATGTATGGCAAAACCAATACAATATTGTAAAGTAAAAAAAATAATAATAAATAAAAAAAATTTTTAAGAAAAAAAATTAATACTGAAGAAAAAAAAATTATTAATGGAAAGAAAAAAGCGAGAGAACCATAAAAGAAAGAATGAAAATGAATCATCAAAATAAATTTGTTGAAAACTAAAATGTTTTAAAAATGTTAAAAGCAGTTAGAGGAAAACAACAACATATTCATAGAGAAAAATAACAATTGGGAAAACCCATGGACTTCTCAAAAGAGGTTATGGAAGTATAAAACAGTGGAACAAAATCTTAAAAAAAAAAAAAGACAGAAAAGAATATGAACTCAGATTTTGAAACTCACTGAAAATCCCCTTTAGGCATGATGACAAAATAAATATATCCTCAAATGACATGAACAAAAAAAATCATTGCTATCAGTCTTGCTTCAATAGAAAAGTTAAAGGAAGTTCTTCAGGCTGACAGGAAATGTCAGAGGAAAACTGGAAACTTTAGGAAGTAAGGAAGAGCAACAGAAATAATAACTATTTGGACAAATATAAAGGACTACTCTCTCCTCAAGTTTGGTTATATATGTATGACTATTATAAACAAAACTTTTAACATTTTCTGGAGTGTTATCTCATTTACATAAATATAGCACATTTAGGAACTATATCATAAGTGTCAGTTGGTAGTAGGGTAAAAGGACTTAAATGGTTGCAAAGCTTCTATGTCTTTACTGAAGTGGTGCACTGGTTCCTCTAGCAACCAATAATAAAAGCAATACAAAGAGATATAGCTGGAAGAACAATACACATGTTAAAATAGAATATTAAAGTATTCTAAGTATTCCAAAGCCATGTAGGTAAGGGAAAACAATGGAACAGGAAAGAAGGAACAAATAGAAAAAGAAAATAAATTGGTACGTCTAGTTTCAGCCGTATTAATTATGTTAAATGTTTGCGATGCCCACACACCCCGAACAAATTTGCTAAGTCTTCTTCACTTATAATATTCAGGGTTGGTTATAATGGAGAAATGTTAATAAAGCACACATTTATCATAACAGTTTTAGTGGTTAATTTGCAATATATGACAAGATTCTGATAAACATTCCTGTATGTTATGTAAAATTTTTTTAGAAGGGCGTATTTTCTTTTTATTAAGCAGAGCATGACAAACAGTCAAACCTTTCTATGATCTCTCAGAGCAATAATTTAAATGGTAATGAACTAAGATACTACAATTATCTGTGGTATCTTTGTAGTGCCTCTTGTCCCCATATGAAACGAAACTGGGCTTCCTAGGTGCCCCTAGTGGTAAAGAACCTACCTACCAGTGCAATTACACTTCAGAAATGTGAGTTTGATCCCTGAGTAGGGAAAATCCCCTGGAGAAGGGTATGGCAACCCACTGCAGTATTCTTGCCTGGAGAATGTCATGGACAGAGGAACCTGGCAGGCTGCAGTCCATAGGGTCGCACAGCATTGCACGTGACTGAAACGACTTAGCACACATGCAGTCTCTAAACGTCTAGCCATAACCAAGCAAGAACTTATCAACCTAGGTTACTTGAGTACTTCTGCTTTCACAACACACACAGACACACATGCAACATTAAGATGCCTATGTCCATTTGTCATAAAGCCTCTGCACTGGCAGAGATTGTGAGACTTTGTTAGGACTTTTCTGTCTTTATTTTGACAGGACATATAATAAAACATTTTGCAAAACACTTCCAGACATAAGAAAAATACAAAGTCAGACGAGTTTTCTGTGAAATGGAATTTGGGGGTTGTTTAATGGATAGATGTCAATCTGAAAAGATGTCTCTTGGAGATTTGCAATTGACCTTTCCTTGTTTCATACTATAAACTGATAAGCGTAAATAAAGGCACAGAAAGCATAATATCAGGTTGAATATGCAAGAAATAAAAATCAAAGAATTGAAAGAGAACATAAAGTTTCAGGACATATTACGAGATGTAATGGTCTAAAATTAGCAAAATGAAATTCATTGCAGAGAAACATAAAGTAATTCCCTTAGGTTAAAACCATGGCACGAATAGAACAAGACCAGTTTAGGACATCAGAGATTCTGGATAGTGATCCCCTGTACCAGGCCTTCACTGGCTGCTTCCAGTCCCTGGGAACATGAATGTTTGTGGACCCAATAGATACCTACTCCATTTGATCTGTTAGGGAAATTTCCTTCCAGTGCCTTCAAGGGAAGATTGAATTTCTTTACTATCGCCAACTGCTGCTAATTCTATTCAGAGGTGAGCTTCAGTGACACCAGCTAATCTAATTCCCCAGCTGCCTGGGAGGCCATCTTCATGCTAGTATGGACATGAAAATTAAGCCCAATTACAGCTGACTATACCTATCAGACCTCTGACACTGGATTCTATTTAGAGTCACTTAGTTGTGACTCTCAGCGCTGCCACCCGAGCTGTCATATAATATCCAAACCTTTTCACTTCTCATAAATTGTCACCCTCTCACAATTCTGTGTACTCCTTTGGAATTTTTGGCTGAACACAATTATGGTCTCCTACACTATTTTTTTAAAAAGTTTAAGTTTTATTATTTAAGTTCATTTATGTTTACCAAGTTTTAACAGACCACTTTTCAGGTTGACATATATCTATTAAGTTCAAGTCTCATAATTCTCATTCTTCCCATATGATTTGACATTGTTCTTCATTAAGCATGAACCACTCTTTTTTATTTCCTCTCTCCCCCGTGTGCATGCGCTCTTTCTTTCTCTTTCTCTCTCTCTCTTTCTCCCTCTCTCCCTCTCTCTCTCTCCTGTGTGCTGGGGTGCTCTTCTCTTTGCGTCTTTGGCTTGACATGCCCTCACTCCTCGAAGATGGATTTTCCTGCTATTATCTAAGTAAAATAGAGCTGTAACACTGAGCTGTAACACTGATTTGTCTAAGATCTATAACATCATCTGTTCAAGACCTGAGAGCTATAACATGGTTTGTCCAAGACCCAAGAGCTGTGACGCTCCAAGGGCTTTACTGTCTGTCACTCCAAATCTTTGTTGTGACGAGACAGAACCGAGGAGCATACACTCACCTGACATCTGTGGTGCCGTGACTCAGGTTTAACCTGGCTGAAACAACCTCAGCACAGCCCCCACAAGGAGGAGGCCAAGCACAGCAGGAGCCCAACTTGGCAAAAGCTCTCAGGATAGAAGCTGAATGCCAAGAAAACCCAACACAGGGGAAGTGACAAGCGGCTTATTGTGCTGGAAACCGGGACAGCAAAAAACGAACTCAGCAGATAGCTCACACGGCTCAGTCTCAGATTCCAGAAGACTTCCGGTCGAAGGTAGAGGGTAGAAGGTCCTCGCTTCTATGGCTGGAGGGACATATGCCTAACAAAATCTTAATTCCTTTACAATCTCTCCTTTCTTGTTTCCTCAACCCCCCACAAAAAGGCGGGTGGCAGTGGGTACAATTGAGGGACTCTGGAGAGGCTACTCTTTGGTCTGTCCCAAAGGCACTATCTGCTGAGCCCCAGTAGCTGTTACCCAAGCCAGTGGTGGTTTTTTGTACTTAATCTTCTCTGTGCCAAGGATCAAGCCAAAGAAAACTGTGAGCACAGGCCAGGTATTTAGCAGATTTTCCAACAGGCTATGAAGGGGATCCCTTGGCACGTTTTTCCCACTGCTTTTTCCTCCTGTCCTTCAGCTCTCTCCCGGGACTCAAGCCCAGCCAAAACCTGGGATGCCTAGCTTCAGGACCTAACAAAGCTCAGGCTCTGATGTCTCATTGCAAAAATTCAGTGAGAGACAGAGCAGTAAGTAAGAGGTGGACTTGTTAGGATTCAGAGAGAAGCACACTCTTCAGGGTGTGGGCCATTGCCAAGGGCAAGGGCTAGGGACACGGAATTTGGCTGAGAGGAGCTACCCCATGCCCGAGGTCAGGGGAGGCAGCCGAAAGGAGCAACCCCATATCCAAAGAGTGGCAGCTGTGGGGGTGCAGGAGGGCCGAGAGGAGCTACTCCATGTTCAAGGTCAGGAGGGGCGGCCGTGAGGAGATAGCCCTCATCCAAGGTAAGGAGCAGTGGCTGCGCTTTGCTGGAGCAGCTGTGAAGAGATTCCCCACGACCAAGGTAAGAGAAACCCAAGTAAGACAGTAGGTGTTGTAAGAGGGCATTAGAGAGCAGACACACTGAAACCATAATCACAGAAAACTAGCCAATCTGATCACATGGACCACAGCCTTGTCTAACTCAATGAAACTGAGTTAATAGGCCATGCTGTGTGGGGCCACCCAAGATGGGCTGGTCATGGTGGAGAGGTCTGACAGAATGTGGTCCACTGGAGAAGGGAATGGCAAACCACTTCAGTTTTCTTGCCTTGAGAACTCCATGAACAGTATGAAAAGGCAAAATGATAGAATATTGAAAGGGGAACTCCCCAGGTCAGTAGGTGCCCAATATACTACTGGAGATCACTGGAGAAATATCTCCAGACAGAGTGAAGGGATGGAGCCAAAGAAAAAACAATACCCAGTTGTGGATGTGACTTGTGATAGAAGCAAGGTCCGATGCTCTAAAGAGCAATATTGCATAGGAACCTGGAATGTTAGTTCCATGAATCAAGGCAAATTGGAAGTGGTCAAACAGGAGATGGCAAGAATGAACTAAAGAGTGAACTAAAATGGACTGGAATGGGTGAATTCAATTCAGATAACCATTATATCTACTACTGTGGGCAGGGATCCCTTAAAGGAAATGGAGTATCCATCATGGTCAATAAAAGAGTCCAAAATGCAGTACTTGGAAGCAATCTCAAAAACGACAGAATAATCTCTGTTCATTTCCAAGGCAAACCATTCAATATCACGGTAATCCAAGCCTATACCCCAACCAGTAATGCTTAAGAGTTGAATGGTTCTAAGAAGACCTACAGGACCTTTTAGAACTAACACCCAAACTGGAATGAAAAAGTAGGAAGTCAAGAAACACCTGGAGTAACAGGCAAATTTGGCCTTGGAATACAGAATGAAGCAGGGCAAAGGCTAATAGAGTTTTGCCAAGAGAACGCACTGGTCATAGCAAAGAACCTCGTCCAACAACACAAGAGAAGACTACACATGGACATCACCAGATGGTCAACACCGAAATCAGATTGATTATATTCTTTGCAGCCAAAGATGGAGAAGGAAAAAACAAGTCAGCAAAATACAGTCAGCAAAAACAAGACTGGGAGCTGACTGTGGCTCAGATCATGAGCTCCTTATTGCCAAATTCAGACTTAAATTGAAGAAAGTGGGGAAAACCACTAGACCATTCAGGTATGACCTAAATAAAATCCCTTATGATTATACAGTGGAAGTGAGGAATAGATTTAAGGGCCTAGATCTGATAGACAGAGTGCCTGATGAACTATGGACTGAGGTTCGTGACACTGTACAGGAGACAAGGATCAAGACCATCCCCATGGAAAAGAAATGCAAAAAAGCAAAATGGCTGTCTGGAGAGGTCTTACAAACAGCTGTGAAAAGAAGAGAAGCAAAAAGCAAAGGAGAAAAGAAAAGATATAAGCATCTGAATTCGGAGTTCCAAAGAATAGCAAGGAGAGATAAGAAAGCCTTCCTCAGTGATCAATGCAAAGAAATAGAGGAAAACAACAGAATGGGAAAGACTAGAGATCTCTTCAAGAAAATTAGAGACACCAAGGGAACATTTCATGCAAAGATGGGCTCAATAAAGAACAGAAATGGTATGGACCTAACAGACGCAGAAGATATTAAGAAGAGGTGGCAACAATACACAGAACTGTACAAAAAAGATCTTCACAACCCAGATAATCATGATGGTGTGATCACTGACCTAGAGCTAGACATCCTGGAATGTGATGTCAAGTGGGCCTTAAGAAGCATCGCTATGAACAAAGATAGTGGAGTTGATGGAATTCCAGTTGAGCTATTTCAAATCCTGAAAGATGATGCTGTGAAAGTGCTTCACTCAGTATGCCAGCAAATTTGGAAAACTCAGCAGTGGCCACAGGACTGGAAAAGGTCAGTTTTCATTCCAATCCCAAAGAAAGGCAATGCAAAAGAGTGCTCAAACTACCGCACAATTGCACTCATCTCACACGCTAGTAAAGTAATGCTCAAAATTCTCCAAGCCAGGCTTCAGCAATATGTGAACTGTGAACTTTCTGATGTTCAAGCTGGTTTTAGAAAAGGCAGAGGAACCAGAGATCAAATTGCCAACATCCGCTGGATCATGGAAAAAGCAAGAGAGTTCCAGAAAAGTATCTATTTCTGCTTTATTCACTATGCCAAAGCCTTTGACTGTGTGGATCACAACAAACTGTGGGAAATTCTGAAAGAGATGGGAATACCAGACCACCTGATCTGCCTCTTGAGAAACCTGTATGCAGGTCAGGAAGCAACAGTTAGAAGTGGACATGGAACAACAGACTGGTTCCAAATAGGAAAAGGAGTCCGTCAAGGCTGTATATTGTCACCCTGCTTATTTAACTTTTATGCAGAGTACATCATGAGAAATGCTGGACTGGAAGAAACACAAGCTGGAATCAAGATTGCCAGGAATAATATCAATAACCTCAGATATGCAGATGACACCACCCTTATGGCAGAAAGTGAAGAGGAACTAAAAAGCCTCTTGATGAAAGTGAAAGTGGAGATTGAAAAAGTTGGCTTAAAGCTCAACATTCAGAAAACGAAGATCATGGCATCTGGTCCCATCACTTCATGGGAAATAGGTAGAGAAACAGTGGAAACAGTGTCAGACTTTATTTTTCTGGGCTCCAAAATCACTGCAGATGGTGACTGAAGCCATGAAATTAAAAGATGCTTACTCTTTGGATGGATATTTATGACCAACCTAGAGAGCATATTGAAAAGCAGAGATATTACTTTGCCAACAAAGGTCCATCTAATCAAGGCTCTGGTTTTTCCAGTGGTCATGTATGGATGTGAGAGTTGGACTGTGAAGAAAGCTGAGTGCCGAAGAATTGATGCTTTTGAACTGTGGTGTTGGAGAAGACTCTTGAGGGTCCCTTGGACGGCAAGGAAATCCATCCAGTCCAACCTAAAGGAGTTCTGTCCTGGGTGTTCATTGGAAGGATTGATGCTGAAACTGAAACTCCAATACTTTGGCCACCTCATGCAAAGAGTTGACTCATTGGAAAATACCCTGATGCTGGGATGGTTTGGGGGCAGGAGGAGAAGGGGACGATGGAGGATGAGATGGCTGGATGGCATCACCGACTCAATGGACATGAGTTTAAGTGAACTCTGCGAGTTGGTGATGGACATGGAAGCCTGGCCTGCTGTGATTCATGGGGTCGCAAAGTCAGACACAACTGAGCGACTGAACTGAACTTTTATTTATCTGCACTAACTTTCAATATACTAAAGTTTTTGAAACATGAAATTTCTAATTTAACAGATAGATTTACAGTAGCTGTAAATATTCAGCAATATTCAGGCAATGTGTGCTTATTTAACCGTCTACTATATTTAAAGCTAAAATTCCTTATAGTACCAGCAAAATTTAATAATAGGTAATTCATATGCCTTTAACTTAGAATCTTATATGTATTTCTTGATAAAGTTTTGTCAGAAATTTTGTTTCCCTAATTGCTAAAAAGTTTTTCAGTCTACATTTACAATTTTGAATCAATTTGCTTAATAGACTAAGTGCTAGTTCATTCATCCATTTTTTACTGTTTCTAAATAAGTTTCTCTGCTGATTCTTGGTTTATCCAATTCAGCTACCATCTATTGATTGTTTATAATGATAATTGAGGGTTTAGCGCTCTTTCAGTCAATCACCCTTCAAGTTCACTCTCTTGGACTGATTATTTCCTCATTCATTCATCAGCTCATCAATTATTTACTAAATACCAATCCACTGATGGGCCGTGTGCTAGCCACTGAAGATAGAGCAACATTTCTTACCTCACAAAACTGATATTTCAGGAGGAGAAAGACAGCAAATACAGAAATTCTTTTTTGCATATTATGTCATCAGATTGTAAGTTAATAAGATCTCTGAGGAAAAATAGGGAAGAAAATGGTACTGGATATTTAAGGAGTGCTGCTTTTGATTTTCTAAAGTAGGCAATTGTACTGTTAACAAATCATCAATTGGTATATTCCCTTTTCAATTCTTATGCATTTTTTTCTTTATCTCATTACACTGAATTTTAATGAGTCTAAAATTTTACCATAAAGTATGATGTCCCATATGAAATTTTCCAATAGGATTTTGCATTGGGGGGGGTCAATATTTTCTGAGTATTTTCCTCCATCATTTCTTTTTGCATAGAATGCCCTTCCTCAACTCAGTGTCTCTTTCATCTGATTTGGTTGCCTCAATCAATAACTATGCTTTTGTTAGGATCCAAGCCAAAATTCTATTTTTTTTCTTTCACCAAAGAGTGTTTTTTGATTTTTCAGAAAAAACCTACATTTTAACAAATTAGAAAATATAGCCAATTTTTATATATACACATATATTTATGATTTTTAGCAATACGTTCCATGTACTCATGTTTGTGTCCATGCAATCTCATAATGTTCCAGAAATCAATGCACAACCTGCCTTTACTTGTTGCCTGTAGGTAATGAGGAGCTTGCACACAGCATGCACATGGGGAGGGAAGGGTGAAATTCTAGGGCAATGAGACACATGGATGGTAGATTTCCTATGTCGAGGTGGGTAGGATTTTGAAACATGACCTTGGTTTGGGAGTCTCTCTTTTTTTTTTTAATTTGTTTTTTCATTTCGCTTTTGGACTTGAAAAATCAAACTCTGGATTTTCAGAGTTAAAAGAGTGAAAAGACAATCTATGCATTATCTACTACTAACTCTCTTCACACATTCTACCAAATTTTTTTAAATGAAGTTGATTTTTCTTATTCTTTTTGTTGCTAATTTTTGATTTTTGGCTGTACTGCAAGACATGTGGGGTCTTGGTTCCCATACCAGGTATCAAACCTGCACTTCCAAGTGTGGAATCTTAACCAATGGACCATGAGGGAAATGTCCCAAACTAAAGAAACTCCACTCTTTAAATGTTATAAGGCTAACTTGTAGGTGAACTTGTTCTGGGGCTTTGTCCTGGGAGGGTTTTGTTTAAAAGAAACATTGAAGATTATCACATCACTAATATGACCAGGGCCAGAGTGTATTACATTATTTTGAAGATATTAGGGTCAGGCAACTGGAAGACAAAGCTCCTGTTCACGAGTAAAGGGGAGTGTATTTATGACATTCAAATGCATAGTTGTGTAGATATAAGAGGATGAACTTGTAAGGCTATCCCTTATCTCAGAAAGAAATATTACCTGGAAGCCTGACCTCATGTGTAGATGCAGTTTTTAACACCAATTCTCTACAATTTGGAGAACCGCTTTTGCAAGCTTCACCAATATGAAATATGAGCCTCCTGCCTTGAAATATTATGAGCTGCTCGAGTAAACACCATATGGGTTACCAAGATGATTTGGAAGAACAAAGTTGTGTTTCCCATATATTAATCCTGGAAGTTAGATTTTCCTTTGAGCTAAAATTTTTTTCCGATAACCTAGTGACATCTGATAGACCAGTATTACCCAAATTAATTTTACTGAATGTAAATTATACCTTAATAGGAAAATATGTTTCTGAGAGAATATCAACAATAATAAAATCATATTTAGGGATTTTCCAATATGCATTATGTTCCTCCCTACTCCCATTGTACAACATATTTTCCTACTCTTCTGATGATCAAAGTCAGTGGCCTCTGCCAGGAGTGTGATTCCTTGTAGTGTGTGAATAGTGTCTCCTGAAGAGCCATGTCCACCTGGAAGCTCAGATTGTGACCTAATTTGGAAATGGAATATTTGCTGATGTCAACAATGAACTGAAGATGAAGTCAGACTCGGGTAGGGTGGCCTTAAATCCAGTGTGGGGGTCCCACACTGGTCCTTAAATCCAGTGTGCACAGATGCACACAAAGAAGACGACCTGGAAAGACAGAGGCAGAAATTCGGGATGCAGCTAAGGACCCCATGGAGACCCCAGAAGCTGGGAAGAAGCAAAGATCGATTCTTCCTGGATCCTTCAGAAGCAGAGCCCTACCAACACCTTGATTTCAGACTTCAAGGCTCCAGAACCATAGGAGAATACATTTCTGTTGGTTTAAGCCCCCATACATGGTCGTTTGTATTATGGCAAAACTAGACTCTTGAGGGTTCCTTGGATAGCAAGGAATTCAAACCAGTCAGTCCTGAAGGAAATCATCCCTGAATATTCATTGGAAGTATGGATACTGAACCTGAAGCTTCAATACTATGGCCACCTAACGCACACAGCATCATTGGAAAAGACCCTGATGCTGGGAAAAATTGAAGGCAAAAGGAGAAGAGGACGGCAGAGGATGAGTTGGTTGGATGACATCACCAATTCAATGGAGATGAGCTCTGATGAACTCTGGGAGATGGTTAAGGTAAGGATGCCTGGTGTGCTGCAATCCATGGAGTTGCCAAGAGTCAGATATGACTTAGGGACCGAACAACAACAGCAACAAACCTGGGAAATGAATACACTTCTTTCTTGCCCATAGGACCCGTTGGGTAGTGACAGCTGGTGTGTCCCTGGTGCCTGTGTCCTCTCTTTGGGGACTAGGACTATGAAACTTGCATAGCAGGGACAGAGAAGCCAATTCATAAAATGAGACTCCCCTGTCTTTACTCTATGATGCCTGACCAGGGTATTCTTCTCAGAGACTCAGTTACATAGAAAGGCTTTTGACTTGAAGTGTGTGCTGTATCTTGGGAGAAGTGTACCCATTCTTGGGGCATGTTGCCTCTGAGCTGGCGCTCCGGCAGTATCCCTACCAGGCCATTCCAGCCTTCTCTTGGACCAGCCACCTCTGGGTGATGAGGAATGTGAGGAGACTAGTTGATCTCATAGAAATGGTCCTATTCCTATGCCTCCTTGGCCATAAAGGGTGTACCGTAGTGGGATACTATGTTACGTGGGATCACAGGCTGCCACTGTGCTTCTGGCTAAGGCTCAGTGAGGGTGGCAACAAAATAGAGAAATGAATCATTTATATTAAAATATTCTTTGAAGGACTTCCCTGATGGTCCAGAAGTTAAGACTCCACACTTCCACTGCAGGGGGCGTGGGTTTGATTCCTGGTGGAGGAACTAAGATCCTACATATCGTATGGCATAGCCAAAAATTAAAAAGAAATTCTTCTGCAATACTAATAATTTAAAATAAAAAATAATATGATTTTTGTAAGTTATATATTTTCACTAGCATTTGACAACAGATATAAGGCATATATACTATGACCTTGTTGTCCTGTCCAAGTCCTTGTGATCGCATGGACTGTAGCCCACTAGGCTACTCTGTCCATGGGATTCTCCAGGCAAGAATACTAGAGTGGGTTACCATTTCCTCCTCCAGGGGATCTGCTAAAGCCAAGGATCGAACCCATGTCTTCAGCATTGGCAGCCAAATTCTTTACCACTGAGCCACCTCAGAAGTCCATGTACTATGGCTTTAACTGTCATTTTATATTGTCTATGTGTGCTTCCTCATGTTTTTGGGCCCAGTATTAGAGCTATCATTATCTTTTAAATTTTATTTATTTATTTGGCTGCACTGAGTCTTCGTTGCAGCTTGTGGGATGTTCATTCCCCAACCACGAATCAAACCTGGGCCCTCTGCATTGGGAGTGTGGAATCTTAGCCAATGAACCACCAGGGAAGTCCCTCATTATCTTTACTATAATCTTTATTCAAGAATTTTATCTGATTTTTGTATGTGGGATATACCCTGATCTATGCTTGTGAAATAAAATTTGTTTTCATTCAAATCAACCAACATTAATTAACAGTTGTGTTGAAGGGGTGTCCATTGGAAAGGTTTTATCACTGAAGAAAATTCAAGAAAGTTGTATTAGTTACCTTTTCCTGTATAACAAATTATCATGACATTATGTGGTTTAAAACAATAATAATCCTTTAGATTATTATTATTAATCCAGTCAGATTCTGCAGGTGAGAAATTGAAGGGGACTCAGTAAGGTCAGATCTCCTGCGCTCCATACATGGAGCCTCTAGTGGAAGATGTGAAGAAGGTTGTGAGCCTGGACCACTTGAGGCTAATGCACCCACACATCTGGGTGTGATGCTATCTATTGGCTGAAAACTTAACCGGCACCTTCAGCTGGGACACCTTCATGCGGTTTCCCCATGTGAGCTGAGCTTCCTCACAAGAATATGGCTGGTTCCCTGAGAGTACGAGAGAGAATGAGGAGAAAGAGTGAGAGAAGCAGGAAGAAGTTTTGTTCTTTGAATAATGTTGCCTCAGAAGGTCGATGACATCACCTCAGCTTTGCTCCACTGATCAGTTAGGGCCAGAATCCCCGCCCAGTTTCAGGGGAGGAGACAAACAACTCTTGTCTGTGGGAAGAGCACCTGTCCCACTGTAGGAAGAGATGAGTGACAGGATTAAGTACACCCTTACAGGAATAAAAGAACCCACATTAATGTGTGTTTTGTGTGCCTAATACTGTACTGTTTTAACTGCGTTTGTCAAGGGATTCTGATGGTCATTTCATAAGACAAGTCCTGAGCTGTCTTCTTTGGTTTTTTTTTTTTTTTTTTTTAACTGTAGCCAAAATTACATGTAAGGGTAAAATTATATGAAATATCTGATGTTGCTGGATATTTTATACTCCAAGTCTTTTGCTCAATGTTAATAATGGCAAATAGATGGGGAAGCAATGGAAACAGTGACAGACTATTTTGGGGGGGCTCCAAAATAATTGCAGATGGTGACTGCAGCCATGAAATTAAAAGATGCTTGCTCCTTGGAAGAAAAGTTATGACCATCCTAGATAGCATATTAAAAAGCAGAGGCATTACTTTGCCAACAAAGGTCTGTCTCATGGAAGCTATGGTTTTTCCAGTAGTCATGCATGGACGTGAAAGTTGGACTATTAACGAAAGCTGAGCACTGAAGAATTCATACTTTTGACCAGTGGTGTTAGAGAAGACTCTTGAGAGTCCCTTGGGACTGCAAGGAGATCCAACCAGTCCATCCTAAAGGAGATCAGTACTGGGTGTTCATTGGAAGGACTGATCTTGAAGCTGAAACTCCAATACTTTAGCCATCTGATGCGAAGAACTGACTCAGGGCAAGATTGAAGGCAGGAGGAGAAGGGGATGACAGAGGATGAGATGGTTGGATGGCATCACCGACTCAATGGACATGAGTTTGAGTCAACTTCGGGAGTTGGTGATGGACAGGGAAGCCTGGCATGCTGCAGTCCATGGGGTCTCAAAGAGTCAGACACGACTGACTGACTGAACTAAACTGAATAGTAGAGAACCATTAGACCCTCATGCTGCACGCATGCATGCTAAGTTGCTTCAGTCGTGTCCAACTCTTTGTGACCCTATGAATTGTAGCCCCCCAGGCTCCTCTGTCCTTAGGATTCTCCAGGCAAGAGTACTGGAGTGGATTGCCGTGCCCTCCTCCACAGTATCTTCCTGACCCAGGGATTGAACCCACATTCTTATATCTCCTGCATTGGCATGCTGGTTCTTTACCACTAGTGCCACCTGGGAATCCCAAAGACAAGAAGGACACAGTGCAAATATGTTCCTGATCAATCATTAATTTTTTGCATCAGACTGTCATTTTTATTAACGTCAATATTTGTATATGTGTGAATTGATTGTGTTCAGGATTTTTTGGGGAATTGAGGGGAATGGAACATGGGTTAAATTAGAAATCACATTTTTTCAGGGATGCCACTAAACAGATGACTTTAATCTGAGTCTGATTATTAATAAAATGTTTGTTGCCTGAAGGAAATGAGTTTGCTATTTCAAACGATTATCATAGAAGTCTTATCTTTAAAGGATATTATGAATCATTTGAGTTAACTCCCTTACTCTATATCTGAAGCCTAAAGAAGATAAGTTATTTATCCAAGGTTATGACAGTTACGATGAAGCATCAGACTCAAGGTTATTTGTTAATTATAACTTGTTTTTAGTTAAAATTTTTTCAGAGAAATGAAAGCATACTTAAAGAATACTACACTGGGGCTTCCCTGGATTTCTAGTGATTAAGACTTCATGCTCCCAATGCAGCAGACATCGGTTCAATCCCTGGTAGGGGTACTAAGATCCTGCATACTCCAGCAGCTAAAAAATAATACCACACTGATATTGACAGGCCTCCTATTTTTTCTAAATTCATCATTGAATGGTAGAGGACACTTGTTGAAAAACATTATCTGACATCAGTCAAAACGATTATGCAAAATGTAACAACTGCAGAAAGTTACTCTGTAAAAATGCTTGCTTTTAATATTGTAAATTTCAGCCTGAAATTTGATGCATCAGCACTGTATATTAAAATCAGATGCCACTGGAGATTCTGCATATACTAAATAGTCTAAATTTGCTGGAAAGAAAGAAGCACGTGAATACACATATATTTCTGAATGCTGGTGGCAGCATTATCAGAGCAAGTTTGTCTTTTAATTTTTGATTTTTAAGCAGTATTGAGTGAATATTTTCTCCATATTAGAGACTTGGATTTGCATTTTCAACTAACAGATAAGTGAAAGGATATAAAAGAGAAGCTTATCATCAAAAAATCTGCCTATTGTTGCTGGAAATTCACACTGAATGACATTGTTTTATAATTTATGTATTGATCTGCCATCTGATGTAGTAAATTTACTAAGATATTAACTCACCTTACCAATTCCTCTTCCATGATCTGATCACTTTCCACTCTCCATCAATAGCTCATCAGAGTCCCTTGGGGTGCATGGAGATCAAAGCTGTGAATCCTAAAGGAAATCAACCCAAATATTCATCGGAAGGACTGATGCTGAAGCCGAAGCTCCAATAGTTTGGCCACCTGATGCTAAGAGCCGACTCAGTGGAAAAGGCTTTGATGCAGGGAAAGACTGAGGGCTGGAGGAGAAAAGGATGACAGAGGATGAGTTGGTTGGATGGCATCACAGACTCAGTGGACATGTGCTAAGTCACTTCAGTCATGTCTGACTCTTTGAGACCCTATGGACTGTAGCCCACCGTGCTCCTCTGTCCATTGTATTTTCCAGGCAAGAATACTGGAGTGGGTTGCCATTTCCTTCTCCAAGGGATCTTTCCAACCCAGGGATCAAATCCAGGTCTCCTGCATTGCAGGCAAATTCTTCACCATCTGAGCTACCAGGGAAGCCTCAAAGGACATGAGTTTGAGAAAACTCCAGGAGATAGTGAAGGACAAGGAAGCCTGGTGTGCTGCAGTCCATGGGGTCACAAAGGGCTAGACACGGCTTAGCAACAACTGTGGTTCTAAGTGAGGCCAGTAGTGGATGAGCTCTGACTGAGGTGTGTTTTCCCTCCTTCAGCTTTGCTGTACCACTTTGCCTGCTCAGGAGATCATGTGATCTGATACTCTTCTCATCCATTCTGTACAGGTAGATGGCAGGCTGGTCTTTCTCAACTCACTGAAGCACATGAGCAGGAATATATCATGAACCACATAAAGGAAACAATGGTATAATTGTTGATTAATACTAAAATACATATAAGAGAATGAGGAAGACTTAAATGTAACAAAGTTGTTGTTTTTCATTAGAATAAGTAATAAAGAGAATTTAGGCTTGGGATATAGGTGAAAAAGTAAGTTAAGAAGAGTACTTTTGACTTAATACTTTAAAAAGATATCACATACTATAAATGCCATGTCTCTAGGTCTATTTTGTGTGTAAAAAACTAAAATAAACATAATTGTTGTTAAAACATGACTATTTTTATATTTAATTTCCATTGAATGATTTCTCTTCTATTACTTTCATCTCATAAAACAGTCCATTGCATACACAGGTACCAACCTACACACACACACACACACACACAGACTCACTCACATATTTCTTGTATGTGATTTATATATAGACTTACCATATGCTCTAGCAATTCAGTCCCTATGTCTCTTAGGACTCCAGGTAAGAGGGTCAATTCTTGGTTATCTAAAAGAACAAAAATACGCAGCCACACTAAAACCTGCATAAAAGTTTTCATGACAGGATTATTGATAATAAGTACAAAGTAGAATGACCCAAATGTCCATTAGCTGACAAAAAAATGCAGTATAGTTGACTCTTGAACATCAGATTTGAACCGTGCATGACCATTTATATGCAGATTGTTAATAGTAAATATTACAGTACTACACAATCCATGATCATACTGACTTATTCATGTCTGTATCCTTTTCATATAATTAGACTTGGGAATAGGATGTCAAGAAGATCCAAACTATGCATTGCAAATAATCTAAAAGATCATACTTTTCATTCATATATTTGGACTTGATATGAAATTAAATTAGGTTAGATCACACTTAGCAATTAAAAATTTTTGTATGAGGGAATATCTCTAAAAATAGACTTAAATATGCTTTTTAGTTAGAGGAAAAAAATCCAACCAGTTAAAGAAAAGCTGTTGAATTTCAGTATTTTTTATTCATATAAATTACCATAAAAAGTGATATAATCTAAAGGAACACTTGGAACAAGTCAAAAGTGAGTTAGTATTGTATTTTGCTCTCAATTTTATAGCCAATATGATTACTAATAACAAAAGAAATATTTGACGCAGACTTTTATTATGAACATAGATACTAAAAGAAGGTATATAAAACTATAACTGATTTAAAGGGATTATTTTCACATGAAATGATTTTCAGCTTGTATTCACTTTTATGAATCCAATACAAGTTGATGAAAGAAATAACAATAATTGAAAATGAGTACTTAGTGATACATCATCTTTCACAAAGATATTTTTGCAGTCTTTAATTCATGTGAACAATAAATGATAAAAACTCATGCTTATATCATGGCCACTAGAGAACTAACAAGCCAAAGCTTGTTTCAATAACCTGTCAAGGTCAATAGGATAATGATGTTATAAGCACATACCTAAAATTGATTTATTAGTATAAAGACAATAGTATTCAAATATTACAATGTTCGTTTTCTTAGAAAAATATGTCTGATTCAATCTTATCTTTTACATCTAGTTTAGGAAATAGTCACCTGTGATTCACTTTTCTTTTATTAGAGCTTCCTCAATGAATGGGATTAATGATTAGATTTAAACTGTCATTTTTATAGATCAAATACAGATTTTTTATTTTAGTCACTAAATCATTTCCGACCCTTTCATGACCCCATAGACTGTAGCCTGCCAAGACTACTCTGTCCATGGGATTTCCCAGGCAAGAATACTTGAACATATTGCTGTTTCTTACTCCATGGGATCTTCTCGAACCTGGGATCAAACCTAGGTCTACTGCATTGCAGTCCGATTCTTTACCGTAAGGGAAGCCTGTTTATTGCCTAGTCATTGTTTATTTGGACATTTACGCATTCGTTTGTATATTCAAGTCTTAATCCCCCCTCTTGCTTGTGAGAAGTTGAACAGTTCAGGGTAGGCTAAATTTCTAGATGTTTACTACTTGGGGGTGGTCTATGTTGTGTCATCACGGTGATTGTTGGGCAAGAGAGCAACTGCATAGAAGATTTAAGATTCTGGAACAGAATCATCAAACCAGCATCATGACCACTCTCTCTCTCTCTCTTACACACACACACACACACACACACACACACACACAACAAGAACAAATAGCTTTCCCTGTAAGATACTTTGGAAGCAGTAACCCCAATGGCCCAACTCAGGCCAAGAAAACAAACCCCAGGGGGCATGAGAAACAACCTTAGGGTGCCTTTTTCCTTGAGGCAATGTGGAGTCTGTTATACCTCACCTGCTTCATTGGTCCAAAACAACACAAAGTGTTAGCAGTGGTACAGACACCACCATGACTGGCTAAGAAGAAATCTAGAGCAAGGTCATTGTTCATCATGACTTTTGACAACATGTTGAGACTGATCTGTATTCCGTTAGTAGCAAAAGTATTCTCATTAATACTTTCAAAGTTAGTTCTCAATTTGTTGCAATCTTTTCTGTTTGCACAATTCCCTTCCACTGGAAACAGTGCTCTGATTGTTCACAGAAGCAATGAGTCAGTATTTCTCCCAGGTGGATTGCCTCCATAGCTAAGAATGGCCTTGTTTTAAAGCTTGTGTGTTGTTTGTAATATCCTACCTTGGTTATCTATGGAAGTAATGCGTCTGTACTGACACATTTGGAAATACTATCCTGAAGTACAGGAAGGTTAAGTCTGAGACATACAGGTCCAGGTATCTTGATCACAAAGGAAGTGGTACTTGGTTAGGGCATGTGTATATCCAGAAGAAAAGATGTAATTACATAAGGTCAGAACCAAGGCCTTACATTATCTGAGCTATATACTTGGATCTCTATCAGTGTCTTCTAGGTGACAAATAATTAGCTTATTGTCCTATGAAGGTTGTTGAATTCAAGTTTAGAATGAGCTGAGGTCTAACAAACAGATTGTAGCAACTGGTTCTTTTGCTGGTTTGCTTCAGTCACTGCTGGATGTAGGCAGTTAAATAGTACTTCCTTTTTCAAGTCTAGCTGCTATCAGCATAGCTCTTTAAAAAAATATATGACTAGAAAACATTTCTCTACCCCATAGGTCTATGTGAGCTTCAAAGGACATTTTTTTAAAAAACAGGTCTAAAAGACCTTTGGTTACTAGTATTTAATAAGGACTACTATAGATAAGCTCCCCTGGTGGCTCAGATGGTAAATAATCTGCCAGCAACGCAAGAGATCTGGGTTTGATCGCTGGGATGGGAAGGTACCCTGGAGAAGGAAATGGCTACCTGCTCCAGTATTCTTGCCTGGGAAATCCCATGGACAGAGGAGCCTGGTGGGCTATAGCCCATAGGAGTCTCAAATTGTCAGACACGACTGAGCGACTAACACTCACTGCTTATAGATGTGTTTGTTTAAGGTCATTTGCCCATGGAGGGGCAAGTGGAAATACTATCAGCTATAGTTTTCTATGGTTTCATTTGGTGAGACAAGAGTTACCTAGAGGCAATTTATCAGAGGGTCTGGTGATGGATGACTGATCCGGTAGTCTGTAAGACTGAGGGCAGAGGGTCTGTGAGAATCCTTAGCAAAGTATCTTCTCTCAGAAAAGTCTTCAAATCATGCCGAATTCTAATTGATCCTTTAATTGTGAAATGTCAACCTAAGGATTGACTTCCTGGAATCTCACAGCTGTATATATTGTTAACAGGAAGATTTGTTGTTAACTGATAAGATACTGATATTTAACTTATATGCAGAGTACATCATGAGAAACACTGGGCTGGAGGAAGCACAAGCTGGAATCAAGATTGCTGGCAGAAATATCAATAACCTCAGATATGCAGATGATACCACCCTTATGGCAGAAAGTGAAGAAGAAATAGAGTCTCTTGATGAAAGTGAAAGAGGAGAGTGAAAAAGTTGGCCTAAAGCTCAACATTCAGAAAACTAAGATCATGGCATCCAGTCCCATCACTTCATGGCAAATAGATGGGGAAACAGTGCAAACAGTGGCTGACTTTATTTTTCTGGACTCCAAAATCACTGCAGATGGTGATTGCAGCCATGAAATTAAAAAATGCTTACTCCTTGGAAGGAAAGTTATGACCAACCTAGACAGCATATTAAAAAGCAAAGACATGGAGAAGGAAATGGCAACCCACTCCAGTGTTCTTGCCTGGAGAATTCCAGGGACTGGGAAGCCTGGTGGGCTGTCGTCCATGGGGTCGCACAGAGTCGGACACGACTGAAGCGACAAAAAAAAAAAAGAAAAAAAAAGCAAAGACGTTACTTTGTCAACAAAGGTCCGTCTACTCAAGGCTATGGTTTTTCCAGTGGTCATGTATGGATGTGAGAGTTGGACTAGAAAGAAAGCTGAGCACCAAAGAATTGATGCTTTTGAACTGTGGTGTTGGAGAAGACTCTTGAGAGTCCCTTGGACTGCGAGGAGATCCAACCAGTCTATCCTAAAGGAGATCAATCCTGGGTGTTCACTGGTAGGACTGATGTTGAAGCTGAAACTCCAATACTTTGGCCACCTCATGCAAAGAGCTGGCTCATTTGAAAAGACCCTGATAATGAGAAAGATTGAGGGCAGGAGGAGAAGGGAATGACAGAGGATGAGATGGCTGGATGGCATCACCGACTCAATGGACATGGGTTTGGGTGGACTCTGGGATTTGGTGATGGATAGGGAGGCCTGATGTGCTGCAGTTCATGGGGTCACAAAGAGCTGGACACTGAACTGATAAGATACAATAACTGAAACATATTCAAATCCCCTGGAGAGTGGAATCTGGATAAAATCCATCTGATGATGTTCAAAGGTCAGTTCAAGATCACTTTTTCTCTGATGTGTTCTAGTACCCCTGGAGAAGGAAATGGTAACCCACTCCAGTATTTTTACTTAGGAAATCCTGTAGACAGAGGAGCCTGGTGGGTTACAGTCTATGGGGTGCAAAGAGTCAGATATGAGTTAGGGAATAAATGGCAGCCTTCTAGTACATGAAATCTGGTTGAACATTATGAAGAGAGATGTTCTGGAAAGATGAGCTTAATCCATTGGTGACAAGATTGGTAATAGTACATAAGTCAGTTAAAATATTTTGCCATGTCTTCATGCAGCAGAGAAGAGTTTAGTAAGAAGGAAAAATTCCTGAATGTACCAGTCTTCCAGCTACCAATTCATAGGAAATAATAGATATAACTGGCTCAAAGGGAGTGAATCATATGGCCATGAAGGCTGGTGGGAGGTCCTTTGAAAAAGGGGGTGCCAGTTTTTCTGAAATCTTTGTTAGTTATAATGTAAGGATGATACTGAATCTTTCCACCTTTCCAGGAGATTGTAGTTAATAATGATAGGGTAGTATTTGAGTAATTGTTTATGCTTTAAAAGTTTTTTTTTTTTTTTCATGTAATGAGTCCTATGAAGTATATGTCTCAGTCACTTTATAAAAAGTTGATATGGCTTTAAAACAAAATCAATCAACTGTAATTCCTGTTATTGTTCAGTTGCTAAGTCATATTCAACTCTTTGCAACTCTATGGATTGCCGCACGCCAGGCTTACCTGTCCTTCACTATCTCCCGGAGTTTATTCAAACCCATGTGCTTTGAGTCGGTGATGCCATCCAACTCTCTCATCATCTCTTGCCACCTTCTTTTCCTGTCCTCAATCTTTCCAAGCATCAGGATCTTAGCATTTTCAACCTATGCTGAAACAGATATATAATTACTAAACGTATTCAAATCCCATGAAGAATAGACCCTGAGTAAAAATGCATCTAAAGGTGTTCAAAGGGGCCTTATAACCTTTGGTTTGCAGCTGTGTATCACCTTCAGGGCTGTGGTTTTGACACTGAATGTACACTGTGAAAATATATCAGCTATCTTTTTAAACTTCCTCCACTAAGATTGATTTAAAATAGTAATCAATTGGTCTGTATCATGTTGAGTAGTTTCATGGAGAATTTTAGCTAATCTCCATTTAAAATCATCTGGTACCACCAAGGGTCTATCATGGGAGTAAGATTATCTGAAGGATACAACCAGATCATTTCATTCTGCCTTTTCAAAATCAGAGACCAAACATTGTATTTTATAATCGCCTCTTTGATTCACTCCAGAGATTTATCTTTTGAGGGTTTAGACAGAATTGCCACTGAATAAGCCTATCTGTTTGGCTGGAGAATTTCTTTTAGTTTACGTATTCTCTTTTTTCCTGGGTTTAAAGCTTCCCAGGTGGTGCAGTGGTAAAGAATCCATCTGCCAATGCAGGAGGCACAAGAGACAGGCTCGATCCCTGGGTAGGGAAAAATCCCCTGGAGTGGGAAATGGCAACCTGCTCCAGTATTCTTGCCTGGAAAATGCCATGGACCGAGGAGACTGATGGGCTACAATCCATGGGATCTCAAAGAGTCGGACACAACTGAGAGACTGAGCATCACAGCGACAGACCGCTTGATAAGAGCTTTCTCTCTACAAGTAGGAGTACATCTAAATGTTTCTTAATTTGCATTGCATTTGTATTTTCATTAGGTGTTACAGTAAATGAGAAAACTTTTTTTGTTTACAAAGCACTCCAAAGTCATGTACTACTCCAAAAGTATATCCCCTTGCAATATGTATATGCACTCTGAACTTTGGCTAGTTGAAAATGTCTAGCGAGTGCAGTAAATTCTTCCATCTGGGCAGATTTAATCCCAGATGGAGAACTGTATTTCAGGAGAGTTTAATTAGCGGCAGCGTGTCTTGCTTGATAACCTTCAGGCTCAGCTTTCAGGTGGAGCCATCAACAAGTAACGTGAAAGTCGCTCAGTTGTGTCTGACTCTTTGTGACCCCCATGAACTGTACAGTCCATGGGAGTCTCCAGGCTAGAATACTGGGGTGGGTTGCCTTTCCCTTCTCCAGGGATCTTCCCAACCCAGGTCTCCCACATTGCAGGTGGATTCTTTACCGGCTGAGCCACAAGGGAAGCCCATCAACAAGTAACATTAGGTCCGTATTCTCTATAGGAGCCTCTGATACATCTAAGTGAGGTACCAAAAGTTCCCTAACCCCAAGATAATCCTAAGGTCCCTCTTCTTCATGGATTTGAGAGTTATAGGAATCAAGTTGTTATAGTGGTGAATAGTAATATGAGAGGCAAGATGTGACCAAATCTCATAGCTGCAATCCGCTGGCTGTAAAAAGTGTTGTGCTGCTGCTGCTGCTGCTAAGTCGCTTAAGTCGTGTCCGACTCTGTGCGACCCCATAGACGGCAGCCCACCAGGCTCCCCCGTCCCTGGGATTCTCCAGGCAAGAACACTGGAATGGTTGCCATTTCCTTCTCCAATGCATGAAAGTGAAAAGTGAAAGTGAAGTCGCTCAGTCATGTCCGACTCTTTGCGACCCCATGGACTGTGGCCCACCAGGCTCCTCTGTCCATGGGATTTTCCAGGCGAGAGTACTGGAGTGTTGTGCCATTGCCTCTACTGACTGAGAATCAGGAGATGAAGTAGGGAGCCTAGAGCTAGTTTAGCACAAGTATCAACAAGTTTTTAGTGGTAGCTATTGCCCTAAAACAGAGCAGATTAGCTTTTGCAACTGGGTAAAATGTGAAATCATGTAGTAAGTTATGGATTTTTTTATTGCTCCCATAAACCACCAAAAGGACAAAAATCACCCATGCACAGACCAAATAAAATGTATTTTGTAGTTAAGGAAGCTTTTAAGGAAACTACTTCAGGTTCTAGAAGTCCTATTCCTGTTTGGGTTTCCAAACCAACTGGTCTTTCACTAAGGACTTACTCAATTCAAAAAAGAGGGTGCTGCCACTGTCTTCAACCCCAAGTTAAATCTAGAAATCATCTCAATTGTTTTTCAAGGGCTCTAGGATAAGTGTTAATTTTTTTTTATTAATTTCACAGATAGGTCATGGCCTAAATAATGGACTGTGTTTGGGGTAAAATTGTAATTTATCTTTTGCAACTTTATGTCTTCTTTTCTTCTAACACTGAGGACCAGAAAATGTGATCCTTTTAGTAGTTTTACTTGTTCTTTCAACACAGTAGGGAATCATCTACTTATTGAATTAGAACTGAATTACAAAGGCAATTGAGGCCTTTTAAGTCTTGATCAAGGACCTCAGAAAAATAGGAAGGGCCTTCAGTGAATCCCTGGAACATAAATGTCCAGTTATATTGTTGTCCTCCTAAGTAAAGGCATAAAGCTCTTGACTGTCCTGATCCACAAGCACACTGAAAAAGGCACACTCTACTACAATGAAATAAGGTGGCTCCAGAGGAATTGAAGACAGAGTGATATTTGGGTTAGGTACCACTGGGAACTGAGGGATAACAATTTTGTTTATGGTCCTGACTGAACACATAAAAATCTTCCGTTTTTTTTTTTTTTTAAGCTGTCAGGAGAATCTTTATTGAAGTATCCCTTCTGTTATGGTATTAAAAAGCATCCTGAGAATAGTTGAGGACCCCAAACCAAAGAGCAGATTTGAGACCTGGTGCTGACATCCTAGTTCAGTTCATTTCAGTTGTGTCCAACTCTTTGTGAACCCATGGACTGCAGCAAGCCAGGCTTCCCTGTCCATCACCAACTCCTGGAGCTTGCTCAAACTCATGTCCATTGAATCGGTGATGCTATCCAACCACCTCATCCTCTGTCATCCCCTTCTCTTGCCTTCAATCTTTCCCAGCATCAGGGTCTTTTCCAATGACCCTTTTCTTTTAATTTCATGGCTGCAATCACCATCTGCAGTGATTTTGGAGCCCAAGAAAATAAAGTTTATCACTGTTTCCATTGCCCCATGTTGATGCAGATTTGACAATCGATGAGCAGCAAGGCACAAGGGGATTCCATGGGTCCTGCTGCTGGTCAAAGGCTGCAGTCCAAGAATGAGCTGTGCAGATGGCTTCTATAAGAAAATGGAAAGTAAATGAAGCACCACACAAATGAGAAAAACAGAAGCTATTTATTCAGAGCTTGTTGAAGTGAAAAGAGTCAACCATCATCACTTGCATTTGGCAGATTCGCAAAGTCAGGCAGTGAAGTGGGAAAGGTTTATAGTATAAGATGAGAAAACTTCAAACATGTTCTAACTGTTGGCACAGAGGCTGTTGGCACAGGGAAGCTAGAGGCAGGTAACTAGAAGTGGAGCATCTCATAAATCAGTTAGAGGAACTTATTTGGCTTTCTCTAGTTAGTCCTGACTTTTCAGCAGAAGCAAAAACGTGGAGAGCTGGCAGTCACTGACCAAGTCCTGATCTTTCTGGGTCTAAAGCTGGAAGAGGTTGGTGTGTGGCTTCCTGAGCTGATTGCTGCAGAGACTGTAACTCAGACTTACATTATCGTATGTGATCTGACTAGTTTCCATTTGTATACTGACCCTTTCAGTCACCTTAAGAGTAATATTATCAACAAGATGTTATGCTGCAAAGGAAGAAATTTTGTTCCAAAGGAACAAGCATGCTTCCCTGGTGGCTCACTGGTTAAGAACCCGCCTGCCTACGCAGGAGACATGGGTTCAATCCCTGGTCTGGGAAGATCCCACATGCACCGGAGCAACTAACCTCATGTGCCACGACTACTGCATCTGTGCTCTAGAGCCCAGGATCTGCAACTACTGAGCCCTCTCGTCACAACTACTGAAGCCTGTGTGCCCTAGAACCTGCGCTCTGCAACAAGAAAAGCCACAGCCGAGAGAAGCCTATGTACCACAAATAGAGGTTAGCACCTGCTTGCCGCAACTAGAGAGAAGGCTGTGCAGCAGTGAAGACCCAGCACTGCCAAAATATAAATAAATAAACAAAAAGAAAGAAAAACAAGCCAAGATGGAAGCAGAAACTTCTGGAGCACATAATCCACTCCTATTTTAAGTTGCCTTATAAAAGTATACATAAAATCCTTGGCACAGATCTTGGAATGATTATATATCATCAACCTATTTTGAAAGTCTGCCTATAAAAAAATCTCTCAAATGTCAATACTATATGTCCCTGCCATGTCGGAGTTCAGCCCAGAGTAATCTACTTTAAATTCCTTGTAAGAATTACCCTCAAAGAGAAGGGCCAAGTTTGTCTTTCTTTTTGTATATTCCCCTAGAAGTTTCATAATTTCATGTATCGTTATGTGAATTTTGAATTCCTGAGTGCATTTTTAATTTAATTTAATTTAATTTTTTGACTTTACAATATTGTATTGGTTTTGCCATACATCAACATGCATCCGCCACAGGTATATGCATGTTCCCTATCCTGAACCCCCCTCCCACCTCCCTCCCTGTACCATCCCTCTGGGTTGTCCCAGTGTACCAGCCCCAAGCATCCAGTATTGTGCATCAAACCTGGGCTGGTGACTCGTTTCGTATATGATATTATACATGTTTCAATGCCATTCTCCCAAATCATCCCACCCTCCCCCTCTCCCACAGAGTCCAAAAGACTGTTCTATACATCAGTGTCTCTTTTGCTGTCTCGTATACAGGGTTATTGTTAACATCTTTCTAAATTCCATATATATGTGTTAGTATACTGTATTGGTGTTTTTCTTTCTGGCTTACTTCACTCTGTATAATGGGCTCCAGTTTCATCCACCTCATTAGAACTGATTCAAATGTATTCTTTTTAATGGCTGAGTAATACTCCATTGTGTATATGTACCACTGCTTTCTTATCCATTCATTTGCTGATGGACATCTAGGTTGCTTCCATGTCCTGGCTATTATAAACAGTGCTGCGATGAACACTGGGGTACACGTGTCTCTTTCCCTTCTGGTTTCCTCAGTATGTATGCCCAGCAGTGGGATTGCTGGGTCATAAGGCAGTTCTATTTCCAGTTTTTTAAGGAATCTCCACACTGTTCTCCATAGTGGCTGTACTAGTTTGCATTCCCACCAACAGTGTAAGAGGGTTCCCTTTTCTCCACACCCTCTCCAGCATTTATTGCTTGTAGACTTTTGGATCGCAGCCATTCTGACTGGTGTGAAATGGTACCTCATAGTGGTTTTGATTTGCATTTCTCTGATAATGAGTGATGTTGAGCATCTTTTCATGTGTTTGTTAGCCATCTGGATGTCTTCTTTGGAGAAATGTCTATTTAGTTCTTTGGCCCATTTTTTGATTGGGTCATTTATTTTTCTGGAATTGAGCTGCAGGAGTTGCTTGTATATTTTTGAGATAAGTTGTTTGTCAGTTGCTTCATTTGCTATTATTTTCTCCCATTCTGAAGGCTGTTTTTTCACCTTGCTAATAGTTTCCTTTGTTGTGCAGAAGCTTTTAATTTTAATTAGGTCCCATTTGTTTAGTTTTGCTTTTATTTCCAATATTCTGGGAGGTGGGTCATAGAGGATCCTGCTGTGATGTATGTTTAATGAAACTGTGTACATGTGTCCTAAAATTGGGTGCAATCTTACTGACCTTCATTCTTGGGTATCCAATCTTAAATTCTCACCTTGTCCAGACTAGGTTTCCTTTCTTTTATGTTTGATTCTTTTTCTCATAAACCTTTCAGTAGTTTAGTTCCCTGAATACTGATTCCCACACCCTACCTCCAATATCTCATCATCAGCATCTGGGTGAGCTAAATCTACCTTTAACATTGATCTTGCATCTATTTCTTTCTCTTTTCTTTCACCAACACTTATCTAATTTAGGTTCTCATTAAATTTCACATGGTGTAATGCTTTCTCATGTTCTAGCCATGCTCAGCCAGATCCAACATAATCATTGCTGTCAGGTTAATTTTCCTTAAGGCTATACCTGGCCATTTAACTGTGCTATTGAAAAACTTCACTTATTCCTTTTATTTTACAGAGTGAAGCCCAAACTGTGCAGCCATGTGGGACACTACACTCTTCATCATCATCTTCTCTTACCCTCTTTTCCTATTTATGAGCCCCTGTAACTCTTAATCTGGGCTTCTCATGTTATTTCACATTTTCAGCTCCACACCAAATTTATCTAGGCACATGTCCAAAGTTTCACTGATAGAAAAAATTGAAGTTACATATCCAAGTCTGACTTATCTTTCCTTCTTTACAGAATTTAGGATAATGGACAGCATTTATTAAATAACAACATTGAATAATTGAATCAATACACTTATATGTAGAAATAGAAAAACATGCAGTGTTAGTGGCAAAATGAAGCTATGATCAGGGCAAAATTAGATGCTCCAGTATCACAGTGGTTAACTTCTATCCTGGATATTTTTAACAGAGTTTGGATGTGAGATGAATCTTGCATGAATTATAGGGTTTTCTCCATGGAATTAAGGGAAAACACCATGCTAAAGATGAGGAATAATTTCAGGAGAGATTTTGGTATCAGTTACAATGAGCATCTTTAAAAAAAATTATTTAAGTGTAGATGATATACAATGCTGTGTTTAATTTCTGCTGTACAGCAAGTGACTCAGATATACATGAATCTATTCTTTTTCATTTTCTTTTCTGTTAGAGCTCATCCCAGGATGTCGAATAGAGTTCCCTATGCTCTACAGTAGGACCTTGCTGTTTATCCATCCTATTTATACTAGTTTGCATCTGTTAATCCCAAACTCCCAGTCCCTACAGGGAGCATCTTAATCTAGTTAGGTAACAGAATCTTGAGTATCATTGAATTTACCACCATTTTTCCCCTACCCTTTCATTTAGCTCCTTCATAAGTGTCAAAATAGGTACAGAAAAAAACAACACTGTGGATAAAAACTAGAAATTAATTGGCACAATAATATAAACATATGATTTAAATATTTTGCCCTAGCTGTGATAAACATTAGAAATTAAAGTTGTAAAAAATAGCTTTAACTCTGCAGTGACAGAAAGAGAAGAAAGCGGGATAAGACATATGTTTCTACTTGATCTGATTTCAAGAATAAACACTTGCTTACTGTGGAAAGCATCATAAGGAAGAGCTTTTAAGTTATCACTTTAGAGACTATCTGGTGAGATTTATGTTTTTTCTTTTTTAACTTAGTCAGAAAGAAATGTTCCAAAGGGTTGTTTAATTAAATGTTAGTTAACCAGAATATTACTCTGTAAAGCAAATGGGTAAGTTTGATAGCGCCATGAAGAGAAAATTTAGCTTTCCTAACAAAGCTTGTATTTTCTCATATGCTGGGAACTGTCATTTACCACACCCAGTAATGATTTTGAACACCGCTAGCTCGAGGGAGAGATGAGAGTCAGCTGGATCAATATCTGGAGAGGAAGCTCTTGGGTAAAAACAAAATGCATAGCTATGATATCTCGGATTGGTTTTCCATCTTGGGAATTTTTAACCAGTGGGATCACATTCCAGGAAATGTGGAAATGGCTAGGTATTTATATGCATAACTGAATCACTTTACTGTACAGCAGAAATTAGCACAACTTTGTAAATCAACTATACTTCAACAGAAAAAAAAAATCATTCTCACCTTTGTCTCAAGGAGGCTCAAATAATATAGCATAGGGGAGAACAAAGCAATCTTTTAGCCATTGTCAACCAAAGGATGCTGTTATTCACCACCATACACCTATTGGCTTGAGAACAGTAGCTATGCATCCTTTCTAGGATAAACGTCTTCATACTTTTTCAAAATAGCCAGGAACAGAGAGACAGGGAGGTGTACTGGTCTTGAGGATTCTTTTCCACCTTGTCCTGGATCATAAAATGCATTGGCATAAATCTAACTTGTCCAAGTATCTTTAAGATTCCCCCCAGAAAGGACAAAAGTCAGATGAAATGTTACTTTTTTTTTTTTTAAATGTTCCCCGGCTACTCCAGCCAAGAGTGATTTAAGTGGCTATAACTGTCCAGTATGGTTTGCCCCACTTACAGGATGTTAATCACATTTCACCTTGAAGCCATTACTTGTCAGGCCACCTCACTAAATTTCTTGGCAGGTAGAATTCTGCTTACAACTCTGAGGCTAGTGTTTTGCATATGAAAGGCACTTGCTTGATAGCTTTTTTTTCTTTTTTTAGGGTGTAATTTTATTGTTTACAAAGTAGTTTGAAATCCTTCAAGTGAAAATATAAACTGCTGTCATTAATCATTTCCTACTATGTCTTATCTCCCTGTGTATTAGATTGATAAATTTATTTTGTCTGTTGCTATTTTGATCCCCGGTGATGTCCCTGAAAGCAAATATAATTAGGCAGCTCCTTGGTTTTTATAATTTGTGATTTCTGTTCCAGCTCTAGATAATATTATTTATGCTGACCTAAGCAGTATATATTTGGTTGTATGTTATGATATGCATTTTCAGAATGGTTTTATTAATTTTATATACTTACTTAAATATTCAGGCAACCTGTCCTGAGGTTGCGCTGCCTTTATTTCATGATGAGCCATTACTAAGCTCTCTTTACACGATGATGGCTAATTCCTTAAGGCTGAAGTTTTGGAAGCTCATGTGTTTAAGGAGGTCCAAGATCATGTACAATCCTCAGAGGAAAAATGGGATAATGGACCAATAATTGCTGCTGATTGCAAAAACAGATTTTCACCATTTCGTGAGAGAAAAGGGAGTGTTGTTTAATTGCTGTAAATGTGTCCTATTCCTTCAGGAATTGGATTCAGATGATATTGCAGTGTTACACCTGGGAATCTAAATATGGTTTTGTACTGATTGCTCATTATTATTTTTAGATCTCTGTAACCTCCTGTCTTAATGTGCTACTCTATGAATACTCTGATAATAGCGTGAAACACCATTAATTCCATTAATGTTATGCCAGTATTCAAGAAAGGGGTCAGTACATTTGGTCCACTTAAAATTTTACTTTAAAGAAAGGTTACATAGTTTGGTATGCATAAAAAGGAATTATCAAATAAAGTGAGAGATACTATGTTTATTTTAATGGTCTTTGCTTCTATTATTACATGGAACCTTAATAAAACAATGGTACAATCTATTGAAAGTGAACCAGGCAAATTAGGTTCTTCAACAAGAGAGATGTTAAACATAAGCTTATTTTACAAACAGTGATACTATCTAACAGGTAGC